>NW_016107372.1:6700971-6731140 GCF_001604975.1 Cebus imitator
AAAAAAAAAAAAAAACTGCAAAATCCTCAATCTTGCTTCTCTTCTATTAGATGTTTCACGAAATTCAGCATTTTACCTAAATATCCCAAACTTTTCAGCTATTTTAAGTTATCCTCTGTCCTTAACAGCTTAGATTATACTTCAGGGTAAAACTCCTCTTTTGGAAATAATGGCCCACATCTTCAGTTAAGAGGTAACTCAACTGAGTAAACATTACACTTGACAGGTAACTTATCCACAGCACAGTCTGTTGCAATGAAAGCCTCAGCCTCTGTTCACCTGTCTTTAAAGCGTTGTTAGTAAAGCAAGATGTCAAAGGAGATTACCACATACTGGGAGTAGCAGATGGAGAAGAAACATTTGGTGGGTGCGCTCAGAAGGATCAAGGACCCTAGGTTTGGTCTTCAAGTTTTTCCCATTTGTATGATTTTTGCTCTGCATATCAGCACATTCATCTTTTGGGGGGGCTCCCGTGTGCAGCTCTAAGCATCTCCTTCATAGTGAAAATAGTTTTCTTGTAGATTGCTTCCTACATATAGAATTGATTTGATTAATTCAGCTAAGAGTTCGTGAAGAGATAGCAATTTGCTGTCATCAATCACACATACGCACACCTTTAACCCTTTAATTTACGTGCATATGCATGGCAGCCTTTAATTGACGCCCTTAGTTTCATTTCTGAAGTTACATGCAGGTGAATTTTTTTCTTCCAAACTATTGCAGGCTTTTTGGCCTTGTCTCTGTTGACAGGTTGGGCTTGAACATTGTCGTTGGGGGTCGTCTATGCATTGTAGGATGTTCTGAAACATCCCTAGCCTCTACCACTAGATGCCAGTAGCAAATGCTACCCTCAGTTGTGACAACCAAAAATGTCTCCGAACATTGCTAATGTCCCCTGGCGGTGGTAAAATTGCCCGCGTTAAGTACGACTCATCAACTTTTATTGTCCTATAACTTTTAAATAACATTAAATGTTTCTCATTTTGAATATCAGTAATACATATTTAGCCTTCATTTAGCCCCCTCCCCACGACTTTGTACCTTGCTTGTCTCTGCCAATGGATAGAAGACCATTATATACGAATCATAAAGTCTTAATTTGAGATTGTTGAGTTATGAAAACGATAACCAAATAGCTGTATGATAATGCAAGGCATTAAAAGTGAAACTGAGCCGTTGCATTGTATGTGCACCTGTTCCATAGTTCACTTTAGTGTGCTGAATTATATTACCTGACTCGAGCAAAATCTTTCCACTTACACTCCCTCCAGAATGCCTGCATCAGGTAAGGCCCACAGAAGCCTCAACACAAAAGCAAGCCATTGCCTAATTATGGATGATGCCATCGCTATGCACAGCAGGTGCAGTTCAGGTCCCAGGAAGCCACAGGAATTGAACAATACTGCCTCTGTGTAACCTGATTCCCAAGGAAGTAAAAACAACCTGTATTCAAAGTGTAGACATCTGTGGCATTGGGGCCAGCCCTAGATTAGGCTGTGAAGTATGCCCAGGTCACCTTCGGTCACAGGCTTTATCTTTTCAGCATCCTCATTGCACCCAAGTCCAGTCTTTCTTCTGCGCTACAGCAGCTTCTGAGGATCCACCCACCTGAGCCTGCCACTCCAGTGGATCCTGGGGCTTAAACCATCCTTCCATGCATATTGACCTTCCTGGATCCCATTTCTGGCTGGTCTTACAAACTAATCTGCAGTTGCCTAGATCAGCATTTCTAAATTGCAGGTCTGTGGGTCAGGACCACGCCCCTGAAACATACATTTCTTTAGCCAGCAAGGTGTTTCTAAACTCTTTGGTTAAACTACTAACATTAATAAACCCAGAAATCTCATCTATTAGTAACAATTCCAGATTTCCAGCTTCTCTGAAAGAACCTGCAAGTGATGCTGCTGGTATTGAAATAGTTGGCAATAGCCTGTTTAGACAGATCTCATTCTGATTGTAGATCCTTCATCCCAGAGCTTGCACCCTCATTTATTTGGGTGAACTGTCTCGTGCCAGAGACAGTTCTGAGAGTGTGATCCTCTCATTTAGATCCCAGAGATTAGATTTGTATGATAATGTTGTAATTATTTCTGGAAAACAAAATCAGCAAGGATAACAAAGGGTGTAATAAAATTTAACACAATAACTTTTAATGCCTTCCTTTTCATGGATGTAATCTTTCAATAATAGACATTCCTCAAGCGCCTCTTTATCAACAGCTATTTTTTAAGTACTGTAAGCAAATACCAGTCACAGTTGAAAGCATTTTCCATGAACTATTTCATCCAATTCTCACAACAATCATAAGAAGCAGGTACCATTGTTATCCTCTTATTAAGAAAACTGAGGCACAGAGAGGTTAAGAAACGTGTACCCATGTCCCACGACCAAAAATTCCAATTCGAAAGGAATCAAAAGACCTGACTCCACACTCCAAGCCAAGCTTACCTGGGCTGTTTACTGCCTCTGAAATTAAGTCAATTCTCATAAAAGACTCTAAGAAGTAATAATTATTACTATTCTGTCTTGTAGATGAGGGAATTAGAGCTCAGAGAATTAAGAAACTCTCCTGAAAGTACTTGTCAAAGCACTGCAGATGAGACGTTTCCTAGAGTTGAACCAGCTTCCCACAGAGTCAGCCCAAAGCTGCAGGGCTGGGGTTTCAGTACCATCAGTCACCCAAGGCTGCAGCATCTCTTCCCCAAATACTCTAAACCAAAGGAGACGTGTAGGGGTCTGCTCTGCTCTCGCCCCCAAGCCTTGTTCAGGATCAGCACAGGCAGGCATTTTCTCTCTCTTTTTTTTTTTTTTTTTGAGATGGAATCTTCCTCTGTTGCCCAGGTTGGAGTGCAGTGGTGCAATCTTGGCTCACTGCAACCTCTGCCTCCAAGGGTCAAGTGATTCTCCTGCCTCAGCCTCCCAAGTAGCTGGTATCACAGGTGTGCACCACCACACCCAGCTAATTTTTGTATTTTTAGTAGAGATGGGGTTTCGCCATGTTGGCCAGGTTGGTCTCAAACTCCTAACTTCGGGTGATCCACCCACCTCGGCCTCCCAAAGTGCTGGAATTACTGGCATGAGCCACCCCGCCCAGTCTAGGATGGCATTTTCTATTCACCAAACCAGGAAGTCACACTGCCTGAAGGCAACACCTATTGTCCAGGGCCCATGCTAAGCCAAATGAACTTGTCATGCCCTGGGAGGCTGCTCTTGTTCTACTGAGGTGCAGAGGAAGAAGTGGGAGCCAGGAATAGAGGAGGAAAGTGAGACAGTTGGAGGATAATTGAAGCAAAACTTAAACAAAGTAATCCAACACATGTATCCATAAGGGATAAACCCTAGAGGTTCCAAGAAGTGATCAACCTCTCTGCTCTAATTCCAACAAAACTATAGCCCAGTCTTGCTTCTTACTAATGATAGCATATACAGGACTGACTGCATCTTATACAAGAAATTGTTCTCTTTTAATACACACAATGGAGCAGTAAGAGAGCCTTGGATTACCCAGTCAACAAATGTTCAGCCAAAAGCCTAAAGAGAGCCTTTATTCTTTCTGTTCTTTCACTCCCATGTTTTCTTTCTTTTTTTGAGACAGAGTCTTGCTCTGTTGCCAAGTTGGACTGCAGTAGCACGATCCTGGCTCCCTGCAACCTCTGCCTCCCAGGTTCAAGTGATTCTCCTGCCTCAGTCTCCCAAGTAGTTGGGACTATAGGCACGTGCTACCATGCCCAGCTAATTATTTTTTATATTTTTAGTAGAGATGGGGTTTCACCATATTGGCCAGGATGGTCTCCATCTCTTGACTACGTGATCCTCCCGCCTCGGCCTCCCAAAGTGCTGGGATTAGAGGTGTGAGCCACCGCCCTTGGCCCTTTCACTCCTATGTTTTATCCATCTAATAGATCCTACCCGTTCTTCTCCAAAACTTATCCCAAATCTATCCTCTTCTCTCCATCGCAACAAGAGGGAAACTCCATCTCAGAAAAACAGAGAGAGAGAGAGAATACCATGCTTAAGTCACTTTGGACAAATCACTTTGGACAGCTAGGAGACAGCTGGTATAAAGATGATTACTTATCCTCTAATTAAAATACTAAAATCCATGTGCATCATAAGGATTTATGTCATATCTCTTAAAAATTGCTATCTTCACAAATGACCTCAATTAAGTTTGTCCTAAAGCAATGGCTTACAACAACATTTCTCATTTTACGCAGGTCATCACCCAGAGTTAACCAGTTAGGAAGGGTTAGTACAGCATGTTCAGCAAGTGCTCAGTCCATAGTAGCAGCTCCAAATATCAGTTGAGTGGATGCATGACTATAAAAACGTTAGGAGTAGATACATAAGAATGTAAGAAGAAAAGACAGTCTGCATGGGACATGGGAAATGTGGAAAGAAAATTAACAAATAAAACAACTTGCAATGCTAGAGAATAACGACTGAGGTGTGGGGGCTGGCCGCAGTGGCTCATGTTGGAATCCCAGCACTTTGGGAGGTCAAGGTGGGTAAATCATTTGAGGTCAGGAGTTTGAGACCAGCCTGGCCAACATGGTGAAATCCCATCTCTACCAAAAATACAAAAATCAGCTGGGTGGTAGTGGCACATACCAAGACAGTGAAACCCCGTCTCTACTAAATATACAAAAAAATTAGCCCGGCATGGTGGCAGACACCTGTAATCCCAACTACTCAGGGGTCTGAGGCAGGAGAACCGCTTGAACCCGGGCAGTAGAGGTTGCAGTGAGCCAGTGAGCCGAGTTCACATGACTGCACTCCAGCCTGGGCAACAGAGTGAGACCTCATTGAAAGAGAGAAAGAGAGGAAGAGAGAGAGAGAGAGACAGAAAGAGAAGAAAGGGAGGGAGAAAGAAAAGAAGGAAAGAAAGAGAGAAAGAGGAAAGAAAGACAGAGAAAGAAAGAAAGAAAACACTAACGTTTATGCTTATTCTAGGAGGGTAAAAAAAAAAAGATATCTGCTGGGTCAGGTGTGGTGGCTCACACCTGTAATCTCAGCACTTTGGGAGGCTGAGGCAGGCGGATCTTGAAGTCAAGAGTTCAAGACCAGCCTGGCCAATATGGTAAAACCCAGTCTCTACTAAAAATACAAAAAAGAGTAGCCGGGCGCGATTGCAGGTGCCTTTAATCCCAGCTACTTCAGAGGCTGAGGCAGGAGAATCACTTGAACCTGGGCAGCAGAGGTTGCAGTGAGCTGAGTTTGCACCACTGCACTCCAGCCTGGGGGAGAGAGAGAGAGAGAAAGAAGAAAGAGAGAGAGGAGAAAATACAAATAAACTAGGTTTATTATAGGAGGATAAAAAAAGGTATCTGCTAAATGCTGTAGTTTTCCCTACTTAACCTAAATAAGCTCAGCTTCAACGTCTCTGTACTTCCTTCTGTGGTTTAGTCTGGGGAGGCAAGGTCAACGCCTATAGTGGCTGGGCACGTAATGGAAACACATTAGTCAAATAAGAGATAGACATACAATGCACAGAAAAAGCATGTCTCAGCTAAAGTCATTCAAATCCAAATACCATAAAAAGAAAAACACACATTGTGCCTGCTCAACCAAACACTGTTCGTTGCCAGTTTAGACTCCTGGTTTGACCAACAGGTCCTAGACTGGCACAACCACGGTTCCCCTCTTGCAGGCGCACAGTCGCTGCGGCGGAGGCCAGGTTTGTTTGTTTTCTTTAGAATCAGAATGAGGAGGCAGCCAAAATGAGGAAGTGCTGAAGTTTATTGCTATGAAAGACTAAGGGCTCCTCCCAAAGACACCCACTTGTTGAAGTGTTTACATTGTAAAGAGTTTGGCAGGGTTGAGATATCACCAATGGAAAGAAATAGTCTACAGCCCTAAAAAACAGCAGCAAGAGGTTGGGCACATTCAGATCTGAAAGGCTGCTACAAAACATTCATGAATTCCCTGTTCCCTCCTACTCACAGTAATCCAGTGCTGATAATTTGTAACATTTATATTGTCTTGGGTAAATTGTGAGGAAACTAGAAAAAAAAAATGCAATCAGCAAGGAGTAGTTCCTAACTGGTGCCAGTTGCTTTCTGTTGAGTTTCTATTGAGCACTGTAGTGCTAAATCCCAATATAATCTTAAAATCTGGAAGAAATGCCTTAAAATCACCAGCCCACGAGTCCAACCTCCCATCTCCAAGCAAAATAATTCTAAATCCATTAATGCAGGCTGAAAATCTGGAAGCTTCTGTTGTGTGAAATTCAGAACCTCATTTGATTCAGGATCCAAATTGTTCGTTAAAAAAAGTAGCACTTGTGTGTATTTACTGCTAGATGTTATTTAAATGGTTGACATCTGGTCTATTATAAAATCCTATGTAATTTGAGTCCTGATTATATTATTGGGTCTTCCTCTGTACCTTCCAGATAGGATGTTCTTTAAAATACCTTCCTGGTCCGTCGAGGTGGCTCACGCCTGTAATCCCAGCATTTTGGGAGGCTGAGGTGGACGGATCATGAGGTCAGGAGATTGAGACCATCCTGGCTAACACGGTGAAACCCCGTCTCTACTAAAAACTAGAAAAAAATTAACTGGGCATGGTAGCACATGCCCATAGTCCCAGCTACTCGGAAGGCTGAGGCAGGAGAATTGCTTGAACCCAGGAGGTGGAGTTTGCAGTGAACTGAGATCGAGCCACTGCACTCCAGCCTGGTGACAGAACAAGACGTCTCAANAAAAAAAAAAAAAAAAAAAAAAAAAAAAAAAAAAAAAAAAAAAAAAAAAAAAAAAAAAAAAAAAAAAAAGGCTTCCTTTTGAATTTCAAGAAACCAGGGATTATTTGAACTTTTTTTCTTTTACAATAGGGCAAATATGGATTAGACTGGGCACTTTTCCAGGTACTCATTTATTCATTTATTTTTTCAATGACATTTATTGAACAGTTACAATGTACCAGCCACCATGATATATACTAGATATAAAAGAATGGGTAAAACATGGAACCCACCTTCAGCAAAATCCTGCAGGTGGGCATTATGGATTGCTAATCTAGAAAGCATCACTCCCTTAGGCCTTCCAGAGCTCTGGTTGGAGGGTAAATCCATGTCTCTTGTCAGTCATGGGGCAGGTGAAAATTCTTACCTAATCAGAAGTGTGCTGCAGGTTCCCCCCCATCCTTTGGGTTAGGGTCCCCTAAATCAGAACCCTCAGCTTCTGGAAGCTCTAATTGTCTGCTTCTGGGTGATGTCATTCACAGATTACACATCTGGAGCTGCTGTATCCATTCACCACTGGCCTGAGGATGGAGCTGATCCATGGAGAAGCACAGAGCGGTCAGGAAGAGGCACAGGGAAGTGGAGGTAGCCAAAGATGAACATACCTAAAAATCTGTCCTATGTTTGGGCTTCTGGTCATGGGGGCCAATAAATTTCTTTATTATTTAAGGCAGTGGTCCCCCCAATCTTTTTGGCACCAGGAACCAGTTTCATGGAAGACAATTTTTTCAAGGACAAGGGGATGGAGGGGGTGAGACGGATTTGGGACGAAACTGTTCCACCTCAGATCATCGGGCACGCAACCTACATCCCTCGCATGCACAGTTCACAAGAGGGATAGTGCAGCTGAAGCAAGGGCCTGGAGAGTGGCTGCAGACAGAGCGGAAGATCTCTCAAGGGTGCTTTCCACCCTACTGTACCTGCAGGACAAGTTCAGTCTGATTCAACTGTGTCAATAAGAAAATGTAACAAAATGATAAATCTGATGAGTTGTTTTTCTTTTTCTTTTCTTTTTTTTTTTGAGGTGGAGTTTCTGTTGCCCAGGCTGGAGTGCAATGGTATGATCCTGGCTCACTGCAACCTCCACTATACAGGTTCAAGCAAGTCTCCTGTCTCAGCCTCTGAAGTGGCTGGGATTACAGATGCCTGCCACCACACCTGACTATTTTTTGTATTTTTAGTAGAGACAGGGTTTTGCCATGTGGGCCAGGCTGTTCTCAAACTGTTGACCTCAGGTGATCCTCCCACCTCGGCCTCCTAAAGTTCTGAGATTACAGGCATGAGCCACCGTGCCCAGCCATCTGATGAGCTGTTTTTCAGTTGCAGAGGACGCCCAGGTTGCAAGTCAGATAATCTGAGCATGCCCAGATAAATCAAGCATGCCCAATTCATGACCCTAGAGCCAGCCAGACAGAAAAAGTCAACCACTTATGGAGCTTAAGTACCCAGAGAGAGGAACAGGATACTTAATTAGAGGACCAAATTAAGAAGCAAGGGGCCAGGTGCAATGGCTCACACCAGTAATCCCATCACTTTTGGAGGCCAAAGCAGGAGGATCCTTGAGGCCAGGAGTTCAAAACCATCCTGGGAAACACAGTGAGACCACACAGTGAGACCTCACAGTGAAACCTCTGTCTACCAAAAATAAAAAATTAGCCACACATAGTGGTACACTTCTGTAGTCCCAGCTACTGGGGAGGCTGAGGCGGGAGGATTGCTTGAGCCCAGGAGGTCGATGCTGCAGTGAGCCATGATCACAGGACTGCATTCCAGCCTGGATGACAGAATGAGACTCTGTCTCAAAAAAAAAAAAATAAATAAAAATATTTTAAAGCATTTCTGAAATGTTTAAAATGCATTAAGGATTAAATCATGTAATGTTTATGATTTCATTTGAAAAAAATTCTTCGATATCAACTTTTTTTTAGATGGAATCTCAATCTGTCACCCAGGCTGGAGTGCAGTGGCATGATCTCAGCTCACTGCAACCTCTCCCTCCCGGGTTCAAGCAATTCTCCTGCCTCAGTCTTCCGAGTAGCAGGGACTACAGGCACCCATCACTATGCCCAGCTAATTCTTGTATTTTTAGTAGAGATGGGGTTTCAATGTTGGCCCGGATAGTCTCAATCTCTGACCTTATGATCTGCCGGCCTCTGCCTCCCAAAGTGCAGGGATTACAGGCGTGAGCCACTGTGCTGTGCTCTTTCTATCTCTAAATATCCCCCCCCCTTTTTTTTTTTATAGTTTCAACTCTAACCTGGCTCTCCCCTGAGGACACTGTTTCCCTTGCAGCCTCTCATCCAATGATCCTTTTTCTCCCATAGCCCTTGTATCACTTGGACGCGTAATCGGTATCTCAAAGCTAACATGTCCAAATGGAATCCTGATCTTCCCTCACAAAATGCCTCCACCACAGACTTCTCTATGTTATAGATGTCAACTCCATCCTTTCCAGTTGCTCAGGTCAAAAGTCTTGGAGTCAGCCCTGGCACGGTGGCTCATGCCTGTAATTCCAGCACTTTGGGAGGCCAAGGCAGGTAGATCACTTGAGGTCAGGAGTTCAACACCAGCCTGGGCAACATGGTGGAACCTCATCTCTACTAAAAATACAAATATTATCCAGGCATGGTGGCGGATGCCTATAATCCCAGCTACTCAGGAAGCTGAGGCAGGAGAATCACTTGAACCCAGGAGGCCAAGGTTGCAGTGAGCTGTGATTGCGCCACTGCGCTCCAGCCTGGGTAACAGAGTGAAACTCCATCTCAAATCAAAACAAAAACACTTTGAGTGATCCTTGGTTCCCTTTTCTGTCACGCTTCAAACTGAATCTACAAGGAAATTCTATTGGCTCTACTTTTTGGATATAACCAGATTCCAAGTTCTTCTCACTCCCCCGGCTCCTCCCCCCACACTAATCCATATGATTCCCTGCCTGGATTACCTCGACGGCATCTTTAAATCTCCCTGTTTCCACCTGAGTCTAGTCTACCTTCCTGGAGTGTATTCTCACCCCAGCAGCCTGAGTAATCCTTTGAATTCATAAATCAGATTATGTCATCACTCTGCTGGAAACCTTCCAAAGACTCCCTGTTTAAACAAGAGTAGTACAAACCAAAGTCCTTACAATGGCCTATCAGGCCCTACATGATGTGGCCCCCTGACCCCTCGGATCTCCTCTCTTACTCTCACTGGCTACCTTGTTCTAGACACTCTGTACTCCCTGATCCCTAGAGGAATCGCCAGGCACTGTCTGCCTTAGGACATTTTAGCTGATCATTTCCTCAGCTTGAAACAGAATTCTTCCAGGTACCTCCCACCCCAGCTCTCCCGATCCCCACACCCTGCTTTTTGTTTGCTCTTAGCTCTCATCCCTTTTAACATCAATGTAACTTTCTTATGCATTACACATTTGTTCCCGTCATCCATGAGAATTTAATATCAGAGGCTTGGATGTCTCCTTCCCTTGTTCACTAAGGTGTCCCAAAGTCTGTCTAGAGCCTAGTGACTAACTCCTAATCACCTCCCACAAACCTGCCTTACCACAGTCTCCCATCTCACTGGATGGCAACTCCATGCCTCTAGTGGCCCAGATCAAAAACAGTGGAGGCTTTCTTGGCCCTTTTCTCTGTCACACCCACATCCAATCAGTCAGGAAATGTTGTTGGCTCCACCTTTAAAATAATTGCTCGGTAATTTTATGTTGAAGGACTGATTGATCCTTGCCAAGTTGGCTAATAACATGGCCCAATCTCAATATCGCTAATCCTTTTACATATCCCACACATTGGCCCCCCATTGATTACATGCATACGCATGGGTAGTCTTCTCAACGTTAATATTGAATCTACATTTGCCAGGCTTGACTTCTATTTTGTATATATAGACTTCACTAACTTCCTAAGTGCTGGGACTATGTGCAAGGTACTTTATACATCTTTTAGGTCCAGTTTAGTTCTTCTAGCTATGAGGGCTTCGTAACTGTTAATTAATGGTAATGCAGATAGTGACTTGACAATCGGCAGTCAGTCAGAACTCAGAGTTCCTGAGATGCTGCTAAAAAGTCCATCTAAATGAACAGATCTTTTTTTTTTTTTTTTTTGATATAGGGTCTTGCTTTGTCACTCAGGCTGGAGTGCAGTGGCACAATCAGGACTCACTGCAGCCTCAGCCTCCAAGGGCAAGTGATCCTCCTACCTCTGCCTCTAGAGTAGCTGAGACTAGATTACAGGTGCATGCTACCACACCCAGCTAATTTTTGCATTTTTTTTTTATAGAGACAGATTTTCGCCATGTTGCCCAGGCTGGTCCCAAACTCCTGGGATCAAACTATCTGCCCAGCCTCAGCCTCCCAAAGTGCTGGGATTACAGGCTTGAGCCACACAGCCTGGCTAAAATCAACAAATCTGTGGCCAGACACAGTGGCTCAAACCTGTAATCCCAGCACTTTAGGAGGCCAAGGTGGGTGGATCACCTGAGGTCAGGAGTTCGAGACCTGCCTGGCCAACATGGTGAAACCCCATCTCTGCTGAAAATATAAAAAACTAGCCAGGCATGGTGGTCCATGCCTGTAATCCCAGCTAATGGAGAGGCTGAGGCAGGAGAATCGCTTATACCCAGGATGTGGATGGAGGTGGCAGTGAGCCGAGACGGTGCCAATGGAGCAAGACTCCGTCTCAAAAACAAACAAACAAAAATCAACAACAAAAAACCAAATCTTTACTGCATGACTACACCAGGAATTCTACTAGATGCTGGAGATTAACAAAATGTGTTTTAAATCACATCATCTGAGTACATATATTTTAAACAAATAATCTCAATACAGTGTGATAAATAGTGTATGAGTATTGATGAGTGAGAGTAATTAACTCGGGGTAAGTCAGAGTTCATCAGCAACACAATGTGGAGAAAGATATTCCAAGCAAGAAAAAGTGAACAAGACTTTTTTGTTTGTTTTTAGGCTTCTGTCCTTAATTATTAGTGTTCCTGCTTTTGGCCATAAGGATAAGAGGAGGGGAGGGTGCAGGGGGGTTCAATTCATGAATCAGAATGCATACGTTAGGTAAGTATTTGGATCAAACCATTTCTAAGGTCTCCTGCAAAATTTTTATATATGATGATTCAAATATCAAAAAAGGACTGTATTAATTTAGTCAAGTTTTGACTCAGAACGCTTTTGGCAAGGTTTGCATGAATAATACTATTTCATGTGCCTGATGCCAAAACTGAAATATTAATAGACTGTGTTAAGATTTAAATCTAGTCATAAACATGTCTCTAAGATGCATGATAATTAGGAGAAAAAATAATATGAAGCCATTTCTTTCTGTGAACCATTAGAACTGCAAACAGCTACAATCTGTCTGCATTTTCCTTGAAAGTAAAAATCACAACACTACAAAGAATAGAAGTGCCTATTCTTACTCAACAGCCTGGGTATAACTCTGTTTTAGAAAATTTTGACCACTTGTTATGCAACATTTTCTTCTGGAATCTGTAACTTACTCTAGACATTGCTTTTCTAATGAGCATGGGTAAATATATTCACATCTTTACAAAACTAAAAATAAGCAGCAAATTTCACCTTTCCCAGAAAATCGTGTGCTTTCTTTTGACATTTTTAAGCTATCTTTTAAAAAACAAGACTGGATGAGAGTGCTGACTCCAGCACAAACTAGGCAATTATCTCTGAGAGCCTGTGGCCCTAGCTGCAAGATGGAAATAGGATTTGTTTTATCTCACAAAGTGTTTGTGAGGCCCAACGAGACAGGCGACCTTAAAGGACACCGTAAATACTAAAACAGCATATGTTAACAAAAACTTGTACACTAATTTCATAGCAGCATCATTCACAATTGTCAAAAAATTGAGCGCTGTGGCTCCTGCCTGTAATCCAACATTTTGACAGTCCATTTCAGGAAGGTTGCTTGAGGTCAGGAGTTCAGGACCCTGTCTCTACAAAAAAACCAAAAAATTATCTAGTGGTGGTGGTGTAGTCTGTAGTCCTAGCTACTTGGGAGGCGGAGGTGGGAGGATGGCTTGAATGATCATGCCACTGCACTCCAGCCTGGGTGACAGAGCAACACCTTACCTCTATTAAAAAATAAATAAAACGTAGAAATAACTCAAACGGCCATCAATTGATGAATGGATAAAGAAATTGTCATAGCCATGCAGTGGAATATTAATCAGCCATGAAAAGGCAAAAGGTACTGATATCTGTTACAACATGGATGAACCTTGAACACATTTTGCTAAGTGAAAGGAGTCAGACACAAAAAGCCACATTTATACTATTCCACTTATATGAAATGTCCAGCGTGTAATCCCAACACTTTGGGAGGCTGACGCAGGCGGATCACTTGAGGTCAGGAGTTTGAGTTCGACCTGGCCAGCATGGCAAAACCCCGTCTCTACTAAAAATATAAAAAATTAGCTGGGTGTGGTGGCTCACGCCTATAATCCCAGCACTTTGGGAGGCCGAGGCAGGTGGATCACGAGGTCAAGAGATCGAGACCATCCTGGTCAACATGGTGAAACCCCGTCTCTGCTAAAAATAATACAAAAATTAGCTGGGCATGGTGGCGCATGCCTGTAATCCCAGCTACTCGGGAGGCTAAGGCAGGAGAATTGCTTGAACCCAGTAGGCGGAGGTTGCAGTGAGCCGAGATGGGCACCATTGCACTCCAGCCCGGGTAACAAGAGTGAAACTCCATCTCAAAAAAAGAAAAAAAAAAAAAGAAAGCAGGGGTCGGAGGCATGGATGGAGTTTATAAATATGACCACATATGATAAGAACGTCTTCCTCTGTCAGATGAACTCCATGAAGAAGTATAATTTCCTTTTATGAATACAATGCCTTCAGGGACTAGATGTGGGGTCACATCACTACAACACTTTTTACTCAAAGTTGCACTTACTATTTATTTTGAGCCAGTTTCACCTGGGTAAAAACGTGTGTGTGTGTGTGTGTGTGTATGTGTGTGTGTGTGTGTGTGTGTGTTGTGGGTATGTATGTGTGTGTGGGTGTGTGTCTGTGTGTGGGGTGTACGTGTGTGTCTGTGTGCTTGCTTATAAGGGAAAAATGTGGACACAGAACACAATTTGGCCTCCGTTCTTGCCTCCATACCACTAAAGCTCACCGATTCTTACCATTTCACATGTTTTAGAAGAATTTTTCCTTAATTTCTAGACATTCTGAATAACTGGATTAAAAAAATCTGTCAGCAAAAGATAAAGGATCAAACCATGTTATATTAAAACTTTTACTAAATTACATAATGTGATCATCCCTAATGTACCACAGTATTTATTTCCTAGTTACAAACTATTTTCAAACAATAGGGAACATAATTTTATTTAGTTTGGTCATTTTGTAAGTATTATACAAAGAAGAAATATAGATCAGACCAAAAAATATTTCTGGTAACATGAGAACATGAGTTTCACAGAGAATTAATTTATTGTGCTGAGTGTTACAGTTTTTCACCCACAGGAATAGCATGGAGCAGTAGATGAATTTAAAAAGAAATTTTAAAAGATTTCTTGAAGAGTTTAAATAAAAGTGAAAACTAGTTAAAAAGCAGCATACAAAAAAATGCTCTCATTTCTGTTGTCTTCAGTGTGTAAGCATAGAAAGAATGGGATGTGGATGACTGTTAACAGCAGCCGTCTCCAAGGGGGTGGATGGTGGGTGATCTGGACTTCTTTATGTGCATCATATTTTCTGACATCCCTGTAATAAAGACGTAATAAAAGAGGGAGTCTTTTTGTAAGAAAAAAGTTGATTGCAAATAAAAACACTGTCATTGTTTTAACTCACTTTATAAAAAGATGCACCCGTCCCCCATGACCACAAGTAAGTTCTAGCTTCTCTATGATTTTCGGAAGGCTGATAAAAATTCAGAGTAAAGGGCCAGGTGCAGTGGCTCACGCCTGTAGTCCCAGTATTTTGGGAGGCCAAGGTGGGTGGATCACAAGGTCAGGAGTTCGAGTCCAACCTGGCCAACATGGTGAAACCCCATCTCTACTAAAAATACGAAAAATTAGCTGGGCATGATGACAGGCGCCTGTAACCCCAGTTACTCAGGAGGCCGAGGCAGGAGAATCATTTGAATCTGGGAGGCAGAGGTTGCAGTGAGCTGAGATTGTTCCACTGCACTCCGGCCTGGGTGACGAAAGTAAGACTCCATCTCAAAATATATATAACTACTTCTAAAAAGTAGGGCTGGTACTGCAACGGTTTTATCCAGGAAAAAAAAAAAGAGTAGAGCTGGAAGACAGGGTTATTCAAGATCAAATTTTGTGTTTTAGTTTATTCCTTTCAATTTTGTTCAAGTTATATATTTACGCATTTTTAATACTAAGATTTTTAGAAAATGCCAAACACTTTGTGAAAATTTAGTCTAATTTTCCACAACTCTTACATATGATGAATTTTAAAATTAAATTTTACTTATAATGAGGTCTTAGAAGGAAAAGTTACTTAATAATTTCTATGGAAATTTATTATACATAACATGTATTTTTTACAGACATATATAATATATAAAGAGTTGGTTACCAATTCTTTTTTTTTTTTTTTTTTTTTTTTTGAGATGGCATTTTGCTCTTGTTGCCTAGGCTGGAGTACAATGGTGCTATCTTGGCTCACAAAAACCTCTGCCTCCTGAGATCAAGTGATTCTCCTGCCTCAGCCTCCCAAGTAGCTGGGATTACAGGTATGCACAACCATGTCTTGGATAATTTTGTATTTTTAGTAGAGAGTAGAGTTTCTCATGTTGGTCAGGTTGGTCTCAAACTCCCGACCTCAGGTAATCTGCCCATCTTGGCCTCCCAAAGTGCTGGGATTATAGGCATGAGCCACCAAGGCTGGCCACCAATTCTTATGTATGTTTCAATTAACCAGAACACTCCTTTTCCAAACATTTTGAATAAATATACAAATTCAAAATGAGGAGGTTAATGTGGTTTTATTTGAAGGGCATATTTAATTATACAGTGTTTTGTTGATATTTATTTGTATCATTATTTGTTAGTGGTGTTATCTCATCTCTGCCTGCATTATGTTTTATGTTTCCTCTCTGCAATTGCATTGCACATCTTTAAGGGAAGGCACTTGCCTCACAAGCACTACAGCACCTAATACACATCAGGCACTCAGGATTTGCTGAATGTGTGAACTGATTAATAACAAAACTGTTACCACGTATTTGAGAGTATATATATATTCTTGATGCAGATCCACTGATAGTAAGGATAATGGGGGACTCTAAAAATTCAGAACTCTCAGTTTTACACCATGTGATGTTTAATTTTATGTGGCAACTTGACTAGGCCACAAGGTGCCCAGCTATTTGGTCAAACATTATTCTGAGTGTGTCAGTGGAGGAGTTTCTGGGTGACAGTAACATTTAAGTAGGTAGACGGAATAAAGCAGATTGCCCTCTCTAATGTGAGTAGGCCTCATTCAATCAGTAGAAGGCCTAAATATTAAATAGAACAAAAAGGCTGATCCTCCCTTAGGTAAGAGAGAATTCCTCCTGCCTGTATTAGAGCTGTCATGTTTTATTTTAAGACAGAGTCTCACTCTATTGCCAGGCTGGAGTGCAACGGCGCGTTCTCGGCTCACTGCAACCTTCAACTTCCTGGTTCAAGCGATTCTTCTGCCTCAGCCTCCCAAATAGCTGGAATTACAGGCACATGCCACCACGACCAGCTAATTTTTGTATTTTTAGTAGAGACAGGGTTTCACCATGTTGCCCAGGATGGTGTTGGTCTTCCTGACCTCCTGATCCACTCACTTCAGCCTCCCAAAGTGCTGGGATTGCCGGCATGAGCCACTGCTCCTGGCCACATTTTATTTTGTATATGTTTATTTTATTTACTTATTGAGATGGAGTCTCGCTCTGTCACCCAGGCTGGAGTGTACTGGCATGATTTCGGCTCATTGCAACCTCCACCACTACACCCATCCACAAATACTAGCAGGGCATGGTACCATTTGCCTGTAGTCCCAGCTACTCTGGAGGCTGAGGCAGGAGGATCGCCTGAGGCCAGGAGCTCGAGGTTGCAGTGAGCTATGATGGGGCCACTGCACTCCAGCCTGGGCAACACAATGAGACATCGTCTCAAAAAAAAAGAAAAAAAAAAAAGAATTTATTTCATCCCTTATGAGAAAAACCAAAGCCATCTGAAAATATCTGGGAAACAGGTGATTTTTGAGGAGGAGATCATGAGATGAACTTAAACTTTCAGAAAAAAGAACAATTTAATGATAAAGTCTAAAGGGAGCATATGCAGACAGTGTATACTTATGCAAAGAAATGGAGAATGAAAAATTTTAAAAATCACAATACGTTTCTATTGTATGTTGGGCTCATTTGATATGTGCAACATCTCCATGCAGTGATAGCAACGGTCTTATTTTATTGATGAGAAATGTGAGGCTTAGAGGCTTCAGTAATTTTAGAATCCAAGAGTCCATACCACGGGAACACACCACCTTTCATCCATGTCTCTTACACGTTCTGCTTTTCTTGGATATTCTTCTCATTGTGTTCACTACCTTCTATACAGTTCCAACACAACAGTCGTTGTGTTTTTCTCAATAAAAGTGAATTATTATGTAAGCCATAGGGTAGACTTTTTCTCTGTTTCTGTGAGAGATATCCATTGCTTGCAGAGTGATTCTTCTGGCCCCCAGTGGCCCACAGTGAGGGTTCTATGGAACCAGTGAGGAAATAGAGAGCTGTGCCTCTGCCTCTTACAGACACTGCTTCTCAGACCTTTGGCTAAAGCAACTGTGCTTGAAGCCAAAGCTTGCAAACAAAACCAAAGACATGTAAACAATTGTTGGTATGGAGGGTATGTTTTTAAATTTGCATCTGAAGGCCTTTAGGTGATACACACTTGACTGCCTCTGACATTTGAAATACTTCTGTGGCCCCTGAAGGCATCTGAACTTGCAGCTCCAGAAGCAGGTCTTTACCGCTAGGGCTCTGGGTTTGTTCCCAAGCTGCACTGAATGGAGAGAGTAGGCGGCTGAGGGTAGAATCAAACATTGTACCCCTTATCTTGCTGTTCAGTTCTCTTAAACTTCACTGTGGCTGGGATTCCGTGTGTCACTTCCTGGGAGAAGGGAACAACCTCGGGAGGACGCATCTCCAGCTTTCGGAGGGAACTCTGCCGGCATCTCTCGTTTCCCATCTCTTCTCTCCGTTTAACCCTTTCCCCTTTACTATCCCATTCCCTAATTTTTTCCCAGGACTTTCACCCCTCCCTAAAGAAATTATCAAGTAAATTCAATTCCACAATCCCAGGCATGGAATACCAATACCAATAACAACAGTTAACATGGATTTATAGTTAACAATAGTGAACATGGTTTATACTACATGCCAGGCACTATGTGCTTAATGCTTTAGTATTTCATATGATGCTCAAGGGAATTATTATTATTATTTTTCTTTTTTTCTGAGAGGGAGTCTAGCTCTGTGGCCCAGGCTGGAGTGCAGTGGTGCGATCTTGGCTCACTGCAACCTCCACCTCCTAAGTTCAAGCGATTCTCCTGCCTCAGCCTCTCAAGCAAGAAGCTGAGACTAAAGGTACATGCCACCATGCCTAGCTAATTTTTTGTATTTTTAGTAGAGATGAGGTTTCACTGTGTTAGCCAGGATGGTCTTGGTCTCCTAATTTCGTGATCTACCCGCCTTGGCCTCCCAAAGTGCTGGGATTACAGGCATGAGCTACCGCGCCCAGCCAGGAATTATGAATTCTATTTTATGTTTGAAGAAGCTGAAGCTCTGGATGAAGAATGACATTCTGGTGCCATAAGGCTTTAAGATTCTGATCTAGACCTCCTGTCCTGGGCTTTCCACCGCAATATCAGCTCTTCTTTCTCCTCCAGCCATCCGGATCCATCTTCTGCTGTGAAGAAGAGAGAGCTGGATTCTGACTCAGGCTGTGAAGGTCTGCCTCAGGGAGGGAAGGATTAGGAAGTGGGGAGGCAGAGGACAGAGGAGGTGAGAGTCTTTCTCCCAGGCTGCAACCCCTCCACCTACCCTCCCCTAACACCTCCTCTGCAAAACCGAACACATCCTGCAACACAAAGACTCATCTCCCTCTGAAACTTCACCTGGAGGTCTAGAATACAAACAGAAAGTCATATTCTTCCCATTAACATAACTTTGACTTTATTTCTTACAAATGAATATCCTCATCTTATTAGGTCTATAAAGCATTGCCCTGTCGTTTCCCCAAATAACATCATGAAGCATCCCATAACACAAGGCCCCAATCATCTTTCCCAGGAGGGGAGATGGGGAAAGAAAGAGAGAATGGAGAAAAGAGTCTCCATGTTCCCTTTCATGGTATAAATGTATGATACATTTTGATTCAGCTTTGATGCCTTTTTAATATTATCTTCAGAACTACACATGAAAGAGGGAAAATAGCCCCCCAAAAATAAATCCTGATATAGAGTCCCAGAAATCCAGGAATACCCAGAGATATCAAATGTACGAGGGTGGGCTGGGCACAGTGGCTCATGCCTGTAATCCCAGCACTTTGGGAAGGTGAGGTGGGTGGATCACTTGAGGTCAGCAGTTTGAGACCAGCCTGGCCAACATGGTGAAACTCCATCTCTAATGAAAATACAAAAATTAGCCAGGTGTGGTGGCGTGCGCCTGTAGTCCCAGCTACTTGGGAGGCTGAGGCAGGATAATCACTTTAACCTGGGAGACGGAGGTTGCAGTGAACTGAGATTGCACCACTGTACTATAGCCTGGGTGACAGACTGAGAGTTTGTCTCAAAACAAACAAACAAAAAAAAAGACAAATGTAGGAGGACGCTGGCTTCTGTTCATGAAGACAGGGCCTGTGTAAGCTTGCTAAGTGACCCAGCCTCCTGCTCCCTGGATGTCATCCATGTGATGGCAACCACGGTGGCTTATCAAAGGTAATAAAATAATAATATAAATAAGATAAAATAAAATAAGAAAAATAAGCAAGGCATACATGCATTCATACATTTATAATGTATTCAGGGCCAAAAATCTATTCAAAACTAATTGCTAAGCACATTAACAGACTAACTGCATTGTCTGGAAATTGTTGTTTAGTTATGGGTAACATAATGCAGTGTGTTAAATACAAACTATTGTTGACCCTAGAGGAACTTTTATTTAAGAAGAGAGAGAAATTATGCCTTAAAGCATTCATTTTTTTAAGTGGTCTACCATCTGCTTGGGTGAAAGACTATATAAAGGCCGGTAATTACCATTATCACTAATTATCTGTCACTAGAAATCTTTTTCAGTTTACCATTAGCATTAAATTTAAAGCAAGACGCAGGCTTATTAAATCCTAGAGTAGCTCTGTGTTCTCTGCAGAGACATTCAGTTTACAAAACACTTTGATATTCTAATGTGGACTTTAAGACCCAACATATAGTATCCAAGTCAGCTTATCTCTGTACACAGGCTTATTAAATCCTAGAGTAGATCTGTATTCTGTACAGAGACATACAGTTTACAAAACACTCTGATATTCTAATGTGAACTTTAAGGCCCAACATACAGTATCCAAGTCTACTGTACCTCTGTACATGAAACTGCCTGTCCAGTCTTTGGAACCAGAGGGCTCTATAATCTGGAATCTGTTAGGTTCTAGGCAAATGGCCAATTATCAGACAGATTCTGGTAACTGTTAGAGGATTAACAGATATGTCTAGAGGAGATTCTGCCCCTGGCGTGGAGGTCAAAATCCTTTACAACTCTAAGATTCAGTGATTCTGGGTCATGAAAGAAAAAGATTATATGTGTTTAACAGATGGTGGGTGAAACACTCACGCACTCACCTTGCACCATTCACACAAATGCTTAGAACAGTAGTCGGCCTGTGGAAGAAGCCCTATAAATGCTGCTGCCGCCGCTGCTGTTGTCATTGTTATTTGTCGTTGCTGTGGGATGGCTTTTGGCTTCTTGGTTTGGTTTTTTAATTAGGTCATTTGTAGTGATCTACTAGTTTTGTTTTAAAAGCGTTGAGATACCAGATAGTCTTTTTTTCCCCTAGCTTACTAAGTAGTCTCTTATTCTAGTTGCCTTATTTCTACATTGTTTTATTTTTTGGCTTCATTTCTCTTTCAATGCACTATAAAATCCAATTGACCTACTACTTGACTCTGGATCGTAGGGTTTACTCAGGAACCAAAGAATATTTTCTAAAAAAAAATGGCAGCTTCCCTCCATGGTGTAACCTAAGACATTGGAAACACCCTTAAAAATCTAAATGCCTCAGTCTAGCATTTAAATGCCCTTGACAATCTGATGCCAGAACGTATTTCCAGCCTCATTACCTTACGGTTGCCTATGTAAATCTTGGGCTACAATAACATCCAGACTATGTAACGACCCTTGAACATCAGAGTCTAATTCATCTAGAAAATTTACTGAATACATATGTATAAAATGTCTTTGTTTCGTGCCTTTGTTGGTGCCATTTCCTCTCGCAGTACTTAATTCTTCCATATTTTACCCACCCGTTAAGGCTGCAGTAGATATGTCTTAAGAAATGTATTTGCCCAAACTCCCTTCCCTGGAAACTGCCATGCCTCACCTCAGTCCACTAGAGCTGCTAAAGGAATGGGCAGAGGTGACCAAGTGTTGATCATGTGTTCCCACTCCTACTTTCAGATGAATTAATCATGTTAGGTGCACGGCTGACCCAAATTCGACCAATCAGATTTTTCTCCCGGGAATCTGGAGATTAACAGAGCCGTTCAACATAGAAAGCTTTGTGAAAGCTCACGTAGGGTCTGTTCATGAGTCAACATTATGCCAAACCGAAGTCATGGACAAGACAAAACTATGGATGATCAGAGACCAAAAGTAAGCAAAGAAAGTCAGTTTGCCAAACGAAGGGAGCGTAGTTGAAAAACGATGCACAGAAGAAGGATCGTGCAGTCACATAAAGAAGCAGCAGCTATGATCCTCAGCAGCAGCTCTGATCCTCAGCAGCAGCTCTCCAATTTCCAGCTCCATTCCCAACTGTGTCTCACTTACGTGAACATGCCGTAGCCTAAAAATAAACCTCTTTCTACTGAAATTAATTGGAGTGGGTTTCCATCCCTTACAACCATTGAGTTTTGCCTTTAAAAAAAATACCCCTGCTCCAATGACAACTTTTTCTTTACAATCATCCCAGCTGAGATGATTCTTGCCTTGCTCTGCTATCTTGTCATGACCTGCCTGCTTCCCTATTCTCATTGCCTTCTATTCACTGCCTCCCCATCTAGAGGTTTAACTCCCCATCCTAAGCCCTGGGATAGATGTTCACTATCCGAGGAAATTGGAGAAGGCGCTCAATCGCCTAGCAATACTCTGATCAAAGTTAAACCAGATAGATTAGTTCGCTCCCATGACCAAACTCCCATCTCTCCCCTTGCTTTGATAATTTGGTATGTGAGCTCCTCCTAAATTGATCCTACCTTGACCTGACCAGTTGCTTTCTGAAACCCCAGTTCTAAGGCGAGGGACTCTGCTGGGCCTCCCTAACCTTGTGAAACTGCTGGCGTTAGAGCAGTGGTTCTCAACCTGGAGCGATTTTGCCCCCAGGCGTATTTCCACAAAGTCTTTTATCACAACCTGAAGGGGAGAGTGCTGCCAGCATCTAATGGGTAGAAACCAGGGATGCTGGTAAACATCCTACAATGCACAGGGCAGCCTCCAACAACAGGGAATTGCCCAGCCCCAAAAGTCAATAATGCAGAAGTTGAGAAGCCCTACTTTCAAGTACTGGGCAAATGACCTTGAGCAAGTTATTTAACAATTTTATGTTTCAGAATCTCCCTCTGTAAAAATACAGATATATTTCCTATAAGGGTATCATAGGACTGAACACAGTGCCTTTGGAACTTTAAGTATTCTGTCATAATTATTTTTGCACAGTGAAAATAAACGTGTTAAATGCTTACGCTATTAATAATCCTTTCCGTATTCTAGCTATACTTTGAAATTGGAAAAACTCTTGGCAAAGATGAATTCCATGTTTACTAATCCAACCTTTCAGAATCCTAAAGCCTTTGATCATATACTCCTCTTGATTTTTTAGTTTGTTGTTTTTTTTTGTTTTTTTTTTTGTTTGTTTGTTTGTTTTTCTTACTTTGTCTCCTAGGCTGAAGTGCAGTGACGAAATCTCAGCTCACTGCAACCTCCGCCTCCCGAGTTCAAGCGATTCTCCTGCTTCAGCCTACTGAGCAGCTGGGACTACAGGTGCGTGCCACTACACCCAGTTAATTTTTGTATTTTTAGTAGAGCCTTATTGGCCAGGCTGGTCTTGAACTCCTGACCTTGTGATCCACCTGCCTCAGCCTCCCAAAGTGCTGGGGTTTCAGGAGTTAGCCACCATGCCTGGCCCTCCTCTTGATTTTTTTAAAGTAACATTTTTAAAGTAAATTATTTTTATTGGGGTAAAATATACATAATATTAAATGCACTATTTTAATGATTTTTAAGTATATCGTTCAGTGTATTAAGTATATTTATATTGTTAAGTAAACATCACTCTCATCCAGCTCCAAAATGCTCTTCATCTTACAAAACTGAAACTCTATACCCATTAAACGGTAATCCCTCATTTCCCCACCTCCTAACCCCTGGCAACCACTATTCCATTTTCTGTTACTGTGACCTTGACTACTCTAAGTGCCTCATATAAATGGAATTATACAGCATTAGTCTTTTTTTGATTGGCTTATTTCCCTTTTACAAATTTTTTAAATTTTTATTTTTATTTTTTTGAGATAGAATTTCACTCTTGTCGCCCAAGCTGGAGTGCAATGGCATGATCTCAGCTCATTGGAACCTCTACCTCCTGGGTTTAAGTGATTCTCCTGCCTCAGCCTCCCAAGTAGCTGGGATTACAGGCACCTGTCACCACACCCTGCTAGTTTTTGTATTTTTCGCAGAGATGGGGTTTCACCATGTTGGCCAGGCTGGTCTTGAACTCCTGACCTCAGGTGATCTGCCTGCCTTGGCCTCCCAAAGTGTTAGGAATACAGGCGTGAGCCATCATGCCCAGCCTGGCTTACTTCCTTTAGCATAATGTTCTCAAGGTTCATCTGTGTTGCAGCATGTGTCAGGAGTTCATTCCTTTTTCCAGCTAAATAATACTCCACAAATAAGTAAATGTGTACTATATTATGCTTATTCATTGATCCACAGTGGATATTTAGGGTGTATCTACATTTTAGCTATTGTGAATAATGCTTCTGTGAACATGAGTGTACAGATATCTCTTCAAGAGCCTGCTTTTAATTCCTTGGGGTATACACCCAGAAGTGGAATTGCTGGATCATACAGTAATTCCATTTTTAGTGCTTTAAGAAACTGCCATACTATTTTTTTTTTTTTTTTGAGACAGACTTTCACTCTGTCACCAGGCTAGAGTGCAGTGGTGTCATCTTGCCTCACTGCAACCTCTGTCTACCAGGTTCCAGCAATTCTCCTGCCTCAGCCTCCCGAGTAGCTGGGACTATAGGCATGCACCACCATGCCCAGCTAATTTTTGTATTTTTTAGTAGAGATGGGGTGGCCATGTTGGCCAGGCTGGTCTCAATATCCTGACCTTGTAATCCGCCCGCTTCGGCCTCCCAAAGTGCTAGGATTACAGGTGTGAGCCGCTGCACCCAGCCCATACTATTTTTTAATGGTGGCCATACCATTTTACAATCCCACCAACAGTGCACAAGGGTTCTGATTTTTCTACATCCTTTCCAACAATTGTTATTTTGTTTCATTTGTTATTTTTTTATGGTAGCTGTCCTAATATGTGTGAGGTAGTATCTCACTGTGTTTTTTATTTGCATTTTCCTGAAGATTAATGTTAAGCATGTTTTCATATGCAAATTGGCCATTTGTATGTCTTTTTTGGAGAACTGTCTATTCAACTGCTTTGCCCATTTTTGAATTGGGTTGTTTGGTTTTTGTTGTTGTTTTTAGAAGTTCCCCATATATGCTAGATGTTAATCCTTTATCAGATATATGATTTGCAAGCATTTTCTCCATTCCATGGGTTATCTTTTACTCTGTTTTGTGTCTTTTGATGCACAAAATGTTTAAATTTTCATAAAGTTCAGTTTGTCTATTTTTTCTTTCGTTGCCTGCACTTTTGGTGTTATATCCAAGAAATCATCATCAAATTGAATGTTGTGAAGATTTTGTCCAATGTTTTCTTTCTTTCTTTCTTCCTCCTTTCTTTCTCTCTCTCTCTCTTTCTTTCTTTCCTTTTTTTTTTTTTTTTGAGACAGAGTTTCACTCTTATTGCCCAGGCTGGAATGCATGATTTTGGCTCACGGAAACCTCCACCTCCTGGGTTCAAGTGATTCTACTGCCTGGGTCTCCCGAGTAGCTAAGATTACAAGCACACACCACCACGCCCCGCTAATTTTTTGTACTTTTAGTGGAAACAGGGTTTCTCCATGTTGGTCAGGCTGGTCTCGAACTCCCAACCTCAGGTGATCAGCCCACACCAGCCTCCCAAAGTGCTGAGATTACAGGTGTGAGCCACTGTGCCCAGCCTTGTCAAATGTTTTCTTGCAAGAGTTTTATAGTTCATTTATATTATTCCTTTCAATTTATTTTTAGAGCTTTATTTTTCCAGATAAAGTCTTCAGCCTAAACATGTCCTAGGTAAAATACACACAGATAAATTACCCGTTGACAAAACCCAAAGATGATTCATGTGTGCACGCACACACATGTTTTAGGATATCACTTGCCACTAGAAATAGAAAAAGCTTTTAATAGCAGTACAGAAATAATGCTTCTGTGAACATGGGTGTACAAAGCTCTCTATATATATTCTCTCTATATATATGTGTATATGTACACACATACACACACACACACACATGCACGCACACACACACACACACACACACACTCTAGATAGAACAGGCTAAACTGCTAAGAAAACCAAAAAAATATATAGCAGTTCAAACAAAAAAAAGATGATTTCTTGCTTAACATCCAAAATGAATATATCCAACTGACAGCAGGCTTTCTTCAACGTGATGCTTCAGAGACCCATGCTCCTTCCTTCTTGTGCTTTTTTTTTTCTCTGACACAGGGTCTCACTATGTTACCCAGGATGAACTTGAACTCCTGAGCTCAAGCAATCCTCCCACCTCAGCCTCCCTAGCAGCTAGGAAATATTTATGCCATCTTTAACACATGGCTTCCAAGGCTGCCATGTCCCTTTGTGCCAAGCTGGTGAGAGGGGATGGAGGAGCCACACTTGCTTGCTTTTTTTTTTTGGAGATGGAGTCTTGCATTGTTGCCCAGGCTGGAGTGCAATGGCATTATCTTGGCTCACTGCAACTTCCTCTTCCCGGGTTCAAGTGATTCTCCTTCCTCAGCCTCCTGAGTAGCTGAGATTATAGGCACCCACCACCATGCCTAGCTAATTTCTTTGTATTTTTGGTAGAGGTGGGGTTTCACTACATTGCCTAGGCTGGTCTTGAACTCCTGACTTCATGATCTGCCCTCTTTGACTTCCCAAAGTGCTGGGATTACAGGAGTGAGCCACTGCGTCCAGCCCCATACCTGCTTCTTAACCACCTTATTTTGGAAGTAGCACATATAGCTTCTACTCTTAAGTCTGGCAATAACTAGTCACCTGGTCATTCCTAGATGCAAGGCAGCTGGGAAATGCAGCCCCTGCTAGCGCAGCTGCCTTCCAGTGACTGTTCTGTGTCTGCACTGTCCAACAGGGTAGCCATCATGTGGCTATTGGGCACTTGGAATTTGGCTCATCCAAGTTGAGATGGACTGTTGTAAAACACACACCAGAATTTAATGACTTAGCATAAAAATAAGAATGTAAACATCTCGCTGATAATTTTTATATTGATTACATATTGAAACAGCAATATTACATATATATAGGGTTAAATAAAATATATTTAAAAGATTGATTTCACCTGTCTTTAAAAATATTCTTAATGTAGCTACCAGAAAATTTTAAATTACACATGTGTCTTGCATTCTATTCCTACTGGATACTATTATAGAAATTAGCTTTCTCTGTTACACAGATTATCTATCTTAATAGAATCAGGATAGAAAATACATATGGGCCACACGCAGAACTACAAGGAGAAATTGGAAAGGTCTTTGAAATCAAAATGAGTCCACTCTCTTTTTCTTTCTTCCTCCCTCTGCCACTGAAGCTGCATGGTCACTGGTCTTTATCTGACTACCTACTGGTTTGTCCATTTTTCCTTTCTCTGCCTGTATGTGTGTGTCTCTCTCTTCCTTTATCTCTTTCATCTCTGTTGCAATCCACTGTGTCCAGGAAGATGGGGTCATGTGGCTTGCTGCCCATTCACCAATGGGAACAGGTTCTCAGGAATAGGGCACAGCTAGGTCAGACAAACTGATTGACATGTTTGCTTAGCATATAAAATGTGTAAACACTATGTGGGCTTGGCAGCTGTCAACATTCCCCAGTTTTTGCACTTAACAGACTATATTTGCTTTGAGGCCTTTTTTAAGTACTCTGTGTTGAATAGGTGACACATCTAATCTGAGAGTATATTATTTAATTCATGTCATCACTAAAGAAAACATGTAACTAATCTTTTACTGGGGCTTGTACCAGTGCCCAGAAATAGTCAGCATCACTGACAAGCCTCGAATTTCCAACAGCGTACCTTGAACTCAATGCATATTCATATTATAACAGATTTCACCCATTAGAGCAGGCTCACCATATGCATCAATTATATGAGGGTATAAACTTAATAAATGGGTGACATACTCCCAAATATAACTTTCCTGTAGGTCTGGAACTTTGAAATTTTAGTGTCGTTTTCTGTA
Source organism: Cebus imitator (assembly GCF_001604975.1). Classification (NCBI taxonomy): domain Eukaryota; kingdom Metazoa; phylum Chordata; class Mammalia; order Primates; family Cebidae; genus Cebus; species Cebus imitator. The sequence goes on from NW_016107372.1 coordinate 6,728,593, forward strand.
GTTTAAGAAATGTATCCAAGCGGCCCCTGTTAAAACATATATATGTGACCTAGAGACATTATTAGATTACCAGATGCTTTTACATCATCAGCAAGTATTTTTGTGCTAGACATCATCCTAAATCCATTCTCATCATTAACAATTTATCAGAAATAGATTTTTTGAATATTAGCTTTCCCCAGATAAAAAATGGGGCCCATAAAAAATGGAATGACAAGTAGTAACTTTTGTAGAAAGACAAGATTTGATTCACTTCAGAATATGCCATGAGAAATGAGCTTTAGTGGGATGCTGCAGAGGAGTTCCAAATAGCTCAGGTGTGGACTAGGACCCTGGGCATTTGGGAGGGAAGGGAGGTAGGAGATGGTACAGAAAGGGGAGGCAGTGGTGGCCCCAAAAACGCTTTTTGCCTACTTTACCATTCTGATGGAACTTGAGCTTTGACAATGATACTCTTCTTTGCTGCTCCATTTCATGGCCCTGCTTTGGGACTATGATCTTCAAAGTCAGCAGGAGTCTTCTAAGTTCCTCAGGGTCTTTTGGGCTGGTCTCAATAAAGGGATGACCTTCCATAAATGAGCTAATGAATAGCAAAGGGAAATAATTCAATCAATTATTACTGCATTATTTTATAACCACATATATGCACTAAAAGACTATTTAAAACATTAAGACACTTCTTAACATCCATAAATCTGTAATAAAATTTGAACTTATTTTTAAAACTTGGGTTTAGCATTTCACTGAATTTCATTAATTTTTCCTCCCTAATAGCCTGAGTATTCTGTTTAAGGTAACATCATTTGGTTCATATTATCTATAGGTATATATATATTTCTTTCACATATATTAATATATATTATTAAGCTCATATTGAGCAGGAAGGAAAATGGCTAGGAAATTTCAAGAAATAAAAATTGTGTCATAGTGTATATGGATTAAATTTATAGGAAGCTTTATTCTACCTTTTACTCAGAAAAATTTTCTAGGTCAATAAGACATCAAAGGTTTTTTAAAAGTTGACTAATGGATTAAAAGAAAGCTTATAGGTTTTTACAACTCTTTGTGGTTCATAATAAAAATTAAAAACCATTGAATAGAGTTCAAATTTAAGATGTTTAAGGTGAAAAAAACTAACTAAAAAAAGCATTTTATTAAAATTTTATTGCAAAAAATTATGACTAATGCAAAAAATTAATGAATGCAGAAAATTATGACTAATTTTATTTTGGCTTAAACACTGATACAATATTTATAGAAAAATTATAATTTTCTTAGTGTTTATTATTATTATTATTTTTTGAGACTAAGTCTTGCTCTGTCACCCAGGCTGGAGTGCAGTGGCTCAGTCTCGGCTTACTGCAAGTTCCACCTCTCAGGTTCAAGCGATTCTCCTGCCTCAGCCTCAGGCGGAGCTCAGACTACTGGCCAGTGCCACCACGCCCGGCAATTTTTTTTTTTTTTGTATTTTTTGTATTTTTAGTAGAGACAGGGTTTCACCGTGTTAGCCAGGATGGCCTTGATCTCCTAACCTCATGATCCACCTGCCTTGGCCTCCTAAAGTGCTGGGATTACAGGCATGAGCTACCGCACCCAGCCAATTTTCTTAGCTTTTAACAATATTCACTTATATATTGTGTTAAGATATCCTCAGACAAAAAAAGAATACCTATGTGAGCAACTGCAAAAATGAAAGGGTTTGGGGAAATTTCTTTAGCCAATTTCCTTAATATAACGACTTGGATAATATGTAAGAGTGGCTAGGATCTTTAAATAAGAGGTCAAGAGTTAAGACAGAGCACACCAAGAGGACTATTTGCTTATTAAACTAAAAGGGAGAATAAAAAAAGAATGTTACTAAGGTAGGAAACAGGCAAATCTATAGACCTCTGAGGAGTTGGTTTCTGTAAATACGGGCCTCTTTCCCAGTAAACTGTCATTTCCTACCTGTGCTGTTTAGCTTAATAGTAGAATTTTACCATAATCGAAAGTTAAGTAAGGCTTACTAAAATTCTTGAGTGTTTTGTTTTGGTGAATTCCATCGTGACTACGACGCCGATTTGTGGGAGTCTGACATAAATGATACATAATGTTGGAAAATTGAGTTTAAAATACACTTCTCTTTTATATTCTCATTCCCATAATGGAACAGAAAATTGAGCCTAATGCTGCTTTGTTACTGACACTTCAAAAAAGATCTAATTAGTTTCTCTGACAAAGCAGTAAATCTTTAAATTAAAGAGTTCAGGAGTGCTGAGCCCCATAAATTCCCTAAGGAAATTTAAATAGGAGTACGTTTTAAACACATCCTTCCTGGTGCTTCCAATGAGGCAGCCAGTGCTGTCCCCTGACATCAAACATCAATATATCTTGAATATAGACGATTCAATCACAGGCATGTAATATTAATAAAATAAAATTCCATGATGTTAAGGAATTAGAAGTCAATCTCCAGAATGCTGGAGAATGAGACAGAAAAGATGTCAACAAATACAAAAGGTCACGTTCTTCTATAACAATAAAAAAACAGTATTTTTTTTTTTTTTTT
>NW_016107372.1:6731335-6744944 GCF_001604975.1 Cebus imitator
AGACGGGGTTTCACCATGTTGACCAGGATGGTCTCAATCTCTTGACCTCGTGATCCACCCGCCTCGGCCTCCCAAAGTGCTGGGATTACAGGCTTGAGCCACCGTGCCCGGCAGAAAAACAGTATTTTTTTAAAACAATACTATACTGTTCAGCAGTACTGTTGTTTTTAAAACAACAGTATTATGAAAGACTATGGCTTGTTTTAAGTGTTTTACATGGACTGGATTTTTAATTGTTTCATCAACTATATGTGGTTGATGCTATTATTCCCATCGTACAGATGAGAGAACAGGGGCATAAACAGATTGAGTAACTTCCTAAGACTATACTGCAGGAGGTTATCTATAACAAAAGCTGTGGTTGTGCCAGCTATATTCCCTTGGCCTTATTAATATAATGCACACCGGAATCTCATATCTACCTGCCAGGGCCTGTGGAAGTCTATTTTGCATTGTGCAAGGCAGACCCCAAAATCCAGAACTAGAATCGGTACCTACCCTCTTCCAGGATCCCTCAACCAGGACTCATGTGATTTAGTGTATAATATCCAGCTCCCTCACCCCTCAAGTAGGAAAATCCGAGGTACATGTTCTGTATCGGCTACCAAGAGTTCCCAAACAAGATTAAACTCTAGCTATCCACAGTCATAACTCACTTGAAAATTCATCATTTATTGTCTGTCTTCCCTCTCCTTTCCTACTTCATCAGTTTCTATCAGTGATTCCCAAGATCACCTTCCAAATAAACTATTTTCACTCATATCTGTGTCTTAGGGTCTGTTTCTGGGAACCCAAATTAAAAAAGACCACTATTCAGGATTAGAACCCAAACAGCCTGGCTATAGAATCTATAAGATTAATCACAATATACTGCCCATTCTCAAAAAGTTGATACATATTTTGTAAAAATTGTCTCAAGTCATGATAGAAGGAAAAATCATTCCCCGTTTTACATTCCAACTTCCTGTTGAGAATTGTGAAGGGCCTAAGATTTTATTTTTTGCCAGCTAACAAATTAGCCTGCCACAGAGTATGATAATGATCATTAGAAGACACGAGACTCCTGGGGCAGAGACAAGAGGCTTTATTCCCTACAGCAAGAGAAGTAGACAGAGTATCAGCCTTTTCACCAGTACCCCAAGGCCCACTTCCCACGGGGCAACAGGGACAAGCCCAGTCAGAGAGCTCCACATAAAATTGATTGTGTTATAGTAGAGAAACCCAAAAGTTAGGGAACCCTAATCTTTTATATGGAATAGTAAGCATGCCTGCTGTTTGCTCCATAAAGAGACATTTTCTCTGTCTTTCAAGGTTGTTATATAAAAATCCTTGGAAAAATAGTCTGTAATAAAAGAAATCAGTGCCTCACTTGCAAGATATGCAAGAGATCAATGGAAAATTATCTTCCAGCACTTCCATATTCTGAAATCAAGAAAGATGTTTATAGTTTTATCACACACTAAAAACATATAATTATGCTAATAGAAAATGGCAAAAACAAAGGGTAATTTTTTAAAAAATGTTGATGACATTGTTCTTTTCTGTCTTTGCTTTTTTGTTTTCAAAGCGTAAATACATTTTGATTTGATATCCATGTCAGGTTAGTATTTTATAGCTGATGGAAAACTGACTCAAAAGATAAGGTGTTTCACTGAAACTCGTCTAGTGAGTGATGGGGCTGAAACTTAAACCCAAAACTTCTAACTTCAAAGCTGCCAGACACTAGCCTAATGGTTCTAGAATTGATGGACAACTGCCTAGAACTTAAAACTTAAAAGGAGACTTGGTGGTTCTCTTCATTTCTTCAATGCTGCCACATGTGCACATCAGGATTTCAAAAATAACACTGAAGACAAATCTGGGGGAAAAGGGATAGATGTAAGTGGAGGAAAGGACATAAATGTTCTTTTTCTTTTTTAATGTTCAACTCTCCTTTCTTCTGTTCATGTTTTTTAAGGTGGGTTACACCATGTAAATCAGAAAAGCCATAGGTTTAGAATTGAGCTGTGAAACAATTTCCAGAATTACAGCATTTTCACTCAAATGGCCGGAATATATATGTATTAAGTATTTCAGAATGTCTTGCCTTTTTCCTATCAGGGAAATCTGCACAATTCGAGTTCATTCAAAAGAGCAAGCTAATGTTACACTTTTGGACATACTATTCAGAGCATTAGGGTGTCCCTGTTTACAACATATATGATATCTGAAAAAAAAAAAGTATAGAGATGAAATTCTACTATATCAAATTATAGCTGAAGTGCAGTATGGAAATTTGTTACTTATAGGGATCCTATAGTGAATCCGTTTTGTAAAAAAACCCTGTACGGGCCAGTCGCAGTGGCTCATGCCTGTAACCCCAGCACTTTGGGAGGCTGAGGCAGGCGGGTCACGAGGTCTGGAGTTCAAGAACAGCCTGGCCAATATGGTGAAACACTATCTCTACTAAAAATACAAAAATTAGCAGATCGTAGTGGTGTGTGCCTGTAATTCCAGCTACTTGGGAGGCAGAGGCTGAAGAATCATTTGAACCCGGGAGGTGGAGGTTGCAGTGAGCCGAGATTGAGCCATCGCACCCCAGAATGGGCGACAGTGGGAGACTACATCTCAAAACAAAAACAACAAAACAGCTGTATTTAGAGACACATGGTGACTAGCAGGAAAAGCCTTGACCGAAGAGTAGAAATTCTGGGATTCTAGTGCTGACGAACATCTGTGTCACTTGTAACAAGGAGTGGGGACATTGAATTAGATAATAAAGGTTTCCAGTTCAATTTTCCCTTTCCTGGAGTGCAGTGGCTAACAGCATTGGCTGTAGACCCAGGCAGACACAGACACGGTTTCACTCAGAGTCGTGCTGCTCACTGGATGTGTACGCTCTGCATGTTATGTACCCTTCACGCTTGTTCCCTAACTGTAAAACAAGGATAATTCCCCTTACTTCAAATGACACTTGTATTAAATTAGATAACATTTATTAAGCACTATGTGAAGTTCTTGGCACATACTGGGTACTTCATAAATTGCAACCAAAGTCAGTATTAATTCTATGTTTTCATAATCAAGTTCACTTAATGTGAGATTTTCTATAATACAAGCATTTTCTGGACTCTTTTAAATAATGTCTGACTACAAGTAGTTTAATCCATGCATTTATGTTTTTCCCCAACAGTTTATTGAAAAATTTTAAACCTAATGAAAAGCTGAAAGAACTGTGCAGTGGTATTATCGCATATTTTTCTACCCATCCCCTTATCCATCCAAAATCCTTATTATTTTGATGCACTACAAATCCAGTTGAAAACATCGGTATACATCACCCCCAAACATGCCAGCCTGCATATTGTTAAACAGAGTTTAGAATAAATACAGTTGGTGGTGGGTTTTTTCTTTTTGAGCTAAAATTTCACATATAATAAAATAATATATTTATTTTTATATTTTAAGGTGATTTAGATATTCAGAATTGAGTAATCTATTATATTTGCTGTAACACAATGCATCAGAATGGCTTTAAAGTCCTGGTGCTAAAGGAAAACCTTACCTTATAGGCTAGACGAAACACACCAGGTTTTTCTTTAGTTGGTTAATCTATTTGGGCACATGCAACCTGACACACAGTATACTGTAATCCAAGAAACTGCAATAAAAGAAGTTCTGTGGCTACTAAAAAAAAAAAAAAAAAATCTATTAACTATAGTTGGAACATTTAGATAAATATACATTTTCTGATAAACTGAGAACATTTTTTTTGCTTCATAACTTGTTGAAACTTTAGCTCCATTCTCTAACATAGAACAGTTAGCAGAACTAAATCTTTTCTCGAAGATGGTCGTCATGAGTAAAGATCATAGTAACAGATAGAAATAGAGAAGTTGCAGATGGCATGGAAATTGACTGACTTTGTGGGGTCCCATGCCCACCCCAAACCAAGCATGAGAGTGTTTCCTTTATTGGCTAGTTTATTTGTTGGTTTGTTTTGGTTTTGCATATTGTTTTTTTTTGGTTTTTCGTGTTTCCTTTGATGGCATTTATTTCATCAGAGCAGAGCGAACAAAGCCTGATTCTTGGGTCCTCGTTCCTTAAGGTTTTTCTATATACTATACTAAATTCACTCTGAAACACACTGGGAGCTTTTTAAAAGTGAGGGGACAATTCAGCAGGGCAGTTAGGGACATGGGTCATTAATGCAGCCACACACACTTCTCCCCAGAGCTCTGCCACCTGGTAGCTTTATGGCCTCAGGCAAACCTCTTCACCTTGCTGAGATATGAGTATTATTACATTTTCGGTCTATTACTGAAAACTGCAACATGGTAGTTTATCAAGGTCTTAAGCATAGATTTGCCATTTTTCAGTCATGCAGCAACATCCACTGAATGCCTCCTAAGTGCAGAACACTCAGGATGGCAACAAAAATATTTATTTTAAATTTCCAACTTTTAGGAGTTTCATCCCATTATCCTGTGTAACTGGAATAAAGTGTCTGAAATAGACTATTCAACAGAAAGATAGCATAGTTGTGAAATATCTGACTCTAGAATTGGACAAACCTGAAATTAGATAAATGGATTTGAATTCCTCTCTCATGACTTACTTATGTGGTGACCTTAAGCAATTTACTTAACCTCTCTCTGATATGACAAGTTACTTAATCTCTTGGAGATATGACTTTTTTACCTGTAAAATGAGGAAAACAACAAAACACAAGCAGACATTTACTAAGTGCTTATTATTTGCAAGGTGCTGAGTGAAGCATACTTAACATTCCCTAGCTCATTTAATTCTCATGGCCATCTCGTGAGGTAGGTACTGTTATTATCTCCTTATTTATGTTTTTAAAAAGAAGCACCCTGGGGCATTTGGCTAGTTAGTACAGAGCCCAGGGTTGACCCCAGTGCTCTTTGTCACAATGCTATTATAATGATTCTCAGTCACACAGGACTGTGTGAGGATGAAACGAACAACACAGTCATGACACAGGCACCCTGGTGGTGTTCAATCAGTGGTGCATGACCCCATAAAAATGCCAGAAATGATACTTTAGGAAGTTAGGCCAGGTACGGTGGTTCATGCCTGTAAGCCCAGCATTTTGGGAGGCCAAGGCAGGCAGATCACCTGAAGTCAGGAGTTCGAGATCGGCCTGGCCAGCATGGTGAAACCTCATCTCTACTAAAAATACAAAAATTAGCCAGGTGTGGTGGTGCACACCTGTGATCCCAGCTACTCGGGAGGCTGAGGCAGGAGAATTGGTTCAACCCAGGGGGCGGAGGTTGCAGTGAACCGAGATTGCACCACTGCACTCCAGCCTGGGTGACAGAGCAAGACTCTTGTCTCAAGAAAAAGAAAAAAAAGGAAGCTAGTAAATGTTCCCCAAAAAAAGAAGCAATAAATTATGAACAGATCTGACCTGAAATACTAACTTCTATTCCCAAAGGGAAGTTTCCTTGTTATTCCAGCTGTTCACATCTTAGGGAGACACGTGCACTTTTGCTACCAAATAGTAAAGCCAGGGTCAAATGCTTGAGGGGTTCCACGATGACTGATACACATTTCTGCATCAGTCAAATATAAACATTTCCGCCCTAAACATCCCAACACCAAATTCGCACATACCTCCTCACTCTTCTTAGGAGTGTCCAAAATGAACCCAAGATCACACTTTATTCTTTGGAGATGTATTGATTAATTTTTAATGTAATGTGCCAGTTTCTTATCAACAAGGAGGAGATGAAGAACCGAATCCCAGTGTCCTCCTCAGGAGCCAGATTAGGAGCAGGGGAGCTCCCAGAGAGCTACACAGATCCCTCTCCCAAGAATCTTATATTTGTGGTTTCTTTGCCATATATTGGCTCAAGTAGGACACATACTTGAATTCCTTTGTCACATTATTTTCTCACGTGTTTTACATAGATGTGTCTGTCTTACTAGAAATTTTCGCAAAATGATAAAGTGGTTTCTTTTTTATTTCTTGAGGTTGGGTCTTACTCTATTGCCCAGGCTGAAGAGCAGTGGTGCTATCACAGCTCACAGCAGTCTCGACCTCCTGGGCTCCTCTCACCTCAGCCTCCTGAGTAGCTGGGACTACAAGTGCACGCCACCACATCTGGCTAATTTGAAAAACATTTTGTTTTGTTTTGTTTTGTTTTTTATAGGCTGGACACAGTGGCTCACACCTGTAATCCAAGGGAATTTGGGAAGTTGAGGCCAGAGGATCACTTGAGGCCTGGAGTTCGAGACCAGCCTGGCCAACATGGTGAAATCCTGTCTCTAATAAATATACCCTGACTCTACTGGGGAGGCTGGGGAGACAGAATGGCTTAAACCTGGGAGGCGGAGGTTGCAGTGAGCCAAGATCGAACCACTGCACTCCACCCTGGGCAACAGAGAGAGACTGTATCTAAAAAAAATAATAAAAATAATATATATATATTTTTTTGTAGAGATGAGGCTTCACCATTTAGCCGAGACCGGTCTGGTCCCATAGCTATTTATTGAGTCTAGTCTATAAATTAGCATGTAGCTAACTGGGTTTTTGTGATTTTGTGCGTTTGGTTTTCTCTCTTCTCTCCCCTCCCCTCCCCTCCACTCTCCTCCTCCCTCTTCCCCTTCTCCCTCTCTCTCTCGCTCGCTTGCTCTCTCTCTTTTTGAGATGGAGTCCTGCTCTGTCTCCCAGGCTGGCATCATCTCACCTCACTGCAACCTCCGCCTCCCGGGTTCACATTCTCCTGCCTCAGCCTACTGAGTAGCTGGGACTACAGGCGCATGCCACCACGCTTGGCTAATTTTTTATATTTTTAGTAGAGGCAGGGTTTCACTGTGTTAGCCAGAATGATCTCAATCTCTTGACCTTGTGATCCACCCACCTCGGCCTCCAAGAGTGCTGGAATTACAGGTGTGGGCCACCATGCCCGGCCGGTTTGCTTTGTTTCTGCAGGGGAGAGTTTTGGAGGGTAAAGGGCCTCTTTCTCATGTCAAGTTGCACTATGTGGGCATCCACCTTGTTCTCATTTGCCTGTGGCTAGTCTAGTCTATAGATTATAGAAAAGCACGTTAACAGGGAATAAGGTTTCTCCAAGAGCTTCCGAAAGAGCAGCCTACAACCCCTTATAGGAGAGTGCAGGTGTTTGTGGAAATGTGCAAGCCCATGGTAACTTCTGCAATAAGCTTCACCTTTCCATGGGTCCCAGGCTATGATGTACTTTTCTGTGCTCTCATCATCTGAGAACTATTGTGGATAAAAGCTATTCTTTCAGTGCAGTTTGAGGCCTGAGATCATGCACTTTCATTAGCCAAACACTATTATACACACACACACACACGCACACATACACACTTCCTCGACATCTCCCTTCACATTCATTAATCTCCATGTAAATCTCTTCAGAAAGAGACAAACATGCTCTGTACCAATAAGTGGTAATGGTTGACTCTAAAGATCTATTCCACCTCTATGACTAGTATTAACTATGCCCATCCCCCTTGCCACTGAATGGATTGAAACAGGAATGTAACTTAGTCTTGACTAATGAGCCATGAGAGAGTCTCCTGCCTCTGGGAACAGTTTCCTTCCCTATAGTAAAGACCTATAAGAAAGAGACAATCTCTCTTCTTCTTCTGGTTTGGACTTTGTTGTATCGTGATACCTATAATGACTGTAGCTACCTCACCAGCAGTCAAGTAGGAGGCCAGGGCCAAGAAAACTGTCACAACGTTGGGCTGGAGCCCTGCGATGTGGCATGCCTGGAATCCGTCCTGCCTCTGGACTTCGTGTTATATGACATAATATATTTGATTATGCCGATTGGAGTTAGGCTTTCTGTTACTTGCAGTGGAAAGCAATTTAGCTGATTCAGGTGCTGTCTTGGTCTTATTTGGGTTGCTATAACAGAATACCTGTGAGTGGGCAATTTATAAAGAAACAAGGTTTATTTAGCTCACGGTTCTGCAGGGTGGAAAGTACAGGAAGCATGGCGCCAGCATCTGCTCGGCCTATGATAAGGGGCCTGAGCTAGGTCAGAACATGATGATGGTCAAAGGGGAAGTGAACATGTGTGCAGAAAGATCAAAGAGGAGGAAGAACCTCACTTTATACAACCTCCATTCAGAGGAATTTTTTTTTTTGAGACAGGGTCTCACTCTGTCACCCAAGCTGGAGTACAGTGGCACAATCATGGCTCACTGCAGACTTGACTTCTCGGGCTCAGGTGATTCTCCCACTTCAGCCTCTTAAGTATCTGAGACTACAAGCACACATCACTATACCCAGGTAACTTTGTGTGTGTGTGTGTGTGTGTGTGTGTGTGTGTGTGTTTAGTAGAGATGGGTATTCACCATGTTGCCCAAGCTAGTCTCAAACTCCTGAGTTCAAGTGATCTGCCTGCCTTGGCCTCCCAAATTGCTGGGATTATAGGTGTGAGCCACTGCACTTGGCCAGGGGAATCTATTCCTGGAGCACTAGTCCAGTCTTGTGAGAGTGAGAACTCACTACTGCAAGAATGGCACCAAGTCATTCATGGGGATCCGCCCCCATGATTCAAATACATCCTACTAGGCACCACCTCCAACACCACCACACTGGGGATCAAATTTCAACATGAGTTTTGATGGAAACAAACAAACCATATCCAAACCATAACAGATGCACTATAATTTTCACGGTCAAACTTAATTGTTAGCAATCATCTAATATCATGTATTTCTCCAGTTACTCATCTACTCTATTGCTTTGAGTAGATAATTATAATTACTAATATTTATTGAGTTCAAAGGTATTAGCTATTGATATGGAGGAGCGTCTGCTGATTTGTTTCAAAAAGCAATATTTCATGCCTGTAGTCCCAGCACTGTTGGAGGTCGAGGCGGGCGCATCACTTGAGGTCAGGAGTTTGAGACTAGCCTGGTGAAACTTTACCTCTACTAAAAATGCAAAAATTAGCCAGGCATGGTGGCGGGTGCCTGTAATCCCAGCTACTCTGGAGACTGAGGCAGGAGAATTACTTGAACCCCAGAGGCGGAGGTTGTAGTGAGCCAAGATCGTGCCACTGCACTCCAGCTTGGGTAATAGAGTAAGACCTGTCTTAATAACGATAATAGTAATAATAAGCAGTATTGCTTGTGTTCAACTAATTTGTAATCCTTCCCTATCCTTCACACACTTGCTCATTAGCATATAGCACTGATTAGTATAACACTGGGAGTAGCCATGAAAATTCATCAAAAACCAATGACGAATGAGTTGATCAAAGTACAGCCACATGGACCATCCCATTTACCTCTAGAAGCTTGGACATGATTATGGGAAGAACTGTCTTCTTATCAATAGATACAAAAAAGTACTTCAGCCTGTAATCCTAGCACTTTGGGAGGCCTAGGTGGGTGGATAGTTTGAGCTAGGAAGTCAAGACCAGCCTGGGCAACATAGCAAGACTTCATCTATACAACAAATAAAAAAAGCCAGGCATGGTGGTGCATACCTATGGTCCCAGGTACTCTGGAGGCTGAGGTGGAAGGATCACTTGAGGCCAGGAGTTCAGGGCTGCAGTGAGCTGTGACTGCAGCACTGCATCCGGCCTGGGAGACAGAGTGAGACTGCACTTCAAATTTTAATAAAAAGGCTTCCTTTTTTCAACCTGGGAAATTCCTTCATAGATAAGAGACAGCTAGTGGAAAGGTCTAGATAAATGAACATTTCAGGGAAGATGAATACTGAATGGAAAGTGATATGGTTGAGAGAGGATGAAAGTATAGGTACCAGATATGAATAAAGAGAAGTCACTGTGTAAGAAATAATGGAAGCAGGCACCAGGGAAGAGACAGACACACAGAATGTGCTAGTAGCTGCATTAATGCAGGCCAGGCACAGTGGTTCACGCCTGTTATCCTAACGCTTTGGGAGGTCAAACAGGCAGGTGGATTGCCTGAGCTCAGGAGTTTGAGACCAGCCTGGGAAACATGGTGAAACCCACCTTTACTAAAAATACAAAAAATTAGCCGGGCGTGGTGGTGTGCACCTGCAGCCCCAGCCGTTCAGGGGCTGAGACATGAGAACTGCTTGAATCCAGAAGGCGGAGGTTGCAGTGAGCCAAGATCGCACCTGCACCGCTGCACTCCAGCCTGGGAAGTGAGACTGTCTCCAGAAAAAAAAAAAAAAGAAGAAGAAACTAGTAAACATGTATTTGTCATTTCCCAAATTAGGGGTGAAAAAACAAAGATAAGATTAGAAATTAATGATAAAATAACTTCCAATATTCTCTGAGTTCAAAGTGTGTGCGGGGTGCTGTGCTAAATACTTCATCTACATTATTTCATTTAATCCTCAAACTAGTCTTATGAGGTTGGTACTATTATTGGCCACTAATGAGAATAAATGGGGCTCACTTAACATACTGCAGACTTCGGATTAGAACCCAGATACTCTGACTCCAGAACTGGCATTTTTAACCACTGTGATCTGTTGTTTTACAGTTTAAAATGTGAGTTAACATGGCAACGCACAGAGCCACTGCTAATCTACATGGTGGCTTTGTGCAAATCAGAAAAAAACAAAAGGCCCTACCCGCCACCAGAACAAATTCAGTTTCCACAGCTTCACGGCTGAGAGTGGAGTTGGCGTCTTTGATCAAGCAAACAGGTGCTCCTTCCTCTAAGTGATAAAGGCCCTTGCAGGACACAGGCCTTGGATACCTGTCTCCATTTGCCTCCTCAGCTAGACACCTCCCTAAAGTGTTCAGACTCTGTAACTCTATGAGGGGCTTTACCATAATTTATATTAATACATGTTTTTTACTTTTATAACTCTAAGGGCTTGTTTGCAAGCTTTCTATACAAACATTCCTTGTCAGCCTCTCCAGATCTACTCTCTACCTTTCTTCATCCTGGATAGTTGTACCCTGGTGACTTTATTTTTTTGAGACGGAGTTTCACTCTTGTTGCCCAGGCCGGAGTACAATGGAACAGTCTCGGCTCACTGCAACCTCCACCTCCCGTGTTCAAGCGATTCTCCTGCCTCAGCCTCCCGAGTAGCTGGGATTATAGGCATGCACCACCATGCCTGGCTAATTTCTTGTATTTTTAGTAGAAATGGTGTTTCACCGTGTTAGACAGGCTGGTCTTGAACTCCTGACCTCAGGTGATCCACCTTCCTTGGCCTCCCAAAGTGCTGGGATTACGGATGTAAGCCACCATGCCTGGCCACCCTGGTGACTTTTATGGACTCCATCAATGGCTCCCTTGAGCGCTGGCTTCCAGTTAGGTTCACATAATGGAAGGCACCAGCCAGAAGTCCCACAGAAGGAGGATACTGAGGCAGGTATTTTGTCTGTTGGCAGCCTTCTCACTGTGTCAGAAAGCATCAGTAGCTTTGGTTCCCCAGTAAGACCTCAGTGTGTCAGGCAGCTCTCTCCCGTAGTAACAGCAAGAACCTCTGGTGGCCACTTTGCCCTTCAAGCCTAGAAGCAGTACAAGGCCTCCTGCTCTTGCTAGTCCTAAGATGCTTCATCATGCCTTGATCGCACTCTAACTCTACCCATACTCTGTGGAAGTCCCGTAGTTAAACTCTTGTCAATTTCCTTGTTGGAGTGAGCCATCTGTTTCCTGCCAGGACGCTGAGTGACACATAGGGGAAACAAACTTTGATGATTTTAAGCAAAAATGGAATCTGGGGAAGGCATGTTTGGAGTCACAGAAACTAGGGGAGGTAGGAGGACCAGGGTTGGAGAACAAGCAGGAACCAGAGGACAGCTGGAAAGTCGAGGATCAGGAATTGCAAGTAAAGTCATTCTGTGGGAAGAGCCCAGGCCATCCTGTGTTTTTCGGCCGCCTACTCAAGAGTCAGAGCTTCCAAGAGAGGGTTCAATTGCCTGTGCCTCCCTTACACCTCCACTAACAGGCTGAACTGGGCAGAGGACAGGGAAGATCAGGCCCTGGGGACTAACCTTGGTAGGAAGTGAAGCCACTATCTACCCAGACCACACCCAGTGGGTGATTCCTTTAAAACAAGACCAGATCCCTGGGGGAAGATCCAAGATGGCCGTTTAGGAACAGCTCGGAGTTGCAGCTCCCAGAGAAAGTGCAGAGGGTGAGTGGACGATGCATTTTTATTGCCCATGGACCAGGAGATTCCCAGGAAGAGGTGCCCCATGGGTCGCCAGCACGGCTGTTGTGGCCGGCACAGTTCTTTTGGTTGGCGCGGCTGCTTTGCCCCGCGCGGCTGCTTTGTCGGTGCCCTGGCCGGCAGATCTCCGTACAAAATACACTGGTCCGGGTGCCCTTTTGGCTGGAGATTGGAGACCTGGGAAGTCGCCCATTCAACTGATTAAAGAGGGGACTGAACAGGGAGCCAGGCCAGGAGATTCCTGGGCAAAAAAAAAAAGCGCCACGAATCTCAGTGCCGCTGTTTAAGCCGGCGCAGTGAGTCGCCGCTCGGGAAATCCATCAGATCCTGGCGCCGCTTCAACAGGCGACGGGGATAGAGTCAACTATTCAACTAAAAAAAGAAAAAAAAGGCTCGGAACAGGGAGCCAGGTGATCAGGCTCAGTCCCACCCCCACAAAAGAACAACAATCAGAAACTCTCTGGATTGAGAGTTCTACAGCAAGCGCAGCTGAACCCAGGACGGTCCAGCTCTGCGGGGGAGGGGCATCCGCCATTACCGAGGCACTCCACCACTACGGACGCCATTGCTGAGGCAGCCTGCCGTTGCCAAGGCAACCCGCCATTGCTGAGGCTGCCTGTCATTACCAAGGCAACCTGCCATTACAGAGAGAGTCAGCCAATACACAGGCGGGCCACCATTGCTGAGGCAGTTCTAACTACACCCATATAAATAATACTGCAGGGAAGTTCACAGGGCAGCTGGGCGGAGGCCACAGCAGCTCAGCAAACCCTCTGCAGGCAGACCATGACCAGGCTGCCTCGCTGCTAGGCAGGGCTGCCCTGAAAAAAAAAAAAGGCAGCAGCACAACGGAAACTCATAAATAAACCCCTAACTCCCTGGGACACAGCACCTGGGAACAAAAAGCGGTTTATGAGTTCTGCTGCAGCAGACCTAAACGTACCTGCCCAGCAGCTCTGAATGAACAACGGAGCCCACAGCTCAGCACTTGAGCCCCTATAAAGGACAGACTGTCTCCTCAAGCAGCTCCCTGACCCCTGTATATCCAAAGAGTCACCTCATAAAGGAGAGATCAGACTGACATTTGGCAGGTATCCTTCTGGGACAAAAATAGCAGAAGAAAAAAAACTGGTAGCAACCCTTACTGCTCTGCAGCTGCTGCAGGTGATCCCCAGGCAAGCAGGGCCTGGAGTGGACCTCAGCAGACCTACAGCAGAGGGGCCAGATTGTCAGAGGGAAAACCAAGAAACAGAAATAACCTAATCATCAACAAACAGAATGTCCACTCAGACACCCAATCTGAAAGTCAGCAACTACAAAGACGACAGGAAAATAAATCCATAAAGATGGGAAGAAACCAGCGCAAAAAGGATGAAAACACCAGAAACCAAAACACCTCTCCTCCTACAAGGGATCACAACTCCTCACCAGCAAGGGAACAAGGTTGGATGGAGAATGAGTGTGATGAAATGACAGAATCAGACTTCAGAAGGT
>NW_016107372.1:6749914-6772458 GCF_001604975.1 Cebus imitator
AGATATAGGTGATGGGGAGGAAGGCAGCAAATCACACTGCCACGTGTGTACCTATGCAACAATCTTGCATGTTCTTCACATGTACCCCAAAACCTAAAATGCAATAAAATAAATTAAAAAAAAAATAAACAAGAGACCAGTGTGCTAATAGGAAATACCTCCTCCCCTCCCAAAGAAAGGACAAACATCACTATACGAATTAACAGAAGGATAGGAAACTGCCTTTACAACAAGCATCTAAAGTAGATTTTTTTCTCAAAGAAAAAAAACAAAAAACCAAGGGTTCATGTAGAAATAGCCACTTCTCAATGAGAATTTCAGTAACAGAAAATTTCGATACCATTTTTAATCAATTTCTCATACATAAAAATTCTTTAAAAGGTTTTTAATTGGGTTCAATGTAAAGTTGCTGGTTTTATCCTAACAAGGCATCCACCTGTCACGCTATTTCATAACTGTCCATTAAAGGGGTTTTTTGCCCAATATCCAACCACACAAAAATTAGAGGACTCAGAGACCAACAACTTAAAAGTCAACTTACTCTAGGAATTCGTGCTATCAATTTTGGGCTAGAAATAGGCCCCAACAATTTTTTTTCTTTTTTTTTTTTGAGACAGAGTTTTGCTCTTGGGAGTCCAGGCTGGAGCGCAATGGCGCAATCTTGGTTCACTGCAACCTCTACCTCCCGGGTTCAAGTGATTCTCCTGCTTCAGCCTCCCAAGTAGCTGAGACTACAGGTACCCACCACCATGCCCGGCTAATTTTTTTTTGCATTTTTAGTAGAGATGGGGTTTCCCACATTGGTCAAGCTGGTCTTGAACTCCTAACCTCAGGTGATCTGCCCGCCTTGGCCTCCCAAAGTGCTGGGATTACAGGTGTGAGCCACCATGCCCACCTGACCCCAACAATTCTCATATCTTTTAGACTTTTAAAGGTTCTTCTCTTTACAAGGGCTCCTTCTCTCAGATTTTGATATCTATCGGTTTTAGATATGAATTAAGAATATAGTTTTATTAGGAACTGAAGACAAATAGCTTATTAAAGAAGTTTAAAGATAATGCCATTGCCAGGTGAGGTGGCTCACGCCTGTAATCCCAGCACTTTGGGAGGCTGAGGCAGGTGGATCACAAGGTCAGGAGTTTGAGACCAGCTGGCCAACATGGTGAAACTCCATCTGTATTAAAAATACAAAAAATTAGCTGGGCATGGTGGTGCGTGCCTGTAGTCTCAGCTACTTGGGAGGCTGAGGCAGGAGAATTGCTTGAACCCAGAGGTTGCAGTGGGCTGAGATCATGCCACTTCACTCCACTCTGTCTCAAAAAAAAAAAAAGAGATAATTCCATTTTAGCCATTTTATTATATTTGACCAGTGTAGTATTTATAATTCATACAATTACTAAATCTAGTATAAAATTTAGACTATTACTTTTATAGCTCTTTTGGCACAATGCTTTATCTCAACTCCAAAATTAACTTACTTCACAAAGACAGAGCTGATGAGTTATAAATCTGAATGTATACTTTACTTGTCATGAATGAAAGCAATACATACTCATAACGGTCCCCTGGGGATTTCTTGATACACTTACTGTTACAATGGTATCAATAAGAAGAAATTCTTTTTCTTTGAAATAAGATTACATAGATGCCATGCCTATATTTTTAAATTGAGAATTCATATTATGTTAAATTAGGTTAGTTGGTCGTATAGATATTTTTATTTCCAGAATATTAATTTATTAGGTATATGTGGAATAAACAGAACACTATCCAAGCCAACCAGAATATTTCCAGAGCTACCAGGGAAATGATTTTCTTTTCATGACAGGGTGATGAAAAACTGAGATGGATTTTTATGATACAATCAGACATTTAAAATTTTTTAGTTTAAGATGCAACTTGTCTCATATGCTCATATGTCTCATATGCTTTTTGTCTCAATATGTAAGGAAAATTTTAAGGACACAGTAGAAAAGGTACATGGAGAAGGCTTACAGTTTTCACATATTTAAGCATCTGTGGTTATGTTCTCAATGGGGTACTCATCAATAACATGTCATCTCGTAATGCACATACACATGCTACTACCCTAAATATGTACAACTCCACATCTAATGGCCTATAATACTTATTAGTTGCCTGGTAGAGACAAGAAAGCAGAAGATCTAGTCCTTCCATTCCAGGAGCTGATAATATCTATACATCTTTGCCTTTCAATTCGAAAAACATTTTCTTTCTCTAACCTAGTCTTGGTCTACTCAAAACCATTGAACAGGTTTTTCTAATTGAAATGGTGGGCTTTGAGCTATTTTAATAACCAATATCCATATAATAAAATCAGCAGATCTGAAACACTGATTAAAGTGACTTGGTATCCTGAATACCTAGAAACTGATGGTCAAGAAGAGGCTATTACTTCCTTTCACCAGCTCCTCACACCTTATATTCCTCTTTTACAGACCAGGATGTGGGAAAGAGGCTGGCCCACTCAACTGCCTGATCTCTCTGACTGCACGTGCTCCATACGAATAAGTGGAAAGAATAAATGAAAATGAGGCCACTGTTTTCCTGTGTCAGGACACTGTCAGCATGAGTAGGAATACCAATCGCCAGGCATGCAAGATCTAGTGCGTTCCTGTTCCGGTGCTGCTTTCTCTGCTGGATTAGGTGGCAGTTTGCAGAAAAGCAACATCCTGAAAGTTTACTTGCTATCTTCAAGTCAGGGAATATAACTGGGCACAGAAAAAGTCTACTGCTGCTTCAGAAAGTATTTTGTATACATTTTGAGGATGCTGCTTCCTTAGGAAGGAAAATATCTGATTTCTGGACTGAAGTATATACAAAGTTGGGGCCAAATCCAAAGTGGGTCTGTGGTTTACAAACTGTGAGATGTGAAACAGGATGTGATGGCAGGTCCCATCTGTCTCATTCACCCTAGTTTCTGACATATAGTAGCCATTCAACAATAATTCTTGAATAAATGAATAACTGAACAAATAAATGAGCAGACTTCTTAATGAAAAATTCATTTTGAATCGTTTTTCTGATTGTTGGTGGTTAATAGCCAAGGGAAGACACAGTTTATAATGATTCTTTTAGCTGCAGCTAAATTTTGGTTAAGCAACACCAACATATGAAAATCTGGGTTCACAAAACAAATACATTAGAGTTACCATATTTACTATATGCTTTACAATTAAGTAGAAATATGCCTTAATGTAATGATTTCCTAAATGCTGACCTATGACATCTCCTTAAGTTCACAGTGAAATGAGAAAAATCAGTGTGACGCATTGTTCATCCTGAGGCTGGTAAATTCAAGAAACTGTCATTTATTCAAAAATGGATCTTCCCCATTTCTGAGGTTAAAATACTTTTTAATAAATGATGGGGATAGTCTATGCTAGTTGTACCTTTTTAATGCCCTTGCCAATATAAAGTCAAACCTATATTGACTCCTTAGCTTATCAGAAAATATTTTATTGGACTGAGAGATCCAAATGTCAGTGACTGGCTTAATTTCAAAATATGATTCATTTTATAAAAGCGTACAAGTGTTTTTTTAAAGAAACCTACCTATTGAATAAAGGAAGTAGTATAACCTTGGCTTTAATGCCCATGTTAATAACAGCCAATATAGGTGGCAACTGGCTGCTCCATGCCCAACTCTCAGGGCTTTTAAAAATGTATTCACTTATTTAAATTTCATAGTAGCCCAAGGAGGAAGTATTGTTATTGTCTCCATTTTACAGATGAGGAACTCTAGGCATTGTCAACTCCATGCCCCAAAAGACACATAACACAACTAGTAAAGTGGCAGAATTGGGATTCAAACAATGGCTCCAAGAACATATATATATTTTTAAATATATATTTTTAACTAATTTTCTTTTTTTTTTTTTCCAGGAAGGCAGAGGTTGCAGGAAGCCGAGGTGACACCACTGTTAAATTTATTTTTATGGCTTCTCAGCGATCCTTGTTCTGAACATATATTCTTAGAGTACAAAGAAACTGGGCCATACCAGAGTACAAACAACAGGAAAACATTGTTTGTTATTATATTCTAATATTATGGAAATAAAGGTTCAATTAGCATACAAATTATAAACTCCTACCCAATACTGACATTATCTTATATTGAAGTCAGAGCCCCTCCCAATCTTAGTTTATCAATTCTTGATAACCTATTTTTAGCCTCAGTATTTAGGTATTATCTTAAGCAACATTCTTGTTTTTTAAGCTCCTGCTTTAATTAGCCAATACCAAAAAACGCCCACAGGAAAAAAAAAAAACAAGAAAATATGGTATTTGCAATGGGGCGTTTCAACCGAGTAGGGGATTTAAGCGCAACAACTCATAAGCTTACTCATCAGGGTTAATTTAGGGTAAATTCAACCTTACAGTCAACAAATAAGTGTATTTCACTTTATATTAAGTTTGCTATTTAAAGTATTACAATTTCAGCTTCTAAATGTACATATCCATCCCCAAAACAGCTGCTTCATTAAAATAGGAAGATGACAAACTTTAGTAGGCACTCGCATATTCCCTTGCAGAGTCAAAAACCCAAACATAACAGCACTTGGGCAAGTAGGTAAATGAGGAAGTATAATTCATAATAAATGGACAGCAAAACCATGAGTCAGATTAGACATTTTGACTATAAAATGACCAAACCCCTCTCCCCCAAAACCAAAAGACAAAACTTTTCAAATATACAGCAACGGTATCAGACAGTAATTTTGGCTTTAAAAACCTCCAGTACTCTTGGTAATAGCAGAAATGACTCATCTGGTTGGTTAAAGTTAGCTTTCTATCATTCCATTTAACATCATTTACCAAATGCTGCATTTCATTAATGGAGCTGTCATTTTTTTCTGATAGCAATGAAAAACAGGTTTTAACATTAAGAAGCCCTGGGTCCACCAAAAAATATCAGTGAATCAAGAGGTCCCGAAGTTTTTGCAGTTTAAGGGCACTTTGTAGATTAAATTTCCACCCTCCAGTCCTGAGAGTTGTTGTGTGCACACCCAGTCCGAATACCTTGTTGAGCACACAGGACAGTAATTTCCGACAATGCAGGTAACTCCTGCACAAACGCTTCATTCAAGTTGCTGGCTCCTGCTCAAGTACCCACCCCTAGTCCACATGCCCTAGAAAAACACAGGAACCAGTTCCGGACATAGTTATCTATCTAGCACCCCACGCTCTTTCTCCAGACTAACCTCTCATCTCAGCCCAGTGGGCCCCAGCCCACTACAATCCTGCTCCGGCTCTTCGAACTTCCCCCGCCCACTCCCCCCACGTGACCAGGACCCCCCGCCCCGCCAACCCCACATGCAGTTCCACCAATCAGCAACCACCTCCGCCCAGGACCCGGGACCTGGCGCTCCTCTTTCAAAAAGGCATCTTAAGCCTCCTGCCCTTAGCCACGCCCCCTTTTCTCTACCCCCCCCCCCAACTCCCCGTTCCCCTCCTCCCCTCCGGTGGCGTCCTCCCGCTCCCGGGCTTCGCCCCGCCCCACGAGGAGTAGCGCGCTCGCCCTCTTCTCGCGAGATCTGAGCGTCCCCGCCGCTGCCGCCCGCTTCCCCCTCCCGTCCTCCCACCTCCCTCCCCCCGCATCTCTCACTCTCCGGCTCTCCTCCCTCCCTCCTCCCCCCTCCACCCTCTGGGCCGGATCTCGTCTCGCTCAGGCGGAGGAGGAGAAGGAGGAGGAGGAGGACGACGTTCGGCCTGCGCAGTGAGATGTTTGTCCGTCGCCGCCGCCGCCGCCATCGCGGAGGAGCGCGATAAAGGGAGCGGAGCCGGGCCTGAGGGGGACCCCGCGGAGCCGCCGCGCCAGCGCAGCTCCCCAGCCGCGTCGGAGTCGCCGGAGCCCGAGCCGCCGCCGTCGTCCCCGCCGCCGCCGCGGCTGCTCAGGGGCCGGCCAGCTCCCTAGCCTTGCCCGGGGGCCGCGCCGCCGCCGCCCCCAGCGTCGCCCCTCGCCTGCCCGCCCGCCTTAAATGTGACACCGGCGCCGCGGAGCGCGACCTGAAGCCGCCGCCGGGGAGGGGACGAGCACCATGTCGAATCTGAGCAAAGGCACGGGCAGCCGGAAGGACACCAAGATGCGGATCCGGGCCTTTCCGGTGAGTCTCTCCCCGGCGTCCGGGACCCCGGAGCCGGGGGCCGGGCCGAGAGCGGCACGCGAGGCCCGGGCTGAACTCCCCCAACAGGCCGCAGGCCCGGCCTCCCCTCCCCCACGCCCGCCGGCCGCGGGGCGCGAGCCTTCCCAGCAAGCGGGCGGCTCGGGGCCCCTGCGCGGCCGCCCTCCCGGGCCGTTCTCCGCGCCGGGAGCCCGGGCCTGGCGCCGCGCCCCCGTCTGGGAGCTGCTTCTCCAGCCGCCCCGTGGGCGTCGGCTGCGGCTAGGGCCCCTCGGCTGCCCCACGCTTCCCCACGTTGCCGGGGTGTAGGCCCAGTCTCCGCCACTGCTGGCCGCGGCGGAGTCCTCCCTGTGTGGGGCATGTGTGGAACTTTTCACGTGGGGTTTCGCTGCACTTTCCAAAATAACCCAGCCTAGCTTTTAGGGTGATGAAAGGGCTGCCCTGTGTCCCCCTTCCCAGGAAGGGCTATGCCATCAACCTGCCCTCGACGCAGTGACAGTGGTTGCACGGAATGCTCAGTGATCATAAACTAGTAACATGGGGTGTATTTATAGCGTCTTTCATCCCGCAAGCCTCCTAAGCACTTTACAAACTTGTGCAGGATTGCCTCGCCACTCGGAGGAAGGCCGGGGGGAAGCCACAGAGAGCGAACCGGACAATTGGTTCTCCATTTCTCAGCCTTGGGAGCCCAAAGAATGAGCGTAGTCGCCTTGTGGAGTTGCTTTCTTTCATCGGTTTCAGTGACAGCAAACGCATTCTGCTCAGAAACTTACTTTTTTGGCGTTACGTTGAGTCGTACCCTTTTGGTGTTTAGAACATAGGGTATAACTTTGGGTGTCATATCTGATTCAGATACCTTATGGCAAGCAATTAAAATGTTCTGTTGTTAACAAACTGGACATACTGGCCCATGTTGCTCCAATAAAAGGCATACATCAAGACAGACGAACTAGCAATTGGACAGAAGATTTTTAAAAGTAAAATTAGAGAAAGATCTTGGTCTTCCCTTCTTAGATTCACAAATACTTCATATGATGTGCAGGTATAAGAGAGGAATTTATTGTCACTTTCCTTTTCCTGAAGTGCAGTTGTAGTGGGGAAAAGACTTATTATCTAAATATGCCCCAGTTGAGTTAAGTAATTTAGTCCCAGAGAACCTGAGGACCTTTTTGAATTCCTAAAATTGAAAAGGATACACCTGATGGAGAATTCTGAAATTGCAAGAACACTAATACTAAAGTCAGTGTGAGGAAACTTCTGCTTTGTGTAAATAGGTACGATGTATTTAGGAGAATTAAGTGTTTTTGATAATAAAGGCTTTTTGAATGTTTCAAACTTTTTTATAAGTAAACGTGAGAAATTATATCAGGAAGTCAGCAGTATTGACAGAGTGCTAACGAAGTTTACTAGTATGTTTTCCTTTATAATTGGGCAAAGAGTTGGCTTTATGAATTTGTGAGTAATATTAATAATTTTCCTGCTAAATTCTGACCATTTAAAAGTAGAGTTTAGAATTTAGAATTTTATGAAGTTAATAGTTTTGTACAACAGATTTTCTAGGAGTGTTTGCGGTCGTACACTCCTCATTCTTGAATTCTGAAGTTTTAAAGATTTTTTTTCTAAAATGTGGAGTAACTCACATTTGACATCAACTCACTCAGGTTAATGGCCTTCTGATTGACCAGTTGTACTTTCATCTGTGTGTAATCAAACTCTTTGATCTCTTCAGGTTTCCCTGGTCTTACCTGTTTTGCCATCATTTTATTTGTTCAACAAATACTGAATATTATGTGCCAGGCACTGTTCTGCGGGTTTGTCTGTATAGCTAAAAAGACCAAGATCCCTGCCTTCTGGAGCTAGTATTGTTGAGGAGAAGAGGTGGGAGAGAATTTCATTATTCCTTTAGCTGACCAGTATAATAAAATTGTATGATAGGTTACCACATAGTACTGGAACTGAATTTTTTTTAGCTTCGTTTATGGTTATGAGCTAATTTGGGCCCATTCTGTGAATAACTTCTCCTTCAGGTTATATGTGAGTGACTTGTTTTGATATTCAGTAGTTAATAGCTGCTGATTTCTAAAATTTTTCGTTACTAAGTATTAATAACATTCATAAGTGGTTCCCATTGAAAGTAACAATTCTAGTTTGGCTGGGCGCGGTGGCTCACGTCTGTAATCCCAGCATTTGGGGAGGCCGAAGCAGGCAGATCATGAAGTCAGGAGATTGAGACCATCCTGGCCCACACGGTGAAATCCCGTCTCTACTAAAATACAAAAAATTAGCTGGATGTGGTGGTGGGTGCCTGTAGTCCGAGCTACTGGGGAGGCTGAAGCAGGAGAATTGCTTGAACCCAGGAGGCAGAGGTTGCACCATTGCACTCTAGGCAACAAGAGTGAAACTCTGTCTCAAAAAAAGAAAAAAAATTGTTATAGTTTATGAGACTTTGTTACAGATAGCCAAATATCTCAGTGGTATGGTATTTTGTAGATTTATCTTGTTAACCATGTGCTTGTAGACCTTCAAAATTCCTGTCTTACAGCAATTTTGTACATAACTGTAGACTGCATAAGTTGATAGTCAAAAGTAGTTAATGCATAGTATCACATAAAGAAAAAACGTGGCCAGACGAGGTGGCTCACACCTGTGATCCCAGCAGTTTAGTGTTTTGGGGCCGAGGCAGGTGGATCACCGGAGGTCAGGTGTCTGAGACCAGCCTGGCCAACATGGTGAAATCTCACCTCTACTAAAAATACCAAAAAAAAAAAAAAAAAAAAAGTGAGGCCTGGTGGCGGCTGCCTGTGGTCCCAGCTACTCAGGAGGCTGAGGCAGAAGAATCGCTTGAATTTGGGAGGCGGAGGTTGCAGTGAGCTGAGATCACACCGTTGCACTCTAGCCTGGGCAACACTGATATCAAGCCATAGCAGTCCAGCTTGGGCAATAAAAGTGAAACTGTCTCAAAAAAAAGAAATATTGTTTATGGTTATACATAGGTCTATCCTTAATTGTTTATGGTTACACATATGCACATATTTAAAAATTATTGTATTTTACATCTGTTGTTTGGATATATAGTTACTGTAACTTAAGAGAAATTACAGTTTCACCGAAAGTCCAGGCGTAGTGGCTCACACCTGTAATCCCAGCACTTTGGGGGGGTGAGGTGGGCAGATCACCTGAGGTTAGGAGTTGGAGACTAGCCTGCCCATCATGCAAACCCCTGCCTCTGCTAAAAATACAAACATTTGCCAGGGGTGGTGACACGCACCTGTAATCCCAGCTACTCGGGAGGCTAAGGCACGAGAATCACTTGAACCCGGGAGGCAGAGGTTGCAGTGAGCTGAGGTGGTGCCGCCAGCCTGGGTGACAGAGCAAGACTGTCTCAGGAAAAAAAAATTAATTGTATATGTTTAAGGTGGACAACATGAGGTTTTGATAGTTGTATACATTGTGAAATGATTACTACCGTGAAGCTAACATATAATCACCTCACAAATACTTGGTTTTTTAATGTCTGTGTGATGAGAGCAATTAAGGTCTACTGTCTTAGCAAATTTCAAATATGCAATATAGTATTATTAACTATTCTTACCGTGCTGCACATTTCATCTCCACAATTTATTCATCTTGCAGCTTGTACCCTTTGACCAAAATGTACCCCCCAACTCCCCCAACCCCCATTTCTCTCATTCCCCAGCCTGGACCACAGAGCGAGACTCTCCTGAGTCTCAGGTGCATTTCAGACTGTTTTACAAATTGACGTGTAAAAAAAGTGTAGAATTATGTTTTGAGATTGTTTTCATTGCAAAATAGAGTGGTAAGAGTGAACTTATATTTTGTAGATGCATAATACTACAGATAAATTTTCAACAGTAAAATCAGATTCTTTGTAGGGTTTTGAATGCATTTTTTTCTTTTTTGAGACAGAGTCTTGCTCTGTCACCCAGGCTGGAGTACAGTGGCGTAATCTCAGCTCACTGCAGCCTCCACCTCCAGGTTTCAAGCGATTCTTGTGCCTCAGCCTCCTGAGTAGCTGGGACTACAGGTTTGCGCCACCACATCTGGTAAATTTTTGTATTTTAAGTAGGTGACGGCATTTTGCCGTGTTGGCCAGGCTGGTCTTGAACTCCTGACCACAGGTGACCTGCCCACCTCAGTCTCCCAAAGTGCTGGCTGGGATTACAGACATGAACCACCACACCCAGCCTTAGTGCATATTTTAAGTATATCCTCATTGTAGGAGTTCTAGTACACCACAGTTTAATGCACAATTTGCATTTTTAAGTAGACCTTTTCATAGAAATTCTTTTTAAGGTGGAGGACAATAAGGACGTTTCTGTTTTTGTAAGCTGTTGACAAAGGAAAGTTTATTCCAGTTTATAAGCTTTCCTGCATTGCACAAAATATATAATTACACATCTTTTTTGATAATGTTTAAACTTTTTTTTTGTATGCAAAGGAACAGCAAGGACCACAAAACTTTTACAGAAGGGAGGCAGTAGTTATGAAACTCGTGGAAATAATGTGGGTTTGGACCAAATATTTCTGTCCCACGGAGTCTCTTCCTTACAGCTGGGCTTTGTTCCACTATGTAGGATTAGTTGCTGTCAGGTAAACCTTTTGTCTTTATCTTTGAAAAGTCATTTCCTATCATTTTTACTGTCTGGATTTTGTCCACATGGGTTTGATGAGCTTGGTTGGAATTGGAGGGGTAAAGTTTGAATGAAAATGCTGTCTTCTCCTCTATCAAACAGTAATGAAGCCTTTCTTGGCTTAGCCTTCAGAGTTTGGGAAACCTGTTAGGAAGGTGACTATCTCCAGAATGTAATCAGGCTCTTAGGACCTCTACCTGGGGGTCCTGGAAATTGTCTCAGTTTGTAAAAGCATGCTAACTCATCATGAGAAAGAGTGTTATGATAAAATGCCCACTCCTTAATGCTAGATGGACTCCACCTGTGTAGCATGGGCAGCAAATGTTTGGAGGTGATTGTTAGCTGAAACATACAGAGCAACTTACATTAGTGAAAGAGTTTTATGATCATTAGTGATATACTTAAGAACAGGAAGAGTCTAAGGACAGATGGGGACAGTTAATTGTGTTTTCTTTTCTTTGAGCTACAGAAATGTTTCCTAGATTTGATGGCTGGGCTCGGTGGCTCACGTCTATAATCCCAGCACTTTGGGAAGCCCAGACAGTCATATCACCTGAGGTCAGGAGTTTGAGACCAACCTGACCAACACGGAGAAACCTCGTCTCTACTAGAAATACAAAATTAGCTAGGCGCAATGGGACAAAGCCTGTAATCCCAGCTTCTCGGGAGGCTGAGGCAGGAGAATCGCTTGAACACTCAAGGCGGAGGTTGCAGTGAGGTGAGATTGCGCCATTGCACCCCAGCCTGGGGAGTAAGAGTGAAACTCTGTCTCAAAAAAAAAAAAAAAAGGAAAATGTTTGCCAGATTCGAAGGAACAGCTTTCATCTTCATGGTAGGCTTCTCTTAGGGAAGGCAGTTGTTGCATAGAGCTACCTGGACTGGTACCTGGAGGGAAGCTGGGTGGTAGCATTGCAGATCACAGAGCAGAGAATTAATTATAAATTTGTTTTTCATGTTATGAAGCAAGGTGAAGCAGATTCATTAAAGTGTTACTTACACTTAGACTGATACTGTTATTGATAGTGTTTATAGTTTTGGGACAGCCAGTTGTGTTATAGCTGTTAGTACCTCTCTGACTTTAGAAGTTAAAAAAAATAAAAATATACAGTTGTTATTAATAAAGTATTTATTTTGCCTTGTCTTTCTAGATAGCAATTCAGAGGAACTTGGGAAATTATTAGTACCAATATTGAATTTGAAACTATGCAAGTAATATGAAATACAGTGTAAAAATTTGGCTTTTTAAATAACAACATAAATCACAGGCTTGATTTAAACAAAGTAGGGAATGCTTCATTTGTTTGTACATCATTCATTCATTAAATGTAGTTTAGTAATGACAGCATTTGTCCAGTTCAGGAAAGTTACATGATTAAGGCTAGAAAAAGTGGTATGTCTTCTCTTTATTATTATACATTGGGAGACTTCAGAGGTAATTTTTAATTTTCATTCCAGAGTATGTGGATGGTCTCAAGTAGTTTTGTTAGGTTTATGTAAAAGTTACTAGACAATTTGTAGTTTTAAACGATGCAACTTTTTTTTGAAGGAGTTATTAGCCCATTGTAAGGTCAGCAGAGTGTAAAGAACAAATCTTACTAGTAACATGAATTATATGAATTAATTTAATTAAATACAATTTAGTGAAAAACATAAATTACAGTTAGTATTAGTCTATCATTGTATTGTGAAAACTATTCAACCACAGTCTGTTAAAGCAATAAATTTATTTTAGTAACTTTTCTAATTATAACAGTGATGTGTATTCCTGGTAGAAAACGTGATAAATATCTAAATGTATAAATAGGGAAGTAAAGAAATCACCTGTATATAGTCTTACCACTTGGAAACAAACAACATTAACATTTTCATTTGTTTCCTTTTAATCTTTCAAACTCTTGAGTGAACACACAGTAAAATTAAGGTAATTATTGTATATGTTGGTGTTAAAAAATTTCTTACTGTAATTTTTGAAAACATGGTTTTTAATGACTATAAAACCTCAGTTTGCTTAACCATTTCCCTATTGCCAGATATTTTGGTTGATTCCAGGGAGTCCATATTTTTTCTATTAAAAAAGATTGCGACTGTGACTACTTAGACACAAATATTTGAGCCCAGCTATGATTATTGAATTATTGGGCTGCATATAACTGAAATATGTTGCCTAATTGACCTCCATAAAGGTAGTAATAATAGGTAACACTTTCTGAATGTTTATCATGTACTCTGCATGTCTAAACTTACTCAATTCCAGCAACTATAGAATGCTGCTATTATCTGTTCTACAAATGAGGCTTTGAGAGGTTGAGTAATTTGCTTATGATATTCTTGCAAGTGGCAGAACTAGGATTCTGACCCAAGCAATCTGGCTCTGAAGTGAGAACTCTTATTTCTCAAGGTTGTGTCAGTTTAACTTCTTTGTAGCAGTGTCTTACCCAACGTAATTGTATCTTTAATTTCATAGGTGAAAAAATAATACTTTAATGCTTTAATTTGCATTTCTTTGACTACTTAGGAGAATAAAACTATGGATAGTCTGTAGAGAATTTTCATTTACTTCTGCTCTAGAGTGTTCAACATATGAGTATAGGGATATGACTAAGAAGTAGAGAGACTGCAAGCCTAAGAGTGTGGGCTTGAACATCAGCTTCACGTCTTTCTAGCTGCATCGCCTTTAACAGGTTACTAACTTCTTGTAGCCTCAGTTTTCCATTATGTAAAATGAGACTACTAATAAGATCCACCTTACAGTGTTGTTGTGTGATTTAAAAAAAATAAAGCTTTAAAATAGAACTTAGCACATAGCTAACTATTGTCATACCAATGTTTAGCCGTGATTAGGTCAATATTAAAAGTGGGTATTGTTTTTGCAAGCAGTTACATTGAACGTTATACACTTATTTTAGTGATCCTGTCATTTTACTGTACAACTTCTAGAACTTAAGTTTTGAAAAGCCTGCAGAGCCAGTTTGTGAACCATGCTAAGAAAGCATTCTCAAAGGTTATAGGTTTACTACCACTGGGACACTTAAAAGAATCCTGTTGTGTCTTGAGGGGTCGTTTCAAAAACAGAAGTTCCTGTAATGATTCACACATAATCCTTGGAGTAATTGTGTAACCTGTCATAACTTTATTGAAGGAATAAATGCTCACTTGGTTTGCCCGTTCTATAATATGTACGTTAAATGTTCATTTAAAAACATACCTGGTTTTTCTTTTTTCCTTCCTTTCCTCCCTGTCTCCTTCTTCTCCCCTCTCCCTTTTTTGTTTCACTCCTGAACTAGGTTTTGGTCCTTGTCCAAAGCTTATGCCAGATACCCCTTTGAACCACACATCATTTAGCATAGTGTGGATGGTTAGTGAATGACTGATTAAATGAGAAACTATTCCTCTAAGCCAAACCATAGTAATTGATAAATTCAGTAAGCAAATGGTGCCCTAAAATGTTTGAAGTTTTTGTAGCTCTAAGTGAAGTGTTAAGATGTAGTAGTGGGTCATTAAAAATCTTGTGGCACTTTCTGTAGCAGGGTAGTCAGCCCAGTCTCCTGGAACAGTAATGACTTGAAATCAGTAAAGGTCGTACGATGTGTTGTTAGTGACCCTGAATTGAGAGTCAGAAGACAGTCTCTGGTCCAGCGTTTCTGTTTACTAGCTGTGCTCTGCATTTCACTCCCTCCACCATGACTCCTTCGCATCTCATCCCTTCCCGTCACACTTAAATTGTACACTCTGATCCCGTTTCTCTTGCACATTAATTTCCCTGTATCTCCAGCCTGTCTTCGTTTTTTTTTTTTAAAGATGGAGACTTGCTCTGTTGCCAGGCTGGAGTGCAATGGCATGATCTCCGCTCACTGCAACCCCCGCCTCCTGGGTTTAAGCGGTTCTCCTGCCTCAGCCTCCCGAACAGCTGGGATTATAGGCATGAGCCACCATGCCTGGCTAATTTTTGTATTTTTAGTAGAGACGGGGTTTCACCATGTCGTCCAGGATGGTCTCAATGTCTTGACCTCATGATCCACCCGTCTCAGCCTCCCAAAGTGCTGGGATTACAGGCATGAGCCACTGCACCTGACTGAATTCTGTGACTTCTTTCCACCTGAAACGTGGCTTTGGCCTGAGGATGTAGGCTTATGTTTTTGAATTGAGGTTTTTATTTTTCTTATAGTCCTTGAATCATTGGGCCCAAATGTGGTTTATTGCCACATCCATCATCATCTTTTTTGGCTTGAGAATTATTCTCCTGCTCTCTCCCTATGACCATCTACTGACTTCCTACTCATGCTCCCTCAGTCATTAAAGAGTTTCATACCCTCCTCACAGATACTATGTCTTGGCCATGTCTTAATTTTGTTCGTTGCATGTGGAAGTCATTCATTTATTCAATTTAAAATACCTTTTTTGTGTGTTGCTGCTGTGGGTCAGGTACTGAATCTACAGTGACGATCAGACAGACTTGTATTGCAGGGATTTTCATGCTGTCTTAGAGCTTGTCATCTTACTACTTTAGAAATCTTGAAACTCCAATATTACATTCTATCCTAGCTCTTCTGTTTGTTAGATATAGGACTTTGAGCAAATCACTTAGTGTCTGCCTGTTCTCTCTTTTATAAAAAGGAAAAAATGATGATACCTACGTCATAAAATTGTTTTAAAGATGGAGTTAATACATGTAAAGTTCCTTAGAATAGTGCTTGGCACATAATAAGCATTATAAATAAATGCAAGCAGTTATTATTTAATTATTCTCTCTTGTTGCTTGGTTCCTTCTCACGTTCATGTGCCCTTTGATCTCAAGAAGACCCTTTTATTTCTCCCAAGCCATGGTGCCATCACTTTCACTATGTTATCATTTGCACCTTTCTCACTGTCTCCCCAGAGCAAGGCCAGAAATAGCAGCAGAAAGCATCTTGGATCATTCCACCTATTTGCCTCCACTGCACACATTTTTTAGCTACTCCTGGAGAAAATTGCAAGACAGTGGTCTCTAATTTAGCTGGACTCTCAGTGCCTCTGAGCAGTTTGTGTGTGTGTGTGTGTGTGTGTGTGTGTCCCTGGTCAACTTCTCTCTCTTTCCTGCCTGAGCTATTCCAAACTTTAATCATTGTCCTTAAGCTCTCTATTGAGAATTCTCTTACCTCTCTTCTTCAAGAAACCTAACTACTTCACTGTGAAAAGGAATGTAATTAGGTGAAAGTTCAAAGTTTATTCGACGTTCAGAACCCTTTCAGTTATATTATTTAATCTGCATCTTTATTCATTCTCGGCTCCTTTTCCTCTGGTCTCAGAGAAGGAAGATGTCTTTTCCGCTTTCTTCTGCATTATAGTAACTACCATATTACCTCCATTCACAGCCAAGATTCTTGAGAGAGGAGTCTCTATCTCCTTTTTTAGAGCATAATTTTCTTGAGGAGGCCTCGAGTCTTCTTCATGACTTTCATCAGTACAGCAGTATGCACCCAGCATATAGTACACAATGCTGAATAAAGGAATGAACAGACTCTTTAAGTTTGTTTTCTCCTCTTTAAGATGAGAACTACAGCAGTCCTTCACAAATTATGAGGATTAAATGAAATATCAGAAAATGCTTTCTAATAGTGGTATCACTAAGACATTTAAAAGAATTTCCCAATCATTAAATCAAAATTTTCAACTATAATTCTGTGTTTTGTGTAGGGCAGTTACTTTCAAACATTTACAGGGAGCCCGGAGGGTATCTAGGACCCAGGAGGCCTAGGAAGTGGAAAGTAGAAATCTCCAGATCTCCCTCTATGGTCCTTTAGAGCAGCTCCTGTGTTACCATTTGTATGTGGGGTTCTGTGAAAGATTTCATTTTAAGAAATTCTGTTAACCATTGCTTTAAAATCACTAGTTACTAATCTTTTTTAAAGATGAGGAGGAGAATCCTACTTGCTCAACTTGATACCAGTTAAGACGAAATTGAGAACTGATCCTGTAGTTGCCTTAACCCCTAATCCAAATCTTTTGCTACTAGGCAGCATTCTTTAAAAAAAAAAAAAAATTTTAAAGTTGAAATGTAACTAAGCAAGATTTCTTAATTTGACCTCCTTTTAGCACTTGTAATCACTGAGAAAGGAATGGACCCCAATTTGCTCTTTAAACGAGAAATGTTACTGCTGAGCAGGTGCATAAAATGACTTCAAAGGGGAATTTTTACCTACTTTAAGAAAATGTGAGATTTCCTAGAGCTACTTTTCTATAAAAGCAAGCCATCATTGCTAAGAGGACTTTTTTGACATATGTATTTTTAAGTCATTCTTACCTAAAACAGCTCTTAACTGAGCAGCACTTAGCCTCTTCTGTTTGCCCTGTCTTCTCCAAAGTAATGGTGAAAAATTCCTTTTTCATCTCCAATTCCCATTTCCACTAGAGGTTGCTTTATAGGAATCGTAACAACTTGTTGGGTGTCTGCCTTGTGGTAGGCTGTTTTAGATACTTTGAACTAATTATCTGAAATACTCAAAACAATTTTAAGTATAATGTTGTTACTTCTGTTTTAAATCTATCTGGGTCTCAGAGAGGCCTAGTAAAATATGTATATTATATGCATATACGCATAGAGAAGGTCAGAGTTAGGATTCAAATTCCAGGTATGTCTGACTGAAAAGTTCGTGTTCTTTTCATTATAGAGAAAATTAATTCTAAGGTTACCTTTTAAATTATTAGCCAGGGGCAGATCCAGGGGCCCTGAAGCTTATACAATGCAATACTCTCTTTACAAAAAGAATCCAAGTTTTACTGGCTTTAAGTAAATGGACCATTTATAAAAGGTATAAAAAACTTTAAATCAATTGAAATGTGCATTGTTCAGTAACATTTGAGTATATAACTTGTGTAAGGGGACCTTAGTGTGTATTGACTTGAATAAAGCCGTCAAAAGCGTAACCTGTAAGAAAGGCTTATTATTACTAGTTGACATATTTATGAGTTTACATTTAAATTGTGAAGCTGACCACACACAATTTTTTTTTATTTTTATTTTTGGTTAATAGAAATGTATATACTTAGCAAGAAGTGATTCCTTGAAGTTAATATGTTTACTTTGATTTTTAATTTTTTGTCTTTGGGAATATACTAAAGTGGTAGATTAAACAGTAAAATGTATTAGAAGTACAAGGATTAAATTTTTTAAATAATAATTTACTACTTTTTGTGTATGCAAATGAGACACGAAAGAAATACTGCTTTTTTGATTAATGCTACTCTTGTAATCTTTTTATGGTACTGTAACAAAATCCTGCAGACTGAGTAATTTATAAAGAACAGAAATTTATTTTCTCACACTTGTGGAGTCTGGGAAGTTCAAGATCAAGGTGCTGCAGTTTCTGCTGTCTGGTGAAGGCTGCTGTCTGCCTCCAACACGATGCCTTGATGCAGGATCCTCTTAGAATCCTCTGGTGGGGGAGAATCCTGTATCTGCACATGTTAGAGGCAGAAGGGCAAAAAAAAGTGAACTCTCCTTGTCAACCTCTTTTATAAGGCCACCTAATCTTGTTCGCAAGGGTTCCACCCTTATGAGTTAATCACCTCCTGAAGACCCCACTTTTTTTTCCCCCCCCTCACTCTTACCCAGGCTGAATTGCAGTGACTTGATCTTGTAGCATGTAGCCATGCCCTCCAGGGCTTAACGGATTCTTCCACCGCAGCCTCCTGGGTAGCTAAGGACAGATGCAGGCCAGCAACAATTTTTTTGGTATTATTATTATTATTTTTTTTGTAGAGACAGGGTTTTACTATGTTGCCCAGGCTGCTCTTGAACTGTTGGGCTAAAACAATCCGCCCACGTTGGCTTCCCAAAGTGCTGGGATTACAGGCATTAGCCACTGCACCTGGATTACCGCACTTTTTAATATTGTTAAATTGACGGTTAAATTTCAAAATGAATTTTGAAGGAGACACAAACATTCAAACCATGGCAGAGACTTTTGAGAGATCTGTTCTTTCTTAACAAATGAGGAAACAGAGGACTAGAGAAGATGGTTTACCAAGGGATATACTCCTTACTTGAATTTATGGAAGATCCATGACCAGAAGCTTGATTTCTGGTTGAAAGCTCTTTTCCCTCTAGCAGACTGAAATAAACAGGTAGTCATAGTAACTCAGTGTTAAGACTAGCCTATTTAATTATAAAATGATTTTTCAGTGTTGAGCACTCTGACGGTTTGAGTTGACATGGTACCCTGGAAGGACACTCGGCTTGTATAAGCCCCTTAGCCTCAGTTTCTTCTGTTGTAAAATGAAGAGGTTTTAACTTGGGGTTACCTTAGGCTTATTCTAGCTTCAGAAATTTCAGCAAAAGACAATTGTGTTTATACATAAATCTAGGAAATGCTGCTAGTGTCTTTTCCTGTGGCCTTTGTCTAAAATACGTTGTGTGATGTTGCAAAAATTACCTACCTTTTTAGTCTTGGATTTTTCTTTAAACTATGAGTGGTATATTTCAGTGATGATGGTTAAATTCTAATATGAAGCAGTGGGAAAATTAGCTGTGTTCTTGTGTACTTTTTTTTTTTTTTTTTGGTGAGTTGACAGTTTTAGAGAAGTTTTGAATAGACTTAGAGCAGATTTTTCTAACAATTTTGTATAATAGACCTTTTGCTGTCATTCTTATTCGATTACAGTTAGAGTCATTCAAAGGCAGAGCAAACTATGGCAATTTGGTATTTCATACGTTTTCTTTCCTTTTGGGTTATATGTAATTGATTTAGGTATAATCAGTTTGTCACTGTCTTACAGTTTATAGGGTTTTTATATAGATGAATGCGTAAAGATTAATTTTATACTTGTGACCCATGTAGTAGTGTAGTATACTACACATGTAGTATAAATAGTAGTGTTTTGGAGTTCATAATATATTGGGAAAGAAAACATTTTAAAGTGTTGATCTCAGATATCACTAATTTTCTTAATACGAAGGTCTGTAAGTACGATGTTTGAAATCTAGTTATGATGAATACTGTGTTTTCTGGATAAAATGTGTTTAAGGGAGTCCTGTAATCTCTCTCTTTTTATGGTTGAAAATAGCAC
Source organism: Cebus imitator (assembly GCF_001604975.1). Taxonomy (NCBI): domain Eukaryota; kingdom Metazoa; phylum Chordata; class Mammalia; order Primates; family Cebidae; genus Cebus; species Cebus imitator. The sequence continues at coordinate 6,769,755 of NW_016107372.1, forward strand.
CAATAGTAGTACAGTGACAAGCTTTTTACCTCAGTGAGAATATTACATTATTGTATCCTATTTGTTATGGTCATCATCGTTTTGAAATGTTGTATATACTTTTTTTCCTCATGCAAAAGTCATTCACAGAGACATAGCTGGAAAGAGTTATTAGTACTCTTAGCTCAATTGCTCTGTGACTTAAATGGACTTAAATAGGTTAATCTGGAAGCTTGACCTTGTGTCTTTGAAAAAATTGTTCTGAATTTTCAAATTGAGTTTTGGATAGCCTACCCATGTTGAGGCCTGAAATGCAAATCATAATTGAGCCTTCTATTGATGATTTAACTTTCTCATTATGAATGTTACTGTTCTGTAATTTAATGATATTAGAGCCCAATTAAATGTAGATCAGGTTGTGATTTCATGGAATTCTCCCATGCCGCTGTGCTTTTCTGATTGATAATCTTATTTTTTTCTTTTTCCTTGACATCACCTCTTTTTTTGGCAGCACTCCTCCACTCCCATCTGTTCTATACTGTAACCAGAGAAACCAGTTAACCAAACATCAGTAGTCTTTATATTCAGTTTTAAGTCACAAATCAAAGCTCTGTGACTCTTCTGCATAGGAAAGGAAGAAACAAACATAGTTATTGGGCAGATGCTTTTGCAGACTTTCTTAATTACCCCACAGTCCACTGTCATATTTCTCTGGCCACAAGCACATGAGGAAAGTGAGCTTTGAAAGGTTAATTTGTCCAAAGTCTGTTTGAATGTGTTACACTAGGCTGTTTTTCTCAAAGCCTGGATCTTTGGCTGTATTTTTGATGCTTGTCATTGTTTAAGGAATAAATGATAGTTAAATGGTATTATTGCAGATGTCATAAGTAATTGTATACTGGTTGGTCATCACATAAGACTGCTTATCGTTAACTGCAGATATTCAGATCATAGTTTTTGAGTATTATCTAAACATTGTGCCATACATTGTTAGGAGTACAATGACATAGAGAGGGACCTTGTCTACTCTGAGGTGCTTATAGTTTGGGAGGAAGCTTCATTACATAATTAATAGCTTAGTTGTATCTGATTAAAAAAAAAAAATACTACCATTCCTCAGATACTTGTACCAAAGCAATTTTTTTCAGGCTGGAGCTTGAAATTAAGATCAGGCATTTTCCCTTGTTTATTTTTTTTTTGTCTAGCTGTGTCATTCTGAATTGCCTGGAATTTCAAATTCTCACCCTTTCCCCCACCCACCCTGTTCTAAATTTTTTCTTGTAGAAAATTATTCACAGAGGACTAAAGACTTGTTGTCCTTTGTATGGAAGTAGATGTTAAGAATTCACTTCTTTTCATTTTAGTTTTAATTTGTTTTATGATGTAGTTCTAACTCTTAGTAATTACAGAACCTTCAAGATGTTTAAGTATATAATAGACTGACATCCTTTCAAATTCAGGCATTTTGAAGGTTACATTTTTATATCTGAAGTAACGTAAATGAACAGATTTTGCTTTAAAGAAAACAGACTATTATAGACTTATTTTTGTTATTGATACTTAACTGATGAGGAAATTATAATCCTGGATTGGAGGGAGGTAAGGAGGCAAAGATCACTTTTAAAAATTAAATTCTTGACTTGGTTTTTAAAAATCTTATTAAGCTATAAGCATTTAAGAATCCTTAAGTGTATCTTTCCTTTAAAGAGCTTTTGTTTCTTTTTCTGCTAAATGAATTTACTTTGCTTGCTGACCACTTTGTAACTTGGCCTTCTTGGGGAAGGGTCCTGAATACATCTAATAATTAGATAGCAGATATTATATGTTTGTGTATATAGATGTGTGTGTGTGCAGTTTATTTTATTGTTTTGCTGAAGCATTGGTTGCCAAATCCCTTACTGAGTATGTCTGCAGTTATTGCCACTTAATCAGTTTTATCAATGGGATTAAAGCCCTGCTCAAGTAATTTAGAATGTTACTTTAATAGAATATTACTATTTTTAAAAATATATTAATACATAAAGTTAGAGCCTTTAAATTTTATTGCTCCTGGAATTAAGTATAGCCTAAAGTTTTTATTGTTAACATATTGCTGAGGTGAGAGTTGAACATTCAGTAATTTAAAAAGATTTTTAGTAGCAGTTAATGTTGCTTTTGTGTCATGGTTAGGGGAGTGTAAAGATTAAAGTTCATTTGTAACATTGTTTTGCCAACACTGTTGACATGCATTTGATGCCAAGACCAAATCATGTGTATGTAGGAATCTGCACTAGAAGCCCATTTCATTTGATACATAGTTTTTGGACTTACTTGATTTAGGGAAAGATTGTAGCTTATTGATCTGCTTCTGAAGGGCCTATTTCGTCCACCATTTTCTTCCCAGTTAATATTTATTAGTAAAATTAATGATTAAGCAGCCTTTTGAGTGAGGGCTTTAGATAGATGAATGGGAAAAATCTGAAAATATTGCTTGAGGTAAAATTTAAAAGTCTGGTACTTGTACATTACTTCTATTCGAAAAAAGATTTGATTATTTAAAATCAGATTAATTGCTGAGGGTAAACACATTCAACTGTTTTCCCATATCATGTGCCTTATAATTAAAGTGTTTGTGTTTTCAAAATTGCATTGATATAACATGGATAAATTAGTATTCATTCAACAGACATTTGTTTACCACTTTCTTTTTCTTCCACCCTCCCGCCCACTTTTTTTTTTTTTTTTT
>NW_016107372.1:6772573-6779751 GCF_001604975.1 Cebus imitator
CTACAGGCGCATGCCACCCCGCCCAACTAATTTTTTTGTATTTTTAGTAGAGACAGGGTTTCCCCATGTTGGCCAGGATGGTCTTTGTCTCCTGACCTTGTGATCTGCCCGCCTCGGCCTCCCAAAGTGCTGTGATTACAGGTGTGAGCCACTGTGCCCGGCCAAGAGATTCTGCATTTTTCTTCAATGCCACATGAAAAATGTACAATCTCTTAAGAAATTCATGGAGGAAGATGCATAAACAGACAATTATGAAGCTATATGGGAGAGTAGTAATGGTTAGTCTACAACTACTAGTAATAGTTTGTATCACTACATTCCCATATAAACAAAAATACACTACAGCTTTAGTGTATAGTTAAATATAGTTTACACTGTAAACTTAAATATCATGGAAGATCTGAGAAGGAGTTGTTAACTTTGTTTGAGGAGTTCAGAGAAGGATTCCTGGAGGTTATGACACCTGAGCTGTGTTCAGAAGATATGTAAACAATCAGATAAAGAAAAGGCGGAGCAAAGGAAGACCAACAGGGGTAGGGGGTGAAAGACATGGGAACTGAAATATGTGGGTAGGAGTTGTGACAGTTATGGAAATACAGTGAGAAACAGCTAGTAAAAATTCCACTTGGTTTAATATTGTTAGAGAATACATGTCAGACAGGTGTGGAGAATTGAGCATAAACTAGGTTTGTGCCTACTGTGCTGCCGTAGAAGGGTTTTGTACAGGGTCGCGGTGCACCTGTGTTTATTTTGATTGTGATTTTGAGGGTGGTAGATTCCATGAGGTTGGAGTTCATAGTGTTTGGAAGGCTTTTGCAATGAACTGGGTGAAAGTTTTAAGGCAGTAGTAAAGTTGACCCTTGAACAACATGGTTCTGAACCGCGTGGATCCACTTATTGCATGGCTTTTTTCCAGTAAATATATTTGAAAACTTTGTGGAGATTTGACAAGATTCACAGATGGAACTGCATAGCCTCAAAATAACAAACAAAAAAAAAAAAAAAAGAAAAATGTTAGGAGTGCATAAAATATATGTAGATACTAGCCTGCGTTGTCATTTACTACATAAAATGTACACAAATCTATTATAAAAAGCTAAAGTTTATTAAAACGTAGGCACAGATTGTACATGGTGTCATTTGCAATCAAGAGGAATGTAAACAAGTGTAAAGATGCAGTATTAAATGGTAACTGCATAAAATTAACTGTAGTATATTTTATAGCTACCTCTTGCTGATATCAAGGTGAGCTAAAATGTTGCAGGTATGCACTTAAAATGCCTTGTGGCTAGGTGGAGTGGCTCACAGCTGTAATTGGAGCACTTAGGGAAGCCAGGATGGAAGGATTGCTTGAGCCTAGGAGTTTTAAGACCACCCTGGGCAACAAAGCAAAACCTCCATCTCTACAAAAAATTTTTTAAAAATTAGCCATGCATGGTGGTGCATACCAGTAGTCCCAGCTGGCTGCTCAGGAGGCTGAGGCAGAAGGATCCCTTGAACCCGAGAGTTTGAGGCTGCAGTGAGCTATGATTGCACCACTGCGTGCACTTCAGCGTTGGTGGCAGAAGGAGACCCTGTCTAAAACAAAAATGAAAACAAACAGGAAAACACCTTGTGACTAATCATCTTCGTTTCTCTCTGTATCACAGTAAAAGGTTTTGCGGTTGTCACATATTTTTCATTATTTTTAGTGCATTACTGTAAGCTTGGAAAAACACGATGAAACTCAAAGTGCCCCCAGTGAACCTGGAAGTGCTCCCAAAAAGCAGAAATGTCATGACATTGCAAGAAACGTTTGAATTGCTTGATGTATACTAGATTAAGTTCTGCAGTTGTGGTTACCTGCCATTTTAAGGTAAATGAAGCCAGGACCATTGTTAAAACAAAAGGAAGTTTGTGAAGCCATCACTGCACCTATGCCAGCTGGTGCAAAAACCTTTTGCTTTTTGCAAAATACTTTTTTATCTCATATTGAATATGAAGCTTATATGTGGGTGCAGGATTGCTATAAGAAAAGTGTACCTACTGATTCTAATATGATTTGAGAGAAATGAAGTCATTATATGACAAAGTCAAAGGAAGGTGAAGGATCTAAAGCTGGAAAATGTAATGGCAGCAAAGGATGGTTTGATAATTTTAGAGAGATGTTTGGCTTAAAAAATGTCAAGGTAACAGGAGAGGCAGCTTCTGCCAGTGAAGAGGCAGCTTCTGCCAGACAAGTTCCCAGATAACAGTAAGAAAATCATTGAAGAGAAAGGATATCTCCCCAAGCAGGTTTTTGATGTAGACAACAGTGCCCTATTCTGGAGAAAAAAAAAATTGCCACAAAGTACATTTACTAGCAAGGAAGAGAAGCACATACTAGGGTGTACAAGGCAGAAAGGGATAAGCTAACTCTACTGTTTTGTGCAAGTGCGGTCGGGTTTATTATCAGGGCTGACCTTATCTATTAATCTAGTAACCCCTGAGCCTTGAAGAGAAAAGATAAACACTAGATGCCAGTCTTTTGGTTACACAAGAAGACTGGACAGTGAGAACTCTTTTTCTGGATTGGTTCCATCAGTGCTTTAACCTTGGTGTCAGGAAGTACCTTGTAAGTAAGGGACTGCCTTTTAAGTATTTTTTGTATTAGACAATGCCCCTAGCCACCCAGAACCTCATGAGTTCTTTAATACTGAAGGTGTTGAAGTGGTATCCTTGACCTCAAATACAGTGGTTTTAATTCAGCCTGTAGATGGGGAAGGTAGGGGGTTAATAAGGACCTTTAATGCTCTTTTGAGATGGAGTCTCACACTGTTGGCTGGGCTGGAGTGCAGTGTCCCCATCTCAGCTCACTACAACCTCCACTTCCCGGGTTTAAGCGATTCTCCTATATCAGTCTCCTCTCAGTAGCTGGGATTACAGGTACCTGCCACCACACCTGGCTAATTTTTTTTTTTTTTTTGAAGTGGAGTCTCGCTCTGTCTCTTAGGTTGGAGTGCAGTGGCGCAATCTCAGCTCATTGCAACCTCCACCTCTCAGGTTCAAGAAATTCTCCTGCCTCAGCCTCCTGAGTAACTGGGATTACAGGCGCATGCTAGCATAACAGGCTAATTTTTGTATTTTTAGTAGAGACGGGGTTCCACCATGTTGATAAGGCTGTTCTCAAACTTCTGACCTCATGAATCTGCCTGTCTCGGCCTCCCGAAGTGCTGGGATTATAGGTGTGAGCCTATAACTACACCTATCATCACCGCACCTGGCCATTTTTTGTATTTTTAATAGAGATGGGGTTTCACTATGTTGACCAGGGTGGTCTCAAACTCCTGACCTCAGGTGATCTGCCCACCTGGGCCTCCCAAAGTGCTGGGATTACAGGCATGAGCTACCACACCCGGCCATGGCTCATTAAACACAGTAATCTATGGAAAAGATTGTCATTGCTATAGAAGAGAACCTCAATAGAGAGAACATGATGAAAGTCTGGAAAGATTACACCATCAAAGGTGCCATCATTGTTAAAAAGTCATGAAAGGTATCTAGCCCAAAATAATACATTCTTTCTGGAGAAAACTGTGTCCAGATGCTGTATATGACTTCACAAGATTTATGACAGAGCCAGTCTGAATCATGAAAGAGAATGTGGCTGTGGTAAACAGGGGAGTGAACGGTTTCAGGATATGGATCTTGAAGAAATTCAAGAGCTAATGGACATCACACCAGAGGAATCAGCAGAAGATGACTTGATGGAGATGAGTGCTTCTGAACCAGTGCCAGACAATGAGCAAGATGTAGAAACAGTGCCAAAAAAACAAATTGACATTAGACAATCTGGCAGGAGTTTTCTGATATTCAAGTATGCTTTGACTTTCATGACATGGACCTTTCTATGATGTGGGTACTGAAACTTAAAAGCAAACCGTGGCAGAAGGATTGAGAACAGATAGAAACATTTTTAGAGGAAATGAAAAAGCAGAAAAGTCAGACAAATTACAATGTATTTCTGTAAAGTTACAGAAGCATGGCCACCTCTCCTGCCTCCCCTTCTACCTCTACCTCCGCCATCTCTTGATCCTGTACCACCCCTAAGACAGCAGAACCAACTACTCTTCCTCCTACACCTCAGCTTACTGAATGTGAAGACAAGAAGGATGGGGACCTTTACGATGATCCACTTCCATTTATTGAATACCAGATAACATTTTCTCTTTCTTACAGTGTTCTTAATTTTCTCTCTGACAGTGTTCTTAATATTTTTCTCTTTATTGAAAGAATACAATGTGTAATACATGTAATATGCCAAACAGGTGTTAATAGACTTTATGTTATTTGTAAGGCTTTGGGTCAATAGTAGGTTATTACTAGTTAAGAGACTTAAAAATTATACACAGTATTTTGACTGCACAGGAGGCCAGTGTTCCTAACCTCCACATGGCTCAGTGGTCAGCTGTGTTTGGGATGAAAGAATGGGAACATATTTGAGAAATATCTTGGGCTTAATGTCAGTAGTACTTGATGATTGGATAAGGAGATGAGAGAGAAGAAAAAATACAAGGCTTATGCTTCTGGTTTGTGTAATTAGGTAATTTGTATTGCCACAACTGAATTAGAGATTATAGGAAGGTTTGGGCAGGTTTGGATGGTGATTTCACTGGGGATTTTTAACATGGTGAGTTTGATCTGTGTTTGGAGCATTTGATTGGAGATGTGTAGCAGGTAGTTGAAACGAGTTTTAGACTTTGAGGGGAAGATCTGAGCATGCAGCATAGATTTGGGAGCCATTAATGTAAATGCCAGTACAGAAGTCCCCCTATCCACAGGGAATCTGTTTATTCCAGGACCCCCATTGGATACCTGAAACCAGATAGCCCTGAGCCCTGTATCTGCTATGTTTTTTCCTATGACGTTTAATTACAAATTAGAAACAATAAGAGATTAGCAACATCAATAATAAAGCAGGACATTTATAACTATGTTGTGATAAAACACGTGAATGTGGTCTCTCAGAATACCTTGTACTGTACTTAACCCTTGTGATAGTGTGAGATGATACAATGCCTATGTGATGAGATGAAGTAAGGCGAATGATTGTGGCCATACTTAACACAGTTTTGAGTTGAGACAGCAAAACTAGTGCAAATTCTTTTTCCTTCTCCACATTTTCATGAGTAGAAGAAGATGTGTTCTTTTTTTTTCTAAGACAGAGTCTTGCTCTGTTGCCCAGGCTGGAGTACAGTGACACGACTGGCTCAGGGTAACCTCCACCTCCTGGATTCAAGTGATTCTTGTGCCTTAGCCGCCCAAGTAGCTGTGATTTACAGATGTGTACCACCACACCCATCTAATTTTTGTATTTTTAGTAGAGATGGAATTAGGCCGTGTTGGCCAGGCTGGTCTTGGAACTTGTGGCCTCAAGTGAACTGTCCACCTCAGACTACCAAATTGCTGGGATTACAGGCATGAGCCACTGCCCCAGTGAAAAGATTTGTTCTTAACATGGATTGTAGCAATCTCAGCATACCTTTTTTTTTTTTCCTTATTAAGTAGAGAACTTTCACCGTTTCACTTAAAGGAAGCACTTTACTGCTTCTCTTTGGTATTTCTGAATCGTTAGCATCACTACTGTTGTGCTTTGGGGACAGTATTAAGTGAGGTAAATATTGCCTAGACATAAGCATTGTGGTTTCCATCTGATAAACCGATGGCAGTTAAGTTACAAAGTTATTAATGGATGTGGGATATGTAACATAGTGTGGAAATGCTGGACAAAGACATAATTGAGGATTCACATCCTGAGTGGGATGGCACAAGATTTCATCATACTGCTTAAAATGGCATGCAATTTAAAGTTTATGGATTGTTTATTTCTGGAATTTTTCATTTAATATTTTCAGGTAGTGGTTGACTGCAAGTAATTTAAACTAAGAAAGGCAAAACTGTAGATAAGAGGAGGACTGTTGTAGTTTATCTTCTTTTTAAGATGTGGACAACCTCGGGACAGCTGATAAAAATTAGGGACCTTTTCTCTAGAAAAGAAGTGCATACACAGTATACTTGGAAAGTTTTGTTTATAGTTTTAGGAACCCCTGGAATCCCTTGCAGTCAGTCTGGAGTCTCTTAAGATTTAGAGCCCTGCCGGGCGCAGTGGCTCACGCCTATAATCCCAGCACTTTGGGAGGCCGAGCCAGGTGGATCATGAGGTCAAGAGATCAAGACCACCCTGGTCAACATGGTGAAACCCCGTCTTTACTAAAAATACAAAAAATCAACTGGGCATGGTGGCGCGTGCCTGTAATCCCAGCTACTCAGGAGGCTGAGGCAGCAGAATTGCCTGAACCCAGGAGGCGGAGGTTGCGGTGAGCCGAGATCACACCATTGCACTCCAGCCTGGGTAAAAAGAGCGAAACTCCGTCTCAAAAAAAAAAAAAAAAAGATTCCGAGCCCTACATATGTGGATAATAGATGTAACCATGATAACAAATGAAAATAACGTAGGGACCCAGGAGAGAGTGAACAGAGCCATGGGCAGAGTTCTGGGGATGAAAATGATTTAAATGGCTCTAGAAAAGTAGGATACAAGAGATATAGGGGAATAATGTTTTCTAAAATAAAGCTACATTATACTTTCATATGATATTTTTATATGATAAAGTGCATTTATCATAGTGGTACTCTTAAGGAGCTTTTGTTTTAGCTCATAGCTGTTTATTTACTAAGCTTGCTAAAACTATTATTTCTTTCTGACATTTATTTGATGAGTGTTGATGAAAGTTCAAGAGATTCTGTCATTGGGCACTTTCCTTAGTTGATGTGTGAAGGATTATAGTGTACCCTGGGCTGAGTTAAATCTACTGACAATTGTCATTTAATCTTCATGACAGCCCTTTGAGATAGATACTGTTATTGAACCCAGGACCTAATTTTCCCAGGGTCATATGGCTTGTGAGTAACAAAGCCGTGAAACAAACCTAAGCCTGTCTTGACAGCAAAACCTATGTTCTCTACCAATACACTATGTTTACCAAGATAATCAGTGACTCAAACTGTGATGTTACTCTACCATATTAGCACAATGGAATGTGACGTTAGTCCACAGATTTAGATTAGGTTTTGGGGTATATAAGCTCTAATCCCAGCTGTATGATTTGGGGTAAGTCATTTAATCTTTCTAGGTCTATTTTCGTCGTCATCTTTTCTTT
>NW_016107372.1:6780172-6798240 GCF_001604975.1 Cebus imitator
AAAAAACTAAAACACTGCATACAACCTGTGTAGTAAAACAACTCTTGATTTGTAGATGTGAAAATGGTTATGTTATAATAATGTGAGAATATTTATATGATGTTTTTGGTTTTAAAATTCTGTAGCTTTTAGTAGAAAAGTTTAATAGTTCACTCTGGGTAGAGACCTTTTAAGACTTTTTCTGGCTTTCTGGGGATCTTAGGTTATAGAGCCTGAAAAGATGATTTGATATTGTGCTCATCTATTAGCAGTATAGACATCTCTGAGGCTTATAGTTCACATTAACTTTGCTCTTTTTTGAAATTGTTCTGAGTATTTTGCTTATCTGTTACTCAGTGTCAAGGGATAGTGTCTTAGTTTGCTTTATTAGAACCTCAGCATATGTTATCAACAAACTAAATGCACATTGCTCATACATAGCTATGCTATTTGAGGCCATCATTATTACATGGCTTTGCATCTTCTGTTTGTGAAAAGTTAGTCACATCTGTACGTTTTTTATGGATGACATCCTGTGTATCAGGGATATCTGATTAAAAATAGGTAGCAGTATAGGTGTAGGGGTAAATTCTTTTACAGTCATTTGATAAAACTCTGATACACCTAGGTCTTGCGTAGGATTTTGGTAAAAGGAAAGAAATCGTTCTGTTAAAAAGAGTTGCTTCTTAAGCTCTCCAGAAAAGATCAGAATAACAAGACTCAGTTTGAGTCATTTGCTTAAGGATCCTCTTGATTGAGAGTTAAGTTGGTATTTTACTGCCAGGGTGACTAAAATAACTATTTTGCCTACTCCTTCCTCTTTTCACATTCATACGCATCAGACATGACTTGGAGAGGATTCCACTAAGTCAGTAATTTTTATCCAGTTCAGATCAGAAGTACGTGTGAAGCTGATCAATGTTGCTTCGGTTGTAAATGCAGAACTTGGAGATTTTATGTGGCATTTAAAAGGGGATCATTAGTCAGATATTAGCAGAAAATCAGTCAGCAAGTATAAATGCTTGTTATGTGCCAGATACTGTTTTAGAGGCTGAGGAATTTAGGAGTGAAAAAAAAATCCCTCCCTTCATGAAGCTGACATTTGGTTGTGGAGAGGGTAAGACTAGGAGGAGAATGAAGAATGTGGGTTGGAGTTGGATATCAGTAGTGAGGTGAGGCTGTTACTGTAAATAAGGTGGACATTTAAAACTTCACTGTAAGATGACAGTTGAGTAGAGGTTTGAGCCATGCAGGAATCTGAGGGAAGAACATTCTAGACAGAATAGCAAATACGAAGACACTGAAATGAGCTTGTTTGATGTATGCCAGGGAGTGCATGGAGCAGAGTGAGCAAGGGGGGCGGGAAATGGATGAAGCTGAGAGATTATCAGATCCAACAAAGCTTATAGAACATTGTAAGGGCTTTGACTTTAACTCCAAGAGAAATGAGAAATCATTTGAGGGTTGTGAGCAAATGAGTGATACAAAGTGATTTATGCTTTCAGAAGCTTACTCTGGTTGCCTGATGATAGAAGGCCAAGAGTAGAAATGGAGACCAGTTGGAGATGATGATGGTTTGACTAGGATAGTAACAGTGGAAGTGGTGAGAAAGAGTTGAATTCTAGGGATACATTTTGAAGTTAGAGACAACAGGATTTTCTGTTGGATTAGTATTGGGGCGAGAAAGTAGTTAATGATGATCACAAGCTTTTTGGCTGGAGCAGCTGGAAGGATGGAGCACACATTTGCTCAGTTGGAAAAGACTTCAGGGGAAACCAACTGAGGGAAAAGATTAGGAGTTCTGTTTTAGGCTTGGTAAATTCGAGATGCCTCCTACGCATTCAAGTAGAAACATTGAGTAGGTAGCTGGGTATAGGACTCTGGTATGCGACAGAGGGGGGCCAAACAGAGAATGTATCAATTTTGAGATTGATTTAAAACCATGAGAATAGATGACATCAACCCCACCTAGAAACTGAGTGTGGATAGATAAGAAATCAGAACTTGAGCTTTAGGATTGGAGGTTTAGGTAATAAGAGCCAGTAAACCAGACGAACAAATAGGAGACAGAAATAGAAGAAAAACAGGTGACTGTAGTGCTTAGAAGGTAAGTGAGGAATTTCTTTTTTTCTTCTTCTTTTTTGAGATAGGGTTTTGCTCTGTCACCAGATTGGTGTGTAGTGGTGCAGTCAGTCTCAGCTCACTGTAGCCTCAACCTCCTGGGCTCAAGCCATCCTCCTGCCTCAGCCCCCACAAGGAGCTGGGACTACAGGTGCATGCCACCATGCCCAACTAATTTTTGTATTTTTTGTGGAGACAGGGTTTTGCCATATTGCTCAGCGTGGTGTTGAACCCCTCCTTACTTCGGCCTCCCAAAATGCTGGGATTACAGGTGTGAGGCCCCATGACTGGCCATGTTTGTTCAACAAGTAGGAGTAATCAGCTCTTTCAAATGCTGCTGGATTGGTCAAAGTAAGATGAGAACTGAGACTTTGACCATTAGATTTTAGCAATATAGAAGTCACTGGTAACCTTCTCGAATAGTTTCAGTGTAATGGTAGAGATGAAAGTCCTGTTGGAGTGGGTTCAAGATATAATGGAAAGATGAAACTTGGAGACAGTGTATGTAGAATCTCCCCTTCAGCTTGCTTGTGATTTTGCCATAAATGGAAAGAGAGATTAGATCATGCTGAAGGAATACATGGGGTTGTGTGGATTTGTTTTTAACATAGGAAACTGACAATTTTTTTTTTCTTTTTGTTTTTTGAGACAGGATCTTACTCTGTCACCCAGGCTGGAGTGCAGTGGCGTGATCTTGGCTCCCTGCAACCTCTGCCTCCTGGGCTCAAGTGATTCTCCTACCTCAGCCTCCTGAGTAGCCGAAACTATAGGCATGTGCCACCATGCTCAGCTAATTCTTAAAAAAATTTTTTTTGTAAAGACAAGGTCTCACTATATTGCCCAAGCTGGTCTCAAACTCCTAAGCTCAAGTGATCCTTCCTCGTCAGCCTCCCAGAGTGCTGGGATTACAGGCATGAGCCACTCTGCATGGTGACACTGACAGTTATTAGTATGAATGGAAATTATTGAGCAGAGGAAAAATTTTGATGATGCTGAGATGAGTAAAGGGAGACCTTCTCAATAGGTGGTTTGGCATAGAACTAGAGATTTTACTTGTCAAATTTCATTTTGTGTAATATTACCTTGGGTTCTTGGTAAAATGTAGAAGATTCTGTTTCTGTAGGTCTGGAGTGGGTCCCTTAATTCTGCAATGCTAACAAGTACCTAGATTTTGTTTATGTGTCTGGTCCTTATGCTACACTTCAAGTACAGTAACTTGGCACTTTGAGTGATTGGAATTTGTATAGTGTCTCATCAGGTTGTTTTTATTTTCTTAGTGGAGTAGGAAGCAGTCATGATCATAAAGTGAGGATGGAGGAGATAGTATAAAATCATCTAGAAGTCAGACTGACTAATGGAATTGTGGGGTCACATAAAGGCTGCACTTAACGTTGGTGATGAATTTAAACTCAGATGGACCAAAAATATGGGCGTGTGTTATTCTTCATTTTCTTTCAGCCATATGGATGTGTGTCAGGAGTATGTGGGCTCTTGGGATTTAACTTGGCAGGTGTTTTGGTGGGAGAGAGAGAAGGGGTAAGTGACTTATGAGTATATAAACCATTATTATTTAAAGTGAAGAGCTCTGCTCCAGGTAAGATTGGAGGGAAGTCTTAAAAGATTAGAAATTGTGTTTAACAGATCTTGAAACTGGTTTTAAATTTATCCCTTTTTTTTTTCCCTGTTAAAACAGGTTGTTAACATTCTTATGTGCCATAGATTTATAATCATAGCTGTGTAATAAAATATTTGCTATATATGGACAAACATAGAAAGATTTTCAACCATTGGTTTTTTTNGTCTCTTCTCTCTCTTGGATATTACAGATGACCATGGATGAAAAATATGTAAACAGCATTTGGGATCTTCTGAAAAATGCAATTCAAGAAATCCAGCGTAAGAATAACAGTGGTCTTAGTTTTGAGGAGCTGTATAGAAATGCATATACAATGGTTTTGCATAAACATGGAGAAAAGCTCTACACTGGACTAAGAGAAGTTGTTACCGAACATCTCATAAATAAGGTATCAAATTTTAAAGGACTGTTGGTAATACTATATTGAATGTAGAAATCCTTTATGCTATATTGTACTTTGACCAGAAGTATTTTTTCAAAGGCCTCAGAAGTCTATAGAAATTACTGATTTGTGACTATATTATAAACACTCATGCAAAATTTATAATCAGCTAAATTGAAAATTTTGATAATTGAGAGATGAATTTTGTGATCTATAATAAATATATCCTATAAATCATAAGCAAACTCAGTAATTCACAAATGCTTATTAGTATATTAATTACAAGGAAATTTTTTTCCTTAAAATGATTTCACCAGCCCATTTTTACTTTCTCTTCTTTTTCTGTATATTTGAAGACAATAATAACTACATCGTTTAAAAAATATTTCTGAGATGGTTCACTAATTAAAATTGACTGTACTTTAACTAAGTTTTAAAGATAAATTATTCGTGGGCTGTTCACATTATTACAGGTGGTTCACTGATTTCAGAAAGGTGTATTTTTTTTTAGATCAAATGTTTTGATAGAGTAAACTCTTCATTGCATGTTAAATGTATTTGCATTTAGAAAATAACTTTTATTACAATTCTTTGCTTTAAGATTATCAAATAAAACGTAAAATGCCACAAACTGATTAAAAACTTCTCATAGTCTTTATGTGGTATTGGGGTATTTATTTTTTTAATTTTATTTTGAAAAAAAGCTTTACAAATAGCACAATGTGAACTCTTGGGCACCCTTCACCTAGATTCACCAGTTGTTAATATTATGCTACATTTTTTTTTGCCAGTTTTTCTATTGATATTTGTTATTACTGTTAAATATCAACATTATTATTGCTGAACCATTAGAGAATAAGTTTTAGATTTCATCGACCCTAAAATACTTTTCAACATTTCTTTTAAAAATAAGAAAATTATCTTACTTAACCAAAGAACAATGATCAAAATCAGGCAGTTTAACGATACAATGCCGTTGCCTAATACATTCCTTATTCAGATTTCACCAGTTGTCCTGTATAGTGGTGATTTCCTTTATAGCAATTTGTTTTCTGATCCAGGATCCGGTCCAGGATCACATGTTCAATTCCTCAGCCTTTCTTCGTCTTTCAGCACATTGACATATTTGAAGAGTATAGGTCAGTTGTTTTGTAGATTATCCCTCCATTTTTGGTGTGTCTGATTGTTTCCTCATGACTAGTTTCAGGTTATGCATTTTTGGCAGGAATAATACGTAAGTGATGTTGTGTCCTCAGTGCATCACATCAGGAGGCACTTGATGTCAGTTTATCCCATAATTGGTGATGTTAACTTTGATCATTGGTGTCCGCCAGATTTCTCCACTGTGAAGGTACCTTTTTTCCCTTTGTAATTCATACGTAATCTGTTCAGATATATTTTGACACTGTATGAATGTCCTATTCCCCTAGAAACTTTCATGTGATGGTTTTAGCATCCATTGATGATTCTTGCATGAATCATTATTACTATGGTGGTTGCAAAACATTAATTTTCTATTTCTACTCTTTCTTCTGCAATTTCTTTCTCTTAAAGGGAATTACATGAGCCAGGCAGTTAGTATCTCATAAAGCAATATGATTGTGTTCTTCACACAATCAGCAGTTTTTTATTAAGTTATGCACAGCTTTCAGTGATAACATTGTGGATGTGAAGAGATATGATACTGTCCTTTCCTGGGGTTTTGATTGCGATGTGAGAGATGGATGATACACACATTTAGATAACTGTGTGAGGCGTTACATAAAGTGGCAAATGAGTTGTATAGGCAATAAATGGCTTACGAATTCGAACAAAGGAGAGGTTTCCCTGGGCTGTAAGATTTTATGGGAAAGGATGAAATTGAATTGAGTTTTGGAAAATATTTGGGATATATATGAGCAGTGTGGTGGAAGGCATTCCAGGATGGCAGATGTCGTGAGATTATATAGAGATGAACTAGTTGGTTAAACTTAGGTGGTAAGTAGAGTTTGGGGTATATAATAATTACAGAGATTAGTGGATTGTAGTGTTACAAAGATGGTTTGGGAACAGATTGTAGAAAAATTTGAATGCCAGGCTAAGGGATTTGGACTAAACTGTAGACAGTTATTGGAGGTTTTTAAGTGGGTGGTAATGTGACAGAATATTTGAAGATGTGATTTTAAGTGGGTGATTATGTGTCAGAATATTATGAGGATGCTATAAATGTAAAATTGAGAGGAGGTTTACTAAAATCAGGAGAAGACTGGAAAGATCTGGGTAAAGTGATAGGCTAGAAATGAATGGATGTCAGAAATTCTGAAGTAAGTCTAGACAAAGCTTGGTTACTGGAAGAATTACAGTACCACCAATAGCAGATACTGTGAAGTAATAGTGGGAAACGGATTTGAATGGGTAGAGAAGATAGTAAGATTTGTTTAGATTATATTGAAAATGTTTATACTTGGAAGGTACCTTAGAAATCATTTTGCATGTGAGGAAAATTGAGTGTGAGATCATAGTAAGATGCCCAAGTAGAGATATCATATGTTTGGAGGCACATAGATTTAGAGCTTGGGCAGGAACTCAAAATTAGATGTGGAGATTTGGCATTTGGTAACATATACTGAGGAGCAAGTGTTGGAGTTCAGAGAACGAAGAGCCCAGAGCCAGGGGATGAGTTAGGAGCAAACTATAGTAAGTAGGTGTGGGAAATGAAAAAGACCAATTTAAGAAATTTGGCATCAAAGGAAGGAAAAGTGGAAGAGTTTTGTTTAAAGCTACTGAAGGAGAGAAGATTGGAACAGCTGAGCTATTGGATATAGAGTATGGAATTAAGAACAATGGAAAAGAAGTAAACTTAGAGGAGGGGCATGTTCTCATTTGCCAGAGGTTCTATAGGGAATGATAATGAACATGATTAACTTTAATTTAGATTTACTGTGTGCTGGGCCCAGTTCTAGTGCTTTTACGTGTTTTAACTTAGCTTACAGTCACAGCCCAATGTTGCAGGTAATACTATTATCTCTGTTTTACAAATGAGGAACCCAAGGCACAGAGAATTGGTCATTTGTCCAGATGCATATAGCTATTAAGCGGGCTAGGTGGAACTGAATTGAGGCAATGTGGCTTTAGTCTGAGCCCTTGACTTCTCTGTAGATCTGCTCGTAAGGTAGAATGAATTGATCAAGTTGCAGTATGCTGAAATTCAGTTTAAGGGGCTTCAAGTTAATTGACTCACTGTAAAGCTGTAGTCCTTTAAATTCTAGGAATCCTTTACTTATATGTACAATGATGGAGTTGGAAATAATATCCCTGAGATTCTTTATTTCTAAAATAATTATGAGTCTATAAGTAAACCATCCATCTTCTGAAAATGAGATGAAGAGACTTGGAGAAGCCTTTGTGAGGAATATACTAAGGAATTGACAGTGAAGAAAAAGATAGCTTATTAGGAGTTGGCCTGAATATGTGCTATGTCAGTTTTTTTAAAGCTTGGGCACAGATGCGGGAAAAAAAATAGTAGTCACGTGTTGTGGTTGAGAAGTGGTTCATCCAAAAAGTGAGGAGAAGAGAGAAAGCCAGAGTGTGAGATCAGTGTTTTGGTGACTGAGTTTTGGGCTCAAATAGTCAATTGGATGTTGAAGATGCGGTCCGGTAGATATTGAATTTATATGAGCAGTAACTCCATGAGAACTCTGAATTTCAGTATATTGTAAGTTGCTTACAGTGGTCCCACATTTAAGGTTAACTGTTGTCTTCATCAGCTTAAGCTGCTATAACCGTAAACCGCATGGCTTAAACAAATGTTTCTCACCATTCTGGCAACTGAGAAGTCCAAGATCAAGGTGCCTGCAGATTTATTTTCTGATGAGAGTCCCAGACCTTCCTGGTCTCTAGACAGCCACCTCCTTCCTGTGTCTTCACAGGGCAGAGAGGGAGAGAGGTCATGTCTCTCGTGTATCTTATAATAATACTATCTTCTTAATGAAGATACTACTCTCAAGACGTAACTGCCTCCCAAAGGCCCCAGCTCTAAATACTATCACATTTGGGATTGGGGCTTCAAAATACAAATTTGGAGAACACAAACATTTAGTCCATAGCAACTATCATTTCAAAATATAGGCAGTTTTTATAATATATTCCCTAAAACATGTATTCAAGTTGATTGTACCAAATTTAAAAATGTACAGTATATACTAAATTCTTACATTTATTTCTCTTGTACATAGTCATTAATTATCATTGTCAGCATCTGAAAATGTTCTTTTGTTTCTTTTTTTTTCACAAACACTCATTTGACCAGTCAGTTTTTGACTAGGAAATGTGGCAATTTTAGCATGTCTGTTCATTGATTATTTAAATTGAATTAGGTTTTGAAGCCTCTGCTAGTTTCCATGCTTTTGTTTTCATGTTTTCTATTCATCTTATTTTTACTCCTACTTTATGGAAACATTTTAATAACCATACACACACAGTACTACTGTATTGAAGGGGTCACTACGAAAAGTGAACTAGTAACTGATAGGTAGGACCATCTGACATGTTTGTCTCCTAAAGTGGTAAGTCTGTTTGTTATACTAAAAGGGACTTAGGGATGTTACTGATACAATGTGCAAAAGCATAGTTCGCATGAAAATCAGTATTGCCTATCTCTGCGTTGCATCTTTTGACTAGAAGGTGACATACTGTTTCAGGGATCTCTTCATTATCATTCCCTATAGAACCTCTTGCAAATGAAAATTCCTATCTTCAGTTTCACAGAATATACCTTTCTTTGTTGTTCTGAAAACGTTACTGTTTGGTCTGCTCATCAGTTTTCAGTTCACAGTGCTTTTGGCAGTTAGTTGAACTGCCTGACAAACCATGTATTTATTTATTTTAAAGCAAAGTGCTTTTAGTGCTATGGCATACATAGCCAAGACCCATCTTTTCATATTGAAGAATTCGAAGGAAATATAATTTTTACACAGACTGAGGGCTGGTCTGTTATATAATTTGTTGGTACGTTGATATCAAGGTGAGGATGGTGAACATAGTTAAACATTTTGGTAAAGTAGACAGCAGATGACGGGAAACTTCAGAGAGGATGTCTCTTTGGGATGAAAGTAGCTGATTGTCCACGTTCAAAATAAATTCATAAAATTGAAGCAGGCATAGAAAATATAAGTACTGTTTCTCTAATAAAAGCACTTCCGATAGGATACTATTTTTCTTGCCTCTGGAAGAATGTTTCCATTGAGGAAACTGACACCCAAAGGAATTTAGTTCATTTCTCAAGACCACAAGGCAAAACTTAGGGTGTGCTATGGCCTTAGTACTTTACCATAAGAAAAATCTTGTTTTAGTAAAATGAAAACATTTCAACTTACACAGGAATTTTTTTAACTGGTTTTCTAAATAAGTAAAAAAGCATAGTAGTGGGGGAAAAAAGTTCTGCTGCTTTTCAGATTTAAAGACTTTTAGAATATATATCATTTTGTCAGAATGCCAAAAGTATACTGTAAGACTTTTCTCATCACAGAACTCAGCATTCAAAACCGTTTGCCAGGCTCTGAGCTAGGTGTAAGGAATATATAAATAGAACGCATCTGATTCTTGCACTTATGAAACAGATAGTAAACAGGTAAACAAGTGTTTAGTTATAAAATATCAAGAAAACAGGACACAGTGATAGCGGAAAAAATGATCAAGACACCTACACAGATCAAGAAAGTGCTGTTTGAGGAAATGGTAGTGTTTAAGCCAGGATTAGAAGAATGAGAGAGAGCTCACAGAAAAGTGGGTTGAAGAGTATTCCAGGCAAAGCAAATGGCTGTACAACACTTTTTTCTGTAAAGGACCAGATAGTATTTTTGTTTTTCTGAGCCATACGTTCTCAGTCACAGCTCCTCAAGTCTGTTTTTGTAGCACAAAAGCAGCAACAGACCATATGTAAATGAATGAACATGGCAGTATTCCAATAAAACTTTACTTTATAAAGGCAGCAGGCTGGGTGCAGTGGCTCACGCCTGTAATCCTAGCACTTTGGAAAGCTGAGGTGGGAGGAACACCTGAGGCCAGCAGTTTTGAGACCAGCCTGAGCAACATAGTGAGATGTCATCTGTAGAGTTGGGCTTGGTGGCACACACCTGTAGTCACAGTCACTCAGGAGGATGAGGCAGGAGGATTGCTTGAGCCCAGGAGTTTGAGGCTGCAATGAGCTATTATTGAACTACTGTACTGCACGCTGGGCAACAGAGTGAGTTAAAAAAAAAAAAACAAACAAACAGCAGGAGGCTATTCTTTGCCACTTCCTAAAGACATTGAATAAAATCCTGTCATAAGTAGGGGGCTAAGAGTTGGTAATGGAGAGGAATGGGACAAGGTGGAGTTGCAGAGAGAAGCAGAAGCCAGATAATGCCAGGCCTTGAAGCCATGGCAGAATGCTTTTTAATGAATTGCACGGTATGTTAGGAGGCCATTTAAGGATTTTAAGCCAATAAGTTAGAGGGCTTAAGAGTTAAAATAAGGGGACCAGGAAAGGGGTCCAGTAATTCAGGTGAGTAACAGTGATGGTTTACACTACTATAGTGACAGTTATGATTGAGAAAAGTTTTAAAATATACAGTATATTTTGGATGTAGAAAGAATGTTACCTGCAGGCAGATTGATTGTAGGGAGGAAGAAACAGGGATAAATCTAAGATCAGTTTTAGGTTTTTGGTTCTTGGATTACTGGCTAGGTGATTTCATTTTCTGATACAGATTTGGGGCAGAGAAAGGAACTCTATTTTTGGACAGGTTTTAAGATACCTATAAAATTTTATATGCAAATCAAATTGTCTAAGAAGTTTGAACTGGAAGTGTGTATTTGGGAATTGTGAACATATAGATGGTACAGGTTGAACGTCCCTAATCCAGAAATTCAGAATGCTCTTTCAAAATCCACAACTTTTTGAGCGCCAACATGATGCCACAGTGGAAAATTACACAGCTTATCTCGTGACAGAATCACAGTCAAAGCACAGCCAAAACTTTATTTCACACACAAAATTACTAAAATATCATAAAATTACCCTCAGGTGATGTGTGTAAGATGTATATGAAACAAGTTAATTTCATGTTTAGACTTGGATTTCATCCCCAAGATATCTTGATATGTAAATGCAAATACTCAAATCTGAAAACTGAAACACTTTTGGTCCCCATGCATTTAGGATGAGGGGTACCCAACTTGTATTTAAAGCCCTGGAAGTAAATGAAGTCACAGACAAGAGACAAGAGGGCCCAGAATTGAACTCTGAGGAATTTAAACATTTAGCGAACGTTCAGATACATTGAGGACTGCAGTGGAGACTGAAAAGTTGCCAGAGTTAGTGATACTAAAGACTTACCTCTAACCTTATATGATAATTTAATTTTGACATGTATTTAGCAGAGTTACAGTTTTTCACAGCCATTTTGCGTGTGTGCATGCACGTGCATATATTTGTATGTATTTCAGATATTAAAACATGGTTTTAAATAGTAATCGTTTTGCTACTTGTAGGCAGGTTAAAGGGTGGAGCAATCTTTTTTTGTTCTCCTTTCATAAGGTTTCTATTTGGGCTTCAAACTTGACAGTTTTTAAGCTCTTGTGGAGTAACGAAGGACTTGTTTTCTTCTAACTCCTGTTGAGCATTGTAATAGTAAGAAATAACCTAAATGCAGCCACGATGGGGAAAAGTACTAGGTAGAAATAGAACTGAGCGTTGGGAGTAATTCTCTCATTAATTTCATATTAATACAAGAATCTAATAAGATAATGTGCATAGACTATTCAATACAGTTCTGGGCCTAAAATATTTATTTTGCAGTTGGTGTTGCAATAATCTTGAACAAATTGCTAAACCTTTCTGGAATTTAGAGTATTAATCTATAAAATGAGTTTGAGGTTGTTTGTTTTAGCCCAAAGAACTTTAAAAATTATGATTATGTGTCTTATTAAGTTTAGGTTATTAAGACTTAGTAAGATAATAGATTCTAAGGCTGTTTATTCCTCTGCCGTGATATGTTTGGGATAAAAACATTTCAATTTTTTTTATTTGTTTGTTTTTTGAGACAAGGTTTTCCTCCGTTATCCAGGCTGGAGTGCAGTGACACCATCTTGGCTCACCACAGCCTCCACCTTATGGAGTCAAGTGAGTCTCCTGCCTCAGCTTCCTGAGTAGCTGGGATTACAGGCATGCACCATCATGCTTGGCTAATTTTTGTATTTTTAGTAGAGATGGGGTTTTGCCATGTTTTCCAGGCTGGTTTTGAACTCCTAGCCTCTCCAACTGTCTTGACCTCCGAAAGTGCTGGAATTACAGGTGTGAGCCATGGCATTCAGCTTTTTTTTGGAGACAAGACCCTACTCTCTCTCACCCAGGCTTGAGTACATTGGCATGATCTCAGTTCACTGCATCTTCTGCCTCCCAGGCTGGAGTGATTCTCTCACCTCAGTCTCCTACATAGCTGTGTTACCGGCGCTCCCACCATGCTTGGCTAAATTTTTTTGTGATTTTTGTAGAGACGGGGTTTCCACCATGTTACCCAGGCTAGTCTCAAACTGCTGGGTTCCTACAGGCATGAGCCATTGTGCCTGGCCTCAATTTTTAATTTTTCTTAAAGTCAAGGAAGAAACTTTAGTTTTAATGTAGCAAGAGCATTATTATCTCAGTTTTGTGATGCTTAGCAGTTTTCTTAGATTTACCTTATGCTTAATTTCTTAATCTTTTATACTCCATAGTACTAATCAAATAACATGGTAACCACATAAATGAACCTATAAAAATTCTTGGACCTTGAAAGTTTGTCTTAGAAAATGACTGAACAAAAACAAAGTTAACATTTAAAATTAACTTGTCTTTTTAGTTATTACTGGAAAGAACATTTATTCTAGTCATTTTCAAAGTCTTTCTATCCATATGTTCTATTCTTCTAATAATATCTTACTTCAGAAATTGGATAGGAGGCAGCCAGAATAAGAGGAGCTTCGTCCTGCTCACTTTTCATTTACTCAGAAAACGGCCTGTTGAGCCAGGCATTGGTGTAAGCATTTGTACTCTATCAAGCAAAGATTCCTGTCTTTGTGGAAGTTATGTTTTAGACTTACTGTATGCCTTATAGTTCTAATCTGTTCTAAGCACTTTGTTTTACCTGTAAAGAAATTGAAACCTTGAAGGAAACATATTTTGAAGTTTCAAGTCACTTTCTTTTTGGAATTTCTTTGTAAACTGCAATGTCTTTTGGTAGAACAAATAATACCTCACCATTTTTGTACCTAGGATCTTATTTGCTGAAAATGATGTCTCTGTGTATACTACCTTTTCAGTACATTTTTCTCCCTATTTCTGGAGGAGGAAGAAGAACCAGTGTTAAATATTATATTTGTTTGTAAGTTATTTATATGTGAGGGTACTGATTGCCTCTGGAAATGAAGTTGGTAACTTTAAGGTAATCTGGATTCTTCTGTATGCCAGTTACTTTCACAGACTTACTTTTATAATAAAGCTTTTGGAGTGTTTTTCCCATTTTTCTAGGCAAATGTGAATTAATTTAATAGAAAACATTAATGTTTTTAGTGGCATTTATATACAAAATATAATGACTGTAGTGAGTTAAGGATATTGATAGAAACACTTGGGAATAAGATTTTCCTTAGCAAAGACAGATTCATTTGAGACAGAGATTGAGTTTCTCCTATGTTTCAACCACCCAAAAATAAATAAGACGTGATTCTTGCCAGCAGGAATCCCACAATTTTAGTGAGGTAATCAGATTTGAGGGGGAATTATTTTGCCTGAGGAATTCAGCAGAAGGTAGAAAGGAGGAGGTCACTTTCAATTAGACTTAAAGCATTACACAAGATGCATCATGTGAACAAAACCAAAATACTGTCCTAGTAGGAGATAAAGTTGCATGAGAAAAATGGCAGGTAGATATGAGCATAGTGAGATCAGTGTACATGGAAGGTGAACATGTTCATAAAGATGAACAAAAGCATCTTCGAATGTTTTTGTAGGAAATGAGGATAGTAAAGTGGTTTGGGCTAGATTTTGAAAAACATTGTAGGGGATTTGACTTTTATCCTGTTGGGGGTAGGAGCCATTGGTTTTTATTCCTTAGAAAGGCTGACTGCAGTGAAGATGCAGTCAGGTATTTAGGATGAGTGCCATTTTCAGTGCCTTGTTGCTGCTTGCTCATCTTAGTTCTCATGCTGTCTTGTCTTCCTGTTTAACTTAAAAGTTGTTGGAAGGAACTCAACCCATTATGTTGTTTGGGATGGTGGTGACAGGAGTCAGAAAAGACTATGAGCTAGGTGTAAAAACTGCTAATGGGTATGATATGGGGATAGCGAACTAAATATGAATAGTGTAATCCCAAAAGAGGCAGAGACTATCAAGGATAGCCTGTGGGAAAGGGATTATTAGAGAGTCAGGAAAATAGCAACCATGGGATATGAAGGACATTGGAAATTGAATGGCCTCTACTTTGAAAGGGATGGAAGAGAAACGATGTTGGGGAAAAGTGAGGCTTAAAAGTGTTGTTTAGCAAGTTTGCTCATGTTAAGTATCAGCTATTCTGCTTAAGTTGTTAAGTAGACTATAACTACTTTGAGGACAGGTACCCCTCCATCTTGTTTCTGTTATATTTTTTTAGTGATATTCTTCTACTCTTACTAAATAAGTGAATAAATGAGCTAGGACCTGATCATTTATCGTTGTGTCTCCTGCTCTTTGCATGTGATTAGCACTCAGTTGTTGAAATCAATCTTTGAGACTACAAACAGCAGTCAAAATGGAAACCACCGTGGTTCATAGCCACAAATAGCTGAGATCTATTTTTTTCTTCCTCTCTGTGGGATAATACCTCTCTCTACTCAAGTTAATTACAAAATCTAACCACCATTTAAAAGCATGGTTGATTATTGGGCTATCTGCCTCTGTTTTTTGAGATTGAAGTCTGTCACTTGGCTTAGAACCAGGTCATGTAATCTTGAGAAACTGTGGTTTTTTCCATCTTACTCAAGAGAACAAAAATACTAGTTGCTATGTTGTTATGCTTTGTGTATGTTTTCCTGCATAATTCTGTCAGTGTGCCTGTTAACTAAGTTTTAACTGCGATACTAATGCTATAATAATAGCTTTTAATGTATATCTTAACCAGTGGGAATAGATACTTTACAAATGATAATTCATGGTGGTGTTCTCCTGTGTCATTTTTCTTTCTGCATTCTTTTCCAACCAGTAAGTAAAAAGCTATCGCTTCTCATAGTAGTATTTTGTACAGATTGGGAAATCCTGATTTTTCTAAGATACACTATTTTAAGAACAGTCTAAAAGCATATTTGAACTAAGAATGCTTTTTTTTAAAAAAAGGTGCCAAATTTTAAGTGATTTTTAAGTTAATATCTGCTTCAACGTGTAACAAAGTATCCTTATGAAATTGTGAAAGTGTGTTGTTGTAACACCTATTCTGTGTTCCTTCTTTGAACTCTTAACTTTTTTGTAATGCTATTTATTGTATTCTACTTTGTATTGAGATCATTTGAATGTTCATATTAGGCTCCCTCTTCTCCCCTCTCCCTCAGAGATTGTAAAGTGGCTGAAAGTGTCTTGTATCTCTCATAGTGCCTAGCACCCTGCTTTGCCTGCTAGAAGCAAACATAAATACTTGAATTGTCAGTCTGGGGAAATATTTTGAATGGGTGGTTGATATCTGACAATAGGACCTCATTTCTAAGAGCTTCATTTTGTACACTTAAAGAGTAAGAATGGGGAATGTTTCCCACTAAGAATGAATTTGATTTTGAAATTGAGAGTAGAGTGCTTTTTGTGAAATGCTGTTACATTACTGTGTACATTAGAAAATTACTTAAGAATCTTCTGGCAGCAGTGGAGAAAATTTTTTCCCCACAGTGGCTATCTTACTGCTATTTTAAGGTTACTGTTATGATTTTTCTGATCAGTATTGCCATCTTAATTCTTAAAGTTAAAAATAATGAGAATAACACTGCCAGTCTTCTGTATCTAAAGAACAGTGAATTTTGTATCATTCAGGTATCTCATTATTAGTGAATTCTTAGAAAGTTTAAAATATCTACAAAACATAATTATGTTGGCTTTCGTA
Organism: Cebus imitator; assembly: GCF_001604975.1. Classification (NCBI taxonomy): domain Eukaryota; kingdom Metazoa; phylum Chordata; class Mammalia; order Primates; family Cebidae; genus Cebus; species Cebus imitator. Next base: position 6,796,407 of record NW_016107372.1, read on the forward strand.
GAAGCTTGTTGAGATACAGAAATCTTAAGATTGCTGTGTGTATTATGAGAGCCACATCTGTTCAACAAATTTATATTAAATATACAAGTAATTGGAGTTTGGCTGCATTAAGAATTCCTCAAAATACAAGGTAAAAGAGTTTCTTTCAGTCATTCAGAAATTTCTGTTCTTTAGAGGAAAGGAAAGCAAGCATCCTTATTCCTGACCTGCTCCTATTTATTATATATGACTTATGTAAAAACAGCAAAACATTGCAGTTCTTTTTAACCTTTTAGATCAGGAATTCTCAGGGTCGGGGAAACAGCCATGGAGCTTTTTATTTTTCCCCCCCAAACAATTGTGTCAGATGGGGGGAGATGTCCTTTAAACCTTATGGCTTGACTCCCTCTGAGATTCACTTCTGTAGTAAGCCACTTTTATTGATAGGTTTGTGTCATCACTGTGGTGTGATAAAGTAGAAACATTTTGAAATCTTTTAAGAATTCTCGAATGGCATTCCTTGGAAGAATAAGATTTACGTAACTGGCAAAATGTATAAAGTGACTAACCCCCAGACCACATGTGATTAATTCAGGACTGAAAAAAAAAGTATATGTTTTAAGTGGGAATTTAAATGCTATTTTTGTTTTTATTTTTAATTTTTTTATATATATAAGAATGGTTTTTATAACATCTGTAATTGTAAAAAACTAAAAGCAACTCATCCATTGTTAATGAAGTGATTAAAGAAATTATGGCATTAAGTGCTGTTTTTGCAGGTCTTAGTAAAGGTTGCATATTTTTGTATTATGCTGTCTTTAACAGGTGAAACAGGCAACATATTTTGGAATTTAGAACCAGAAAGGCAGGGAACAGGCATCCAGTGGCTGGTCAACTATTTTAAAATAGCAGCCCCAATTTAAAAATCATACAAAACTAGTATAAATCATATTTAATCGGGGGAAATTAAGTCTTTTCTGCAGTGGTACTAAGTAAGGCATTTCAGTGGAACGTGATGTCAGAGCCATTGATCTAATCATCCATAGTGACGTTACAGGTAAAGAGATGCTACAGACTTTATAGGATAGGTGACTTGGTCAAAGCCCTTAGTAAGTTACCTGGGCAGTTGTCTGCAAAGAGGTTGAGTGTCCCTAATCCAAAAATCCAAAATCTGAAATTTTGCTTTTGAGATGGGAGTGTCTTACTCTGTCGCCCTAGCTGGAGTGTGGTGGCATGATCTCGGCTAACTGTAGCTTCTACCTCCTGGAGCTTAAGTGATGCTCCCACCTCAACCTCCTGAGTAGCAGGGACTGCAGATGTGCACCACTTCACCTGGCTAATTATTTGTTGTTTTGGTGGAAAAAGGCTTTTGCCATGTTGTCCAGTCTGGTCTCGAATTCCTGAGCTCAAGCCATCCGCTCACCTTGACCTCCCAGAGTGCTGGAATTACAGGCAGTGAGCCACCACACCTGGCCAAAATCCAAAACTTTTTGAGTGCTGACATGACACTGTAAGGAAATGCTCATTGGAGATCTCAGATTTTGGATTAAGGATGCTCACCTGGTAAATATTGTATTCCAAAATCTGAAAAATTAAAAAATCTGAAACACTAGTGGCTCCAAGGATTTCAGTTAAGTGATACTCAACCTTAGCTGATTTTGATTATCTTAGCTTCTGGGTAAATGTTAAAATACTGTAGATTTATAGAATGACATACCTTTGAGTTATTGTACCTTTGTGATACTTTTAAATATCCTGGTATAGTTAGGATGTGTTCCATGTTGTTAGCCCTATTTTATGTTTTTAATACATGATATATATATATATATATATATATTTTTTTTTTTTTTTTTTT
>NW_016107372.1:6799401-6829596 GCF_001604975.1 Cebus imitator
GAAAGTAACGTATCTAAAAGAAAACTATACATTTTTTTTGACAGTAATTCCACTTTAATCTTTGCTAAGGATTTAATTTTTAAAAATGCAAGAAAAGCTATATCCATTGAAACAAGAATAGTAGGCAAATTTGAATTGTTGCACAGTGGTTCATAGGGTTGATACACTCATTGTTTAACAATTCTTTCATTGTTTGGATTTAAATTGCTTTATGAATAAAGCTTGTGGCATCTTAGCTTATGTTTATGATAAAGCAAGGCTCAATTTTCGAATCATTCCTGCAACTTTTAAAAAATTAATATATAAAAATATTGGCCTTTATTTTCATGTATACTTTCAGCACACATATAGATTTATGTAACTACTGTCATACTTGATATAGAGCAGTTGCTTGACCCCAGTAAACTCCCTTTATTATCCCTTTATAGGTCTCTTATCGCTAGTTCCTGACAACCACTGATCTGCTATTTAACACTATAGTTTTGGGGTTTTTTTTTTTTCAAGAATGTCATATCATGGAATCATAGTTCGTAATCTTTTGAGTCTGGTTTCTTTCATTCAGCATAATTATTTTGAGATTGATCCAAACTATTGTATTAATAATTTCTTCCCTTTTATGACTGATAATGTATTGTGTGGATGTATCACAGTTTGCTTATTCATTTACCTATGTATTTATTGAAGGACATTTTTGCATATGAATTTTTGTGATTGTGAGTTGAGCTGCTATGAATATTTGTGTATGATTTTTGTGTGAATGTAAGTTTTTATTTCTCTAGTAAATAAATAGAAATAGGGTTGCTGAGTCACGTGATGTTATTTAACTTCCTAAGAACTGCCAAACTGTTTTCTGGTGAGGCTGTACCATTTTATGTATGGTAGTTCTAGTTGTTGCAAATCTTTGTCAGCACTTGCTACTGTCAGCATATTTTATTTTAGCCATTCTAATGGGTATGTAGTGGTATCTCATGGTTTTAGTTTGCTTTTCCCCAATGACTTATGTTGTTGAACATCTATTCATATACAAAATTGCCTTCCGTATATCCTTTTTGGTGAAGTGTCTGTTCAACTCTTTTACCCATTTTTAAATTATTTGCTTTCATTGCCGAGTTCTAAGAGGTTTTTTTTTTCTTTTTAATATGTTCTGGATACAAGTCATTCTCTTAGTCTATAGCTAGTCTGTAGCTTTCTCTTTTTTGTTGTTTCAATGGTGTCTGTAGAAAGAAAGTTTTTAATTTCAGTAGAGTCCAGTTTAGCATTTTTTTCTTTTATAAATTATGCTTTTGGTATCATTTGCTTAAAATTCTCAGATGACATTTTCTTCTTATGTTTTATTGTAATATAACCTTTTTCTTTGGATTATTGTGGTGCTTTGGAAATGATATGATACTGTTAGGTCTTTTTCCTAAACCAAAGGTTAATATTGAATGTTAATCAGTGGCATTAAAAAAAGCAAGAACCTTCTCACTCATAAGTTGGAGGGAATTGAACATTGAGAACATATAGACGCTGAGAGGAGAACTTGTTGGGAGGGAACTTAGAGGATGGGTCAATAGGTGAAGCAAACCACCAGGGCACACATATACCTGTGTTACAAACCTGCACATTCTGCATATGTATCCCGTGTTTTTTTTGTTTTGTTTTGTTTTTTAGAGGAAAAAAGGACTCAGAATTGCATTAATACTATTATTAAAACAACATAAAAACATATTCATGTTGAAGAAGTTCTGCAAGGAGAAGAAACAGAAATGGGTAGTGTGGAAGCCAGTAGTTCCATAGTCCTGGATGTTGTATCAGAATCACCTGGGTAGATATTTTAAAATTAGGGTTATCTTTTGATCTTGGGAAGCCCACAAATATTTCTTCTGCTTTTTCCTTCTTTCTTCCCCTCCCCTTCCCTTCCCTCTCCCCCTTCCCCTTCCCTCCTCCTCCCCCTTCCCCTTCCCTCCGCCCTTCCCTTCCCCTCCTCCTTCCCTCTCCCCCTTCCCTCTCCCCCTACCCCCTCTCCTTCCCTTCCTCCTTCCCTCCCTCCTTTCCTTCCTTCCTCCCTCCCTCCCTCCCTTCACATTTAAGTTAACCTCCATGTTTCTTCATGGCTTAATAGCTCATTTCTTCTTAGTGCTGAGTAACATTTCATTATCTAAATATAGCACAATTTATTAATCCATTCATCTACAGAACAACATCTTGGTTTCTTCCAAATTTTGGCAATTATGAATAAAGTTGCTTTAAACACTTGTGTGTGGGTTTTTGTGTGGACATAGGTTTTCAACTTATTTAAGAAAATAGGAATGTGATTGCTGGATTACATGGTAAGAGTGTGTCTAGTTTTGTAAGAAACTGCCAAACTGCCTTTAAGAGTGACTGTACCATTTTGCATTTCCACTGGCAGTGCATGAGATATTCTTTTGCTCTACGTTCTTGCTAGCACTTGGTGTTGTCGGTGTTTTGGCCATTGTCAAAGATATGGAATGGTATCAGATTGGTGTTTTAATTTGCTGTGTCCTAAGGACCTAGGATCTTCTCAGATGCTTACTTGCCATCTTTATATCTTCTTTGGTTAGGTGTCTGTTCAGATGTTTTGCTTTTTTAAAAACTTATTTTCTAGTTTTAAGAATTCTTTATGTATTTTGGGTAATAGTTCGTTAGATTTGTCTTTTGCAAATACTTTCTCCCAGTCTGTGACTTGTTTACTCTTTTTCTTGACTAAAGTCTTAATTTATTTTTAGAGAAAGGATCTCACTGTGTTGCCCAGGCTTGCCTCAAACTCCTGGGTTCAAATGATCCTACCACCTTAGCCTCATGAGTAGCTGAGAATAGAGACGCACTACTGCATCGCATTTAAGATCTGTTTGTAAAAGCTCTTTGGATGATTCTAATTCACTGCCTGATGAGTGTTCCACTGTTTTGAGCTACTTTCTCTTTCTTCCTTTGCAAAGCTAGGCCATGCACAGCCATCAGTTGTCCATTACTCATAATTCGTTTCAACTTTTTTGTCACAGTTGGTCCCATCCTACTCTCAATTTCTCTGGTGTTGCTACTTGTTCTTCCATGTCTCTCCCTACAAATTCCAACACTTCATCTTTGTAATCTAAATATAGACTTTCTTTAATAATCTGTTCATACTTAATCTGTAGGCCCTTTTGGTTCTGTTAACAGCTGTACAGCAGGGTTCCCTCCCATTTGCCTTGCTGGTTCAGAAAGTAGGTGACTGTGTTAGGCCATGAGATTAACAGTATTATTCTCCCACCATGTTGCCCATGCTGTCTTTGTTTTTCAATTTTTTGATAAGATATTAATAATTTGTAAAATAAAGGTCCTTTTTTTACTTAGTGTCTAGTTTATGTGCCAACTTAACCATCTTTTTAAAAGCCTATTTTAATCTTAATAAAGGTTGAATTTTCATCTCATTCCTACCATTTTATTGTGTATGTTTGAATAAATATCTTTTCACTTATGTGTTAAAGTAGAAAAGTAATTTTCTACAGAAATGTTAGAGGAATAATTTTTTGTTCATAGAGTAATCTGAATGACTAAGAAGACATTGCAGCAGTGTATCTAAGGCATTCATTTTACTTCTTTCAGTCATGAGTTTGTGTGTATGAATAATTGAAAAATAAACATAAAATTAGCTCTTAGTTGTAGCTATTTTCTGCCAGTAAAATGTGCTGTTATTGGTTGGTCAGGATAATTTTTTGAGGTGTGATACAAGTAAGGCAATTATTTATGACACATGGTACTAGTAGATCAGATTTTATTTTGCTGAAAGGCAGGTATAAATATAAAGTAGAAATATGTAAATATTTGATGTATTTTATTATAAAATATACAAATCAGTGATTTTAAAGAACATGCCTTATTTTATAACATTAACTTTTTATTTAATTGGTCAGTTTTTCATTCAGCAAATATGCAGGCACATTTATGTGTTCCAATTTTAATGTAGTTAATATTTAACTTAATTTTATAATGTAGAGGTATGTAGAAGTTCACATAAGTTCTTAAGAGTAATTAATAGACTTGACATTCCAATGTTTGAAATGCGTAATTTTTTTGTATGTAGTACAGATTGCTCATGCATTGTCATGATTTTAATGTAATTGCTACTTTTCAGTGAAGGAATATGAAGCTAGGTTTAAATTTTTGAAAATAACCATGTTTTCAACTTGCTGGGTTTTTTTGTGGGGGGATTTGCATCTGACCAGTGCTAGATTTAATGAGTTGAAGCAAATGATGATACACTGTTCATTTTGTATAAAAGTATTTCTATTAACTAACTTTTGATATAGTTAACATTTTTGGAGTAGCATTTTGGAGTAATTCTGGATGATGTAACTTGAAGTCATGGAGCTTAGTCATGTAAACAAAAGATTAAATATATGATAAAATTCTAAATTATGTGGTATAGGCCTAGTGATTTTTATACTATACTGTTACTAGACTAGATGTATTGTCTCATCATTGAATCTAAAAACCTTATTTTCCCCAATATGTAGAAAGAGATGCTGTTTTCTCAGTTTGAACTTACTCTTCTGTGTGTAGTGTGTGTTTTCTTTGACACTTTTAGCCGCTTGTTCATATTAGATCTGATACAGAATGGTGTTTTATTTATGTATATTTATAATTGCTTTAGAAGTGTCTATATAGTTCAACATATGTTAAATAGTTCATGTTTGTCAGAAAGTACCATGACTTCAGCTTTTTTCTAATCTGCAAAAGTTTAACTACTACTAGAAATTCTCTATGGTAAAGGATATTTGGAGATAAAAGAGTTTTGTTTAGGCTAGAGTTATTGAGAGTTGAGCTGGATTATGGAAGGTTGATTGTATTTGAATAACTGTAGAAGTTGGCAATATAGTCTCAAAGTGTTATAGGAACTTAAACACACGGCGACTTTGTGATAAAGCCAGAACCAGAGTCTAGATTCTCTTTCCGAGTGAAATGGTCTTTCCTTTGGGCAGATAGCATAGCAGGAAGGAGTAGTGATCAATAACATTTTATCAGAGGATGGTGCTAAGCTTGTGGACTGTCAAAAGGAATTCTTGAAGTCTTGAGTAGTCTTTTATCAGGGTTGGATTAGAAAGACATTTCAGGCTCAAAGGAACTTTGTGTGCAAAAGCAGGTAATCCTGAAAGTGCTTATGTTGGAAGTGAATCATGGTATTGGAGGGCAGGGATTTGAAATAAGTGGTATTATATATACCAAGCACTGTTGTAGGTGTGGGATATACACATGGAAAAAACAGAAATCCTGCCACCATGGAGATATTTACATTTTAGTAGAAGAAACAATTAAAAAAGAAAAAGTAATATAGTAGGTAATGATGAATACTATGAAGAAAAAGGAATTGAATGGTTAAGAAGTAGAGCTAGGGGTTCTGTGAAATAATTGGTTGGAAAAGACCTCTGTATAGTGAGTGGGAGTGAGTCAAGTGAATTGAGGCAGAAGGAATGGCAGAGCACAGTTGCTGTATTTAGTAAAGAGGCCATTGTAGGTGAAGTGTAATGAGTGAGTAGTTTATTGTAGAGTGTTTACTGAGTACTAAGCACTGGTTTAAGTGTGTTACTAGTGTTAATTCTTACAACAGTCCTACAGGAGGAATGCTATTTCAAATATAAGGAAACTGAGGCACAGAGATTAAATAATTTATTCCACGTCACCCAGTTTGTTAGGGAGCTGGGATTGGAGCCCAGATAATTGACTCCAAAATCAATATTCCCAACCATAATTCAAAGTTGGGGAAGGGAAGATATAGTAGGAAATTTAGCAGTAGCATGGAGCCAGTCTTACAGGCCCTTGTAACTTATTATAAGAATATAGGATTTTACTCTGACAATGATGTTAAGTCATTGGAGGGTTGAGAAATACCTAGGAAGTTGATTTATGCTTCTGGAGATATAAGCATATCTCCAATAACACATTTGATAGTCATCTGTCTATAGGTTATAGCTTAAAATATTTCTACTAGCCTGTAACATTTCTTTGATTTAAAATTAAGGATTTCACTTCATCGTTTTATTAAGCAGATATGTGCATGCCTGTATATATATATATATGAGTGTGTGGATGTGTGCGTGCAAACTAATGAACTCTTCTGTTACTAGGTGCGAGAAGATGTATTAAATTCATTGAATAACAACTTTCTTCAAACGCTAAATCAAGCTTGGAATGATCATCAAACAGCTATGGTGATGATTAGAGACATATTAATGTACATGGTAAGTAGAGCTTTTTAAATGTTTTTTTCCTTTAAGAAGTTAAGCATTTGAAGCCTGGGCTCAGTGGCTCGTGCCTATAATCCCAGCACTTTGGGAGGCCAGGGTGGGCAGATCAGTTAAGGTCAGGAGATTGAGACCAGCCTGGCCAGCATGGCAAAACCCTGTCTCTACTAAAAATACAAAAATTAGCCTGGTGCGGTGGTAGGCAGGCACCTGTAATTCCAGCTACTCAGGAGACTGAGGCAGGAGAATCACTTGAACCTGGGAGGTGGAGGTTGCGATGAGTTGAGATTATGCCACTGCACTCCCACCTAGGCAGCAGAGTGAGACTTTGTCTGAAAAAAAAAAAAAAAAAAGTAGTTAGCATTTCAAAACACAATCACTTTCTGTCTGACTTAGTACATCTCAGTGTGGAAGGTGGTTTTTGTTTTTAAATGAACAGTGCTTTCTTTATAAGGGCCTACCTAAGCCTATGTGAATAAAATCTTAATTGTTTACATAGTTAATGAAAGCTTAGAATGGGAAACTGAAAGGGAATGATTTAATTTTTTTCTTCATATTTAGCACTTATCCTTTAAAATGGAAAATATGGGAAAAACCGTACTACTTAACATGTCTTCTTAAGTAAGAGTCATTAAATGACAACATGAGAAACAAAAGCTGAATATTCTCTTACAGGTTTTTAAATCCTAAATTATTCTTCAGTGACAGAGGATGTCATATTAATACAAGCATTTTTCTGAGAATCATACTCTTATAGCTGCCATCTATCTCTCTTAATAGTGAATCCTTGCAGTGCACTGTTTCAGCTAGTCTTGTTTAAGGATATTAGCCTCTTCACATGTATATTCCATTTTTCACCTGCTATTGCTGTATTTGTTTTTATCAGTCAAGAAAAAAAAATCCTGTTCAGCAAAGACCACTTAGAAACATTGACTTTGATCTAAGCTGTTTAATAACTTTCAGAGAGATTAAATTCTGAGTTAAAAAAAATTTAGTATTGCAGAATGATGTGAGATTCATTAAGCTTAATTATTGTATCACTCCAAAATTAACAAGTTAATGACTTGTCTTGTTTCAGTGTTTGTTTGTGTATTGGATATAATTATTTTTTCCCAAGGTATTTTATGCTTTTATATATTTTATATATTTTTCCCCAAGATACCTTTTTATATTTTTATTTCTAGCTTTTTTTTGTTTGTTTGTTTGTTTGTTTGTTTTTAGTTTTAATGTAGTGATGAGAGCTTGTCCTAGTTTCTTTTACTTGATAGAATAAAGCAGTGTTTGGAAAGAATTCCCAATGAGAACAAACAGCTGTAAAGTTTTTTGTTCTCCTCTGTGAATTCAGTCAGGCCTTTACCCCTGGTTTTGTAAGGGCTTAGTGGCATGCGGGTCAGGGAGAGGCCACTTCACTCTTCAGGGATTTGATAAAATATATAACAAATTATTTAGCTTTTCTGAGCACCATTTTTCTTATCTGGTTATAAATTAACCCTGTGTTATTTTGAAGTTAAATGAGATGATATGTGACAACATACAATATCTGGCATATAAATTTGAAATAAGCTTGTTGCTGTTTTCTAGGTTCTAGATGCAGTGTCTTTAAATTGCATCCTAACATTAAGGTTAAAAAAACCACTTGTAATTTTATGGTTTATTCTGTTGACAGAAGTAGTATTTTAAAATTTTATACACATGCATACTCTGATGTTATTTTTTAAGTATGTTTTGTTCAGCCGTCCTCCTCTCTTTTTTTTTCTTTCTTTATTTTTATTTTTCCCAATGAAATCCCAAACCTTGAATTTTGACTCTGCCCATGGTCAAGAAGTTAATTAATTCATGCCTCAGGTTCCTCATCTATAAAATGCAAATAATATATCTATAAAATGCAAATAATATTGAGTAGAGATGTAAAGCACTTGTAGGGCTTGGCCCATAGTAACATGCTCATTAGAGATTAACTGGTATTATTTCTTGTCTCTTCATTTTTCATCAAACCGATTTGGTAGTACCACAATGCTGCATGAACTGAAAATTCACACAGGGTAGATTGGCTCCACTGTTTGTGCCGTCACAGACCTGTAGTCAACCCTTCACACTTCAGCAGTTCCACCTTTTTCTTTAGTCAACTTGCCCCAGCAGTTATTTGTCTTCAGACCTCCACTCTTCCTTGGGTTCCCTCTCTCGTAGTAAATGACCTTGCCTTCTACTTCTCGGAGAAGAGAGAAGGCATCAGGTAGGAACTCTGCTCATTTTTTGCCACTAAATCTAGAAGTTTAGCTGTATTTTCTCCCCTCTTATATTTTACTTTTTCCCTCCTCTTTTAGTGGAGGGTGGTGTCTCCTCTTCAGTTAGAGGCTACTTCTCAACCTGTGCTTTGGGTCACATCCTCTTCTACCTTGTCATGAACCTTAAGTATTTTGGGGCTCTGCCTTTCATGTTGGATGTTAACCAGCATTAAACACATTTACGCCACTCACATCCTCAAAATATAATTATATTAAATTATCTGATGAACCCCGGCACTGTCTCCCAGGATCTCTCATCTGTCATTCACAGGTAAATGTATCGTAAGAAATGTTGACATTTGCCATCCATTTTCTTATCTTTCATACATTTTGAATTCGGTACAGTTAAGCTTCTATCTCAACTATTATGTTCAGTTTTGCCCTTACCAGTATCACCGTGGTATCTGTGCATCTCAGAATACAAAGAGACTAATCCCCATTATCTTTGATTACTTTTTTTAAGCAGCATTTGACACAGTCTTTCCTTTCTTCTTGTAACATGTTTCCTTGATTTTTGTGACAAAGAACTCTTTTTGTATGCCCTTCTACCTACCTTCTTACTGTTTCTTCTCAGCCTCTTCTCCACCATGGCCCACGACGACTACCAACTGCCCCCAAGAACCCCCCTTAAATAGAGGCATTCTTGGGATTTAGTCCTAGATGTTCTTTGCATGGTACAGTCTTCATCGTATGTAGCTTCATGTGCCTTTGTGCAGGTGATTCTCAAATTATGTCTCTAGCTTCATTTTCTGAGATTCATACTTATATATTTATTTGTTTAGTTAATGGCTCCTTTCATTGTCTGAAGTACTTCAAAGTTGGCATGTCCAAATGAGCCATAATCACTATCATTCAGTTGTTCGTACTAGAAACCTGAGAATTATTCTGATAAGTTTCTTCTTTCTCCCTGCGTCATATGTTGCTAGACTCTGCAGTTTCTGTTTTATTTTCTATTACTCAACATCAGACCACCTTCATTTCTCTCTTGAAATATTCACTTTTGCTAGTCTTAACAGTGTTCACTGGGCTCTTCTTTGTTTTCCATATTGCTCCCAGTTATTATTTTGAAACCAAATCTGATCATGTTACTGCCCTGCTGAAATCCTTACTTCTCATCTTGGAATTCTTTTACATGTGTTCTGTCTGGAAATGTTTCTTGAATTTTTTTTTTCTTAATGTTACTTGCTCCTGCTTATCCTTTATATAATCTTATTTCTGGTAAGCTTTCCCTGACCCCCGTACTCCCCACTGGCTGCAGTTGCCCTCATTGTACCTAATACTGTTCCTTTGGAACATTTATCACAGTCATTAACCACTTGTTCAGTATGTAGTTTGCCCACTAGACTATATGAGGGCAATGTCTGTGTCACCATTATGTCTTTAATACCTATTACAGCTCGTTGTACAAACTAGGCATTTCCATATATCTTTAATGAATTGGTACAGATGTTATATGGTATGTTGTTTTTAATAGACTACGCTTTTTAAAAATGCTTGTTAAAAATATGTTATTTTAGGCCAGGAACAGTGACTCACACCTGTAATCCCAGCACTTTAAGAGGACTAGGTGGCTAGATCACTTTAGGCCAGGAGTTCAAGACCAGCCTGGCCAACATGGTGAAACCCCATATCTACTAAAAATACAAAATATTTGCCAGATGTGGTGGTGCATACCTATGATCCCAGATACTCAGGAGGATGAGGCACAAGAATCACTTGAAGCTGGGAGGCAGAGGTTGTAGTAAGCCAAGATTGTGCCACTGTACTCCAGTCTGGGTGACAGAGTAACTCTGTCTCAAAAAAAAAAAAAAGAAAAGCTATTTTAGATTCAAAAAGAAAGTGTTGATACCTTCATGTTCTACAAGAGAAATTTTTTAAATTTTCATGTTCTTTGCTTATAATTTCCTTTTTATGTGTAGTGTTCTAGGCATAATTAAAATATATTTAAAAGTACATTTTTATTTTTACGGTTTTTTTTTTTTTTTTTTTTTTTAGGGGGGGTTTTGGTTTTTCTCCCGGGTTTGTTTTCAGTGATGCAATCTCGGCTCACTGCAACATCCACCTTCTAGGTTCAAGTGATTCTTCTGCTTCAGCCTCCTGAGTAGCTGGGACCACAGGTGCACACCACCACACCCAGCTAATTTTTGTACTTTTGGTAGAAATAGGGTTTCACCATGTTGGCCAGGCTGGTCTCGAACACCTGGGCTCATGTGATTCGCCTGCCTCAGCCTCCCAAAGTGTTGAGATTATAGCCATGAGCCACTGCTCCAGGCCAAAAGTGCATTTTAAAATTAAGATAAAATTTAATATACATTGAAATGAACCAAACTGTACGGAATGATTTTTGACAAACATGGACCTGTCTAACTAACACCTCATTTAAGATAAAAATATGCTTTTAATTTTCCAAAAATTTTTTTCTGTGGACATCTCCACCTTTTTTTTTTTTTTTTAGGACTTTACCTTCAACCCAGACTCTTAGGTTATATTACCTTATATTACCCACTATGAGGTTTCTTGTGGTTACTGGCTCTAACGATTGAGAGTTTAGATCTTAGGCCCAGAGCAGGAAGAGAGAAGAAGCTTCATTGTCTGCCCCCCCACCACCTACTCAGCTAGCTGACTTTTACTCTAACAAGGAGGTGTCTATGTCCAAAATGTTATGCATGATAACTATGGCCACACTGCCTCTTGAAAATAAAATCGCAGGTTACGTGGAGGTAACCATTGTTGAAAATTTGTCCCATATAACTTTGTTGTTTGGCAGGTTCAGTGTTGCAAAGAGTCAAGTCTGCATGTCTCTAGATGGAACATGTGGCCTCTAGTTTCTGCCACTCCACCCCTTCCTAATGTTTGAGACTTGCATTACCTGTTTGGCTCCTGAAAGACTTAAGAGTTTATAATCCTTGCTTTACTTAACATTTGTTAATTTGATTCATTCATTTATTAAAGAAATAACTGCATGTTTAGCTTATAAGACAGTTTGAGATTGGTTAATATGTTTCACTTTCAGTTTTAATTATTCGGAGGATTAATGATTGGGAAAAGATTTGTTGTTAGAGAAACTTTGTTATATAAATTATGTTACAGCCTGAATTATTGATATACTCCCTAAGTATTTATTAATATTTGGTTCATTTTTTTCTTTCAAACTATAAAAATGAATATAATATTAAGGGAAAATTATAGATAGTATTCCATAGGCTACTCTAGCAATTACAATTAATGTCAGAGGGAACAAAAGCATTTTCCATCTTGATCTTCTGTTAAGGCTCGTAGAAGAATTGCTGCTTAAAACTTTATGGAGAATTTCAAAGGTGTTTTTGTGTTTCTTCTTGAATTTTTCTATATTTCCAGTCATTTTCACTAACAGCAAAAGTAGAGTAGTATTGCAAATTATTTTGAAAGGAGATTAGAGGGAATACATTCAAAGGAATGGGGAGAGAATAACCCAAGAAAAGAGGGTCACTGCTTCCTTGAGCTATTTGGAAAGTCATCAAGGATGGGTAAAGAGATGAAGTGGAGAGGAGAGAAGCTGAGGAACTCTCTTTTGGTGTTCTAGTTGCCTTAGTAAGGTAGAAGATAGGACCATCAGTTTCGGGTGACAGAAGCATGTGAGTTGTTGAGTGCTTGAGGCGTGTGGTAGGCTGCCCCCCAGTCCTCTAATCCCAAAATATGTCCATGACTAATCTTTGGAACCTAGAAATGTTACCTTATATGGCAAAAGGAACTTTGCTGATGTGATCCTGTTACAGGTTTTTAGATGAGATGATCCCAGGCTGTTCCCCTGGACATGATGTAATTATACTAGTTCTTACCAGAGAGATGCAACAGTCAGTCAGAGGAAAAGGTGATAACGATTGTAGAAACAGAGACGGGAGTGATGCACTTTGAAAATGGAGGAGGGGCCCCTAGCCAAAGAAGACAGATGGGCACTAGAAAGGCAAGGAAATGGATGCTCCCTAAGAACTTCGAGGAGGCACCAGGCCTGCCAACATCTTCGCTTTAGCCCACTGAAACTGATTTCAGTTTTCTAAATTCTAGAACTATAAGAGAATAGATAAACCACAGATGTGGTAATTTTTACAGCAGCAATAAGAAACATACAAGGAAAAAAAATGGAATGCTCACTCTGCTGTGGTCAACTAGGTGTAAATAAATGGATTATCTGTAGTTGTGAGGGGATAATTTAAGTGAATTGGCACAAATTTTGTGTAGTGGAGCCAGTTAGCAGAGTTTGTACTTTTTCCAGGGCACTTAGCAGCCTCAGAAAAGAATGTTCAAAATAAGGAAAACGCACTGACAGAATTTTCCCTGTTGGGTGTTGGGGAGAATTGTAAGGTAGTAGTAGCATTTTTGAAATGGTTGCTGTGGTTCTGTGCTGTTAAAGGAAGCAAGTAAATCTCATGGCCCAGGAAATAGAAGTATTACGTATTTGGGATCAATAGACCTGGAGATCTAGTGAGAATGAGAAGCAGGATCATTCAAGTGAAACAAAGTAGGATAGGTGGGAAAAGAAAGATGATCTTCAATGCCAGAGTTATTTGATGTCTTCCAGTGATGAGGTTCAGCGTTTGCTCATATCAATAGGTGGCTGAAGGGAATCTTGATAAAATGGAAGATTAAAATTTAGGCATCTGTAAGGAGTGTGTCAAATTGCTCATTAGTACAAATGTTGTAGTTACCAAAGGTAATAGGTGGCAAGGAGCAGAGTTGAGATGAATACTATAAGCTATGTGCTAAAGCTACCATGAAGAATTTGTGCACCTTTTTGGAGGCCAGAAGGTAGGATGAGAAGGTAGATGGTGGAGCCTGTAAGCCTGTGTTTTCTTCCGTAGATTTTGATGATTTTTAGCTCTTCAAAAGTTTCTTCACAGTAGTCTGGGCTGCACATTTAGAGAATTTTGAAAATAACTGTATTCTGGAAAAGCACAGATAGATTGATTAAGAATTTTCCTGGCACCTTCTCTGCTTTTAGAATGATGTACTAGAAGAAAACAGGATGCAGTGACTTTTGGGCTATTAAGCCTCACACCTTTTCAACATTTTGATTGACTTTGCTTTTGTAAGGAAGGGTCTTAAAGACGGGCTTTCCCCATTTGTGCTCTAATTTTTATATCTATGACTGACAGTATCCAATTCCCCGGCATCTTTTTTATAGTTAGGTCAGAAGCCAAGTACTAGGCCTTTATGTCAGAGAAAACCAGGACATCATGAAATACTGTAAAGATTAAGAATGTGCCTGGTAATAAGGATTTCTTCCTTGTCTTAATTCCTGTTTCTTTTTTGTTTTATTTTTCCTGCTATTTAAAAATGTTATTTAATATTTTTCAGCCCCTATATGAAACAGATTAATAAAACGATACACTTTTTCTTTTGAGACTGAGTTTTGCTCTGTCGCCCTGCTGGAGCGCAGTGGCATAATCTTGGCTCACAGCAACCTCTGCCTCCCAGGTGGAACCATAAACTTGATCACTGTGCCTTGTGAACTGTTTTCTGTGTGTATGCAGTGATGATTTTATCAGTCCACGACATTAAGTTTAGGAAGGCAAATATCCCGTGTTTATGCCACCTAACATGAAGTAAGACCCTGTGGTCAGAAATAAAGCACATTATTTCTTTTTCTTTTTTTTTTTTTGAGACAGAGTCTCCCTGTGTCACCCAGGCTGGAGTACAGTGGCACAGTCTCGGCACACTGCAGCCTTCACCTCCCGGATTCAAGCGATTCTCCTGCCTCCACCTCCCTAGTGGCTGGGATTATAGGCACCCGCCACCATGCCCAGCTAATTGTATTTTTAGTAGAGACGGGGTTTCACCACTTTGGCCAGACTGGTCTCAAACTCTTGACCTCAGGTGATCCACCCACTTCGGCTTTCCAAAGTGCTAGAATTAACAGGCGTGAACCACAGTAGCCAGTCCAGAAATACAGCATGTTATTTATTGATGGAGTAAAGGGAATGAACTTTTGTACATAAAATGGACTCTGCCAATCTATATAGGAAGTTTGGAGTAGTGAGAAAAATATTTAATGTGAATTAAGAAACTAGTTCCTGCTTTGTCATTAATTTGCTTAAGTTACGTAACCTCTCAAGACTCTTGTTTCCTTATCTGTAAAATTATTGGGCAAGAGCTCTGGTTCTTATCTTTTGGGAGTCATAGATCCTTTGGAGAATGATCATATTTCATGAACTCTCTCCTAGAAGAGGCAGGCATATGTGCATCCATATACCACAGAACAATGCTTTGTGCAGTTTCAAGGAGTTTATGGGTGCCTGGAACTTACCAATGAAATCTGTAAGGGTATGTTGGTTAGATCATTTTAAATGTTAAGAGTCCTTTTAGCTCTAAAGTTTCATACCATCTTAAAACTGAAAGGGAACAGCTAGATGTGGTGTCTGAGGAATTATGGTAATGAAGGAAGAAAACAGGAGATGTGGGAAGATTAAGTTGATCACAGTTTCTTTAGAAACTCGTACAATGGGTTAATGTAAGCCTTCCTTGGCTATGAGTCTACCCAATACTGCTACACAGAATAGCAAATAACACTTTTTCACCCTTGGTGCATGCCAGGCACTGTTTAAACTCTTTATGTATATTGATTTATTTAATCTTCACAATATCTTTTTTTTTTTAAGCAATACTTTGGAAAATCGACAATTTTTTTTAAAAAGTTTCTTTGAAAGAGTAAAAATAATTTTACAAATACATAACAAATATTATTTATTACATACCTGTATCACTGTGTCACATGTTTTAAATATTTGACCTTAAAATTTTTGTAAATGAAAAACTGAGGTTAGAAAGATTAGCAACTGAGGTTAGAGAGATTAACCTGCCAAAATCATATACTTAATAAATAACTGGAGTGAACATAGAGTTTAAGCCTTTGAATTTGCAGTATTTGATTTTGATTCAAATTTGAAGTTAGAATTTGATTCTAAAGCTCATGGTCTTCACCACTGTGCTGTATCTTACACCTCAGTGCAAAAGAATTATATTACTTGACTCTGTTTAATAGAATTTATGATAAACCCAGAGTTTTAAGGTATATCACTTGTTCCATATATTGAAGCATTTAGTTTGTTTACCTTTAAAGTAATTATTGATATATTTCGATTTAAGTTTCCTATCCTGTTTTTTTCTGTCTCATCGGTTCTTTCTCAGCTTTTTTTTACTTTCTTTAATAAATGTATTTTATTACCCCCACCCCTTCCCCATTAGCTTATTACTTACATTATTATTACCTTAGTAGTTACCTTAGAGATTATAATGTGCATTATGTTTTTGTTTTTGTTTTTTTCCTCACCACTTTCTCGGTATTGTAAAGGTCTTAGAACATTTTGACTTCCTGGAGTTTTTCCCCCTTGTTTTTCAGACTTTTGATCCTAGGTTGTTTTTGTTTTGTTTTGTGGAGGAAAGGGGCAAGCATGGTGTTTTAAAATTTGAATTTCAATATTGTGTATGAAAAATTGTGGAGGCCTTGGATGATACCTTCCTCTAAAGTAAATTTAATTTTGTTTCGGCAGACAGGTAAAGTACAGTCAGATCACCACGCTCTAGTTGAGACTAGCTTTTAAGCTTTGTTAGTGTTCGTCTGTTGGTTTGCCTTCATTTCCAGGATATACCTATTCACAGAGCATAGTTCTTTTGGGATCTGAACTGAAAGAAAGCCTGAGGTGTTTGCCAGGTTACCTTCTGAATTAATGTTCCTAGGATGCTAACTTTTGTCTGTTCAACACAGATCTTCAGTATTCCTTTGATACTTTGTTTGGATTCTTGGTGCCGTTACCCCTTGCCTAGGGTGCTGTATCAGTAAACATCTCAGTGGAAAACTACTTGCAGAATTTGTGAATTCTTTGTATTTCTCACCTCTTCAGAACTTTGACCTCTTAAGCCCTAGCTGCTTTAAACCAACCCCACTTTTGACTTTCTGGTGGGGCCCTTAATTCCAGTCCTTCAAATTCAGCAAGTGACTGAAGGGAACCAGTGAAGGCTCGTGTGGGGCTGGCTTCTCTCAGCATATTTGCCTTTTCTCTGGAATCTTGACCCAACAAGTCTAGGTTGTCTTTGTTATTCTTTGATGCTTTTAAACAGGGGGATTTTTAGTTGTTGTTGTTTTTTTTTAATTCTGGTAAACTGCATACAAAATTTACCATCTTACCCTTAAGTGTGCGGTTCAGAGCTGTTAAGTGTAGGTTCACCTTGTTGTATAGCTGTCACCACCATCCTCTCCAGAATCCTTTTCATCTTGCAGAACTGAAACTCTGTACCCACTAAACAGTAACTTTCCATTTTCCCCTCCCCCAAGCCTCGGCCAACTACCATATCTCTGTTTATGGTTTGATCACTTATTACCTCATGTAAGTGGCATCATAAGGTGTTTGTCCTCTTATGACGCATTTTTCACTTAGCATGTCCTTAAAGTTCATCTGATTATGGCATATGTGAGTTTATTTCCTTTCCAAGGCTGCGTAATACTGCATTGTGTATGTAGACCACATTTTGTTTATCTGTTCATCTATTGATGGGCACTTGAGTTGTTTTCACCTTTTGGCCGTTGTGAATAATGTTGTCATGAATACAGGTGTACAAATACCTCTTCAAGACTGTGCTTTCATTTCTTTTGGGTATATACCCAGAAGTAGAATTAGTGGAGCCTGTGGTAATTGTGTTTTTAATTTTTGAGGAACTGCTATATTGCTTTCCACAGCAGCTGTACCACCTTAGGTTCCCACCAACAGTGCACGAGGGCTCCAGTTTCTCCACATCCTTCTCAAAACTTATTTTGTTTTTGGGGGTTTTTGTTTGTTTCTTGTGTTTTTTGATAGTAACTCTTCTAATAGGTATGAGGTAGTAGCTTTTTATTCTCATCCAGCTTTTGTAGTAGTTCTTTCCAGGGGAGTTGGTCTTACAAAAGCTTTTCTTTCAGTACTAAAGGTGGAATAACATTTTGAGGTAGGTGTTATTTTACAGATGAGGCAACTGAGTCAGACACTAAGGTCGCACCTAGTAAATGGCAGAGACAAGACTGAAACAGGCTATCTGGTTCTTGAATCAATGCTCTTAACCGCCAAAGTGTATTGCTTCTCTAATACAGGTCTTCTTTCCTAAAAAATAGTCTTAATAAATTCATTGCTCCAAGACCTCAAAGTGTGATTAACTGTTTTTTTTTTTTCTCCTCTGACATCTAGATTATTACATTTGAAGTACAGAACAGTGTTTATTTTATGATTTATCGCAATTTACACGACTTTAGAGAAACATGGTGTTGATTTGTCTAATATCTTGGTAGACAATTCTTAAATGGAAATTATTTTTAAATAGAATTTTTTCACAACTATGTTTTTCTCGTTAAAAATTTTCAGACCCCTGAGAAAGATTTTGAGATCATTTTACAATGATGGAAACTCTGAGCTTTTCAATAGTGGCTAAGTCTACACCAGGTTTTTAGTCTACACCATATCCTATGCTTCTCTACCAAATTTATCAGTAATATTTTTATATCTAGAAAGGTTAATCTGTCTGTACAGTTTACTAATTCATATGTTACTGGTACTATTTTAGAAATGTAGTCAGTTACTGGCACCCGGGAAAGTATTGAGCCAGTTCTTTAAACTTTGATCTAATTGTAATTAGACTTTTTTCCCACTGCTATGATTCTGCAGTAGAAACTTTTTGCTACTTTTCTGCTCATTTAAAATTTCTCTATTTCTGTCTTCATTGTGTTAAACCTTTTTAATCTGTATTTATTTCATGACTTGAAGGTGAACTCTGTTTGAAAATGTTTTATTACTTGTTAATAGAGGATTACCCTAGTGATTAAATTTGGTAAGGCAGGTTCTAACATGTTCTGACAGACTTGCCATAGAGTTATTTGCCTCTTTTTTTTTTTTTTTTTTTAATTTTAAATATGAGTCTAACTTTTCAGGTTTATCTCTAGCTTACTAGCTTCGTAAAGATTTTTTTAACCCTGTTTACATTTGCCTTTTCCTATCCTCTTTTACAGTAATAGGCAAAAACAATTTTAGGTGTTCTTAGTATGAGGATAAGAAACTAAAAGAAGAACTATTTAAGAGTTTGATTAACCAGCTTGACAGTTAGCTTGAAAAACCAACTTTCACAGCAATTCACTACATTTTTAATTTTTTTTTTTTGAACAAATAGCTACTACTGGCCATATGTGGCACCAGGCGGAGAAGTATAGATGAATGAATACTAATAGATAACCATTCTTGGTCTACTAGTAGTAATATTAAAAGTACTGAACTACTGGATGTTGCAAACATGTTATTAAAAGCTCCCTTAAACTTTATAATAGAACCAGAGGACTGTTGCATTTATAAATTATACTAAGCTTTCAGAGTTGAATGTGACCCAAAGGTTAGTTTTAGAATTTGCCTCTCAAACACCTGTTTACTCATAGTTACAAATAAAACATTAGATAGGAAGGATAATTTAATGATTTTTAAGCTGTTTCTTTCCTTGGGTGCACTATTGATTGTGCCCAGAACTCACTTATCCTAGTTTGCTTTTCTGTAACATAATGACTATTAGAAATGCATACTAAACTTTTTCTTGCAGGTGAATTAAGTAATAAGCGTTAAGTTGTTTGTTTTTTGGACTTCATTTTCAAATGTGTTTTTATTTTAACTTCTAAATTTTATTTTGGTTTGTTTGTAATGCCATTCCCTGTGTAATGAAGCTGTTTAGTGCACTTGAGGAGACACCCCTTGAGTTTGTGTCAGTTTAGCTTCGGTAGGAACTGTATTTTTGCATAGTGTGTCTTGACACCTTTGAGCATGCTTTTGTGTGCTGAATTTGATTTCTTATATATCATTTAACTATTTAGATATGTTAGTGGGTTAAAAGGAGAAGACACAACTTTGCCAACATGGTGGAAGTACTATGGTCTTGTGGGCCAAGCATTTTGTTTGTTGGTGTCCTCATGTCCTCTGGGCATGCAAAGAGCCCTAGGTCTTGAGTAAGCATTTGCAGGAGTTTTACATGGAGGTCATCTGATTGAGCTTTCCTTTTCTTGTGGCTTAGAAAGACTCCATCTCTCTCCACTCCAGCTCCTGGAGACCTGCCTGTCCTAGTTGATGTTTTAAAACAGGTGATGCTTTTGTATTTTTTAACCAGCCTTTGTAGTTCTTGGCAGGGAAGTTGGTCTTAAAAGCTATTTATTTTCAGGACTAGAAGTGGAAATGAGTGTAATACCATTGTGAGATAGATTTTATGTTACAAATGAAGTCCTTATGTTACAAATGAAGTTGGTTTATCAAGCTTACTATAGGGATGAAGTCAGATGCAGAACCAGCTCTGAAAAGGTGTGCATGAGGTGGGTCTCCCACCATTGGCTCCTGTCTCTCACCACAGGTCCACCTAGCTTGTGAAAGTTCTTGCTCATCGCAGGCCAGCTTGGCCAAGGAATAGCAACTCTTGAGAGAGAACTGTAAATAGACATTTAAAATGTGATTTATCTCTGGGGTGATGAAACACATCCCTTCATGTAAATATAATGCTTGACTCACATTAGGCTTTCAAACATGTTTTTCAGAACATTTTATATTTAAAATGCCTGTTTTTGGCTTTAAAAAGGCAAATAGAAGCAGCCACCAACTTTCTATCTCTGCTAAGCTCTCTTTAGTAGATAAGTAACTAATGTCAGACTCATACTACATTTTGAGTAGTAAAAGCTTGGGTAAAGCTTGGGATTAAAACATTTTAAAGTCAGTCTTTAATGTTTTTTTTCTCTTTCAGAAGGTCTTTTAAAATCTTGTTCATACTTTGAGATTGCTAGTTAGAGGTTAACTAGAGCTGGGACTTCTAAAAAATCTTAAAAAGACACAGAAAAGTTAAAATCTCACAGGAATTTAAATGATATTAGAATCATATGTGCAAATCACAAGTTTACTGTGAATATGTATCCATTTCTGTTTGAACGTATATACACATAAATACTCAAGGGTTACACATCTATACCCTTTATTGTACTTGATGGTAATTAATCATACGTGTCAGATATTTAATATAAATGATTAGTATTACTGTTAATAGTTTTATATGGCCACACTTAGGTTTCTTTCTTCTGGTTCATTTATTAGCTCTCTGTTATCTATAATGAAATGTTAGGGTTAACAAATTTTTCTTTTTTTTCTTTTTTTTTAATTGTACTTTAGGTTCTGGGGTACATGTGCAGATCATGCAGGATCGTTGCATAGGTACATACATGGCAAGGTGGTTTGCTGCCTTCATCCTCCCATTACCTATATCTGGTATTTCTCTCCACGTTATCCTTCCCCACCCCGTGCCGTCCCTCCCCTAGCCCCCTCCAACTGACCGCAGTGTGTGATGGTCCCCTCCCTGTGTCCACGTGTTCTTATTGTTCAACACCTGCCTGTGAGTGAGAACATGCAGTGTTTGGTTTTCTATTCTTGTGTCAGTTTGCTGAGAATGATGGTTTCCAGATTCATCCATTTCCCTGTAATGGACACGAGCTCGTCGTTTCTTATAGCTGCGTAGTATTCCATGGTGTATATGTGCCACATTTTCTTTATCCAGTCTATCATTGATGGACATTTGGATTGGAACAAATTTTTTTTAATATTCTATGTTGTTTAATTATAATCATACACTTCCTGACAGTTCAATTTGAAAGACAAAGACTTAGCTCTTCTACCAGAGTGTCCCATGGCTTCAAACATTATGTGTTCCGCCCACACCCTCCAGCTTCAGGTTGATTTTATCTCTTATCCGAAATGTTTGTGACCATATGTTTTCAGATTTCTGATTTTCGGGGGATTTGGGAATATTTGCATATACACAATGAGAGATTGTGGGGATGGAACCCATGTTATAAACATGAAATTCATTTATGTTTTATATACACTGCGTATACATAGCCCAAAGGTGATTTTATACAGTATTTTAAGTAATTTGTACATGAAATAAACTTTTGACTGCAACCTGATGCATGAGGTCATTTGTAGAATTTACTTGTGGCATCATGTCAACTCTCAGAGTTTCAGAGTTTGTAGAGTTTTTGGAGTAGGGTAGTCAAACCTGTGTTCTCATTGTATGCTTTGGCTTCCTTTACTGAAGCATCGTTCTCCTCCATACACAGCATACTTGAAGAATCCATCAGTTTTGCCTGATGTCTTTCTGCCTTTTTGCTGGAGGCCTTGACATAGTAGACATTGTAGGCCATAAGATTATAGATTCAGCTCGTTTGGTAGTGATACATCACTGTGCTTAGAGTTGGGATGGGAAATGCTGTGGGAGATGCAAAACAAATAGAAAGGAAAGAAGTAGTGAAGTGTATTTGTATTTGAATTTGATCCTGTGTGTGTGTTACTTTTTGGTGAAAGGATTAAGATTTATAGGAAATATTAATGTTTTAGTGATTATCTTTGTCAGCCCATTGTTTTACTGAGGGCCACGGTGAATAAATGACTTTACTTAAGGGAACATAGCCAGTTAACAGTAAAACCAGGATCATATAGGGAATTCCTAACTTCACATCAAATAGAAACTTCTAACTATAGTTAGAATTTTATATTAAAAAATTTCCCGTAACTGATAGATCTCCCTCCCTTAGAAAAGTTTGATAATTTCCATACAGCCGCAGTAATTGCTCAGTTAGAATCCACCCAAGAAAAGTGAAAGTATATGTCCACAAAAATATTGTACCAAAATGTTTGTAGCCACATTATTCATAATAAAAAATGGAAACAACCCAGGGTAATCTGTCAGCTGATGGCTAAGCAAAATGTGGTATATCTATGCAATGGAGTGCTGTTTCAGCCTAAAAAGAAGGAAATACTGTTACGTGTTATGACATGAATAAACCTTAGAAACTTACGCTTAGTGAAGGAAATCAGACACAAAAGATTACGTATTACAGGATAATTATATGAAATGCCCAGAAAAGGGAATTTATAGAGACTGAAAGCAGGAGTGAAAAAAGGACTAGTCAGAATTACCAGTTCTTTCTATTCTAGCTGCATATCCTGATAAAAGGTTCTATAACTACTGTTAGGCTACTTTTCTAATATAATCTTCCATATTCTTCACTTACCAGTTGAACTTTGTGCTTATTGAAGTTCTGTTGTATTTTACAAACCTATTTATTCTAATTGTTTATTCTAATAATACTTATTAATATATAATTTAATATTGTGTAAATCGATAAAATCTTATGAAAAATAGTTTTTTGTTTGGCAAGCTAGATTGAATGCTTTGGAAAGACTTCATAAAAGCAAATGGCTACATACTGGTTTGAATTAAGTGTAGGTAATTTAAAACATTGGACTGATAATAGTAAAAAAAAAAACTTGAAAGATTTTACATTCAGATTACTTCGCAAATGCCTCTAGTTCTTGCTTCAGCTTAATGAAACTGAACTAGGCATGCTAGACAATTTATTATGTATGAATGTTTATAAGTACACAATCTTTTTTTTTTTTGAAATGGGGTCTTGCTCTGTTACCTAGGCTGGAGTACAGTGCCATAGTCTAGGTTTACTGCAGCCTCCACCTACTGGGTTGAACCAGTTCTCCTGCCCCAGCCTCCCAAGTAGCTGGGACTACAGGTGCGCATCACCATGCCTGGCTAATTATTGTATTTTTAGTAGAGACAGGGTTTCACCATGTTGGACAGGCTGGTCTCAAACTCCTGACCTCAAGTGATCCAGCTGTCTTGGCCTCCCAAAATGCTGGGATTACAGGCGTGAGCCACCACTCCCGGCCTGTAAGTATACAATCTTAAACTTCAGTCACAAGACTCGTTAAAAAAAGTCCCAATATCTGAGTGAACATTTATATTTTTAATTTAAAATATTTAAGATGCAAGAGTGTGTGTATGTTTAATAGTTTCCCTGTTTTACTACCCATCTTTAGCCATTCAGATAGTGGTTTTGATCACATTGGGTAAAAGATATTCTCTGTCTCTGGTGCTTTTCTGTACAATAAAAATTTATATATAAACATATGTAAAATATATATATATATATATATAAATCACATTTGTAAAAGTTAATTTAAGCAATAATAGTGATTGTTTTTATAATAAAAGGGATTCTTGTTGCTTTTGAATTATTAAATTTATGCTAGTTTTTATTACGTACATACTGTTTTATGCTGAGAAGTAAATCACAATTAGTATTACAGTAAGAAAAGGTTAGGCCTGGAGGTCATATTAGATGAAAGAGGAGTTTTAGAAAGAGTGGGAGCCATCAAAAGAAAGAAGGGATGTGGTCAGAGGGAAACTTGGAATTTAAGATACCAAGAAGTTTGAAGTCAATTAAAATTTTGAACTCATGAAAATTGATGTTAAGATTTGAAAAATGTGAGCTTGTGCTGAGATTATATAAAATGTAGAAATGTGAGCACTGAAGAAGATAATATAAAATATAACTTTCCTTGTTAGTAGGTGTGTACCATCATATAAGATGAATGAAAGGAGATTGGAAGAATTATGTCATATGAAGCAAGGACTGCATATAGAGAATTTAATTAAAATTCTTTGGGACCGGACATGGTACCTCACGTGTGTAATCCCAGCACTTTGGGAGGCCAAGGTCGGCAGATCGCTTGAGGTCAGGACTTTGAGACCAGCCTGGCTAACTGGTGAAACCTCGTCTCCACAAAAAATACAAAAATTAGCCAGGCATGATGGCACACACCTGTATTGTCAGCTAGCTACTCAGAAGGCTGAGGCAGGAGAATTGCTTGAACCCAAGAGGCAGAGGTTGCAGTGAGCCGAGATGGCACCACTGCACTCCAGCCTGGACATCAGAGTGAATGAGACTCCATCTCAAAAAAAGAAAATAAAAAGTTTGGAAAGTTGATTAATATTATTCTGGTTACACTGTTAATATAGTAGAGCTCTGTTCATGTTCACCTTATAATTAGCTATAACCCATAGATTCATGTTTAAGAATCTGGTGAAAGCTATGGACTCTCTTTCCAAAATACTTATGTGTGAACAAACATGTAACTTCATAATTTTAGAAGGTTCACAGGCCCATCAAAGCCCAGAGAGATCCTTGTTGAGACAAGAAAGGAATTGTATTCTAATCCTTCTGAGCATTACATAAAACAGTAGTTTTATTTCAGTGTATTTTGCTATCAATATGGATTTTTAGGTACTGCATGAGACAGTTTTTATCACGAAAAATTCTGGATTATCTGTGCTCTATAAACTGAGATACCTATATTCGCGTTGGTAAGAACTTGAAAGTAATAATCTGTTTGAAGTGACAGTAAGTAGAGGTGTTTTAATTATATAATACTTAATGCTTCCCTATTATATGCATTAGAGCCTTTTAATATTTATCAGTAACAACCTAAGTTGTATAAATCTATACTTTATTCAACTCAATTTTACTTCAAAGAATATGATTTTCAAGTATTTAAGAACGAACCATGTTTGAGTGTGCTGTAGCTTTGGGGAGAAAGTGTGATCTGCCTACCTTACTGTTTACTTTTTCTACTCTGCTTTTTTGTTCCTGGGTATGATGCTTGCTTACTTTTTTCCCTTTTTCTTAAGGTAAATGGGCCACCATTTATAGCCATTGTCAATTGTAAAAACTTTATATAACTTGAGAGGTGCTAGAAAGTTTCACATTGCTTAAGATCGTTTGAAGTGTTTCTCACCTGAAAAATGATTGCTTTTGGAAGTCTTTTTGTTATTGTAGCTCACAATAATTCTTATGTTCACAAGAATTGTACTCATGTTTATATGACTTTATTTTAACTGTAGGACCGTGTATATGTACAACAAAATAATGTGGAGAATGTCTACAATTTGGGATTAATTATTTTTCGAGATCAAGTTGTACGTTATGGGTGTATTAGGGATCATCTGCGGCAAACTCTGTTGGATATGATTGCAAGAGAGCGGAAAGGAGAAGTTGTAGACAGGTATAATTTTTCTTTTTACTCTTGTGGTTTTGAGAATCTTGAGAATGATTCACTGTCTTAGCTTTATTAAAATAAATAAAAGTTTGGATATTCAGTACATTGGGAAAATCCTCAGAAACTTTATATCAGACTTACCTAGACTTTAATTTGAAAGCACACATCTCTCATATTTTTTAGAAGAGACTATCCTAAGCTTTTATTTAATATGCTTTTAACATACAAATCAGTTAGTCGTCACTTTTGGCTTTTCATTTATTTTTCATGCCAGCATTTGGTTCTTTTTTTCTGTATACCATTTTTATTTCTTTTCTTGGTATTTTTCTTTAAGGGCTTTTGTCTGTCCTTCATTCCAAACATTTTTGAAGAAAACTGTTGAATATAGACTAAAATAACTAAGAAATGCTGTGCCCCTTTTAAGTCATATTTTGTCCCGCTTTATAACGGTGATTACAATGTCAATTTGGTGATGCTACAGCTGGAGTGGCTTGAAATGTAAGATTTTTTTCTCTCCTCATCTGTTTTCAGAGCAGCTGTTAGATGAAAACATGTAAAGTTCTTTTTATTTCAGCTTTGGTGCTTGATCAGGATTGCCCACAATCCATTTAGTGCAAAAAATTGTATTGCCCAGGGGTAGCTGTATATTGGACCATGTCTGGCAGTACAGCTTAATCTTCCTGTCTCCCTCCCTCTCTCCTTCCCTCCCTCCCTCTCTCCCTCCTTCCCGCTCTGCCTCTCTCCTTCCAGATAAATAGCCTCTCTGTGTTTTCAAACACAGAAATATTTAAACAACTTCATTTTCTTTAAAAATTTTATTATAACAGAATAAGAACATCTTGAGATAAGTAGCTGTGCAGTCAAGCTATGCTTTCCAATTTAAGATTAGGCTAATCCCTTTGTTTTATGTGAGTGGCCTATGGGAGATTGGTCACTTCAATAAAAGTTAAATGCCCTGAAGATAGTTTTACCTACTTCTTTTGTAATTTTTAGGTGACTTTTTAATGTAATTTAATTATCAAGTGATAAAACTTTTTTCAACAGAGGCGCAATAAGAAATGCTTGCCAGATGTTAATGATTTTAGGTCTTGAAGGAAGATCAGTCTATGAAGAAGATTTTGAGGCTCCTTTTTTGGAAATGTCTGCAGAATTTTTTCAGGTAATCTGTCAAAATGTAAATAAATCTTTTAAGATATTCTTAATGTTTTTAATATAGTTACTAATTTAACTATTTTGACATTTTTTGACTAAGGCCCATTGAGGGAGGGGAGTATGCCAAAAATTCCCATCAGCACACCTACCTCACATTTTGGCCATTTCCAGTTAAGCAACTCATCGATAACAAATTGAAGAGTTTGAACTTACACACGTTTTTTAAAATTATAGAGATGACCCTTGAACAGTGTGGGGCATAGGGATGCTGACCCCCTGTATAGTCGAAAGTCCACATAAAACTTTTGACTCCCCAAAAACTTACTGCGTGCTGTTAACTGGAAACCTTAGGGATAAAATAATCAATTAGCATATATTTTGTATGTTACATGTATTGCATATTGTATCATAATAAAGTAAGCTAGAGAAAAGTATTATTAAGATCATTATATGGAAGATAAAATATAATTTACTGTTCACTAAGTGGAAGTGGATCATCCAGGTCTTCATCCTTGTCTTCACATTGAGTAGGCTGAGGAGGAGGAGGAAGAAGGATGGCTTGGTCTTGCTGTCTCAGGGGTGGCAGGGGAGGAAGAAAATCTACTTCAAGGACTTGTGCAGTTCAAACTTGTGTTGTTCAAGGGTCAACTGTATGTTATAAAACTGTAAACTTAGAAATATCCTTAACCTTTTACTATATCTGATATTATAAATTATTTAAGTACCGTAAATTCATAGCAGCACATCACCAACGAAGTCTCATCTGTAAGCTTTTATCAAAGTACACATAAGGGTGTATGTGTAAAATACATAAAAGAATAGACAGGATTCTGTAGTGCATATTTGCCTTAAAGGTGGTTGATTAAAAAATTACAGGCCAATGAGTACTATTGATAGAAATTTGCAACAGTGTTCCAAACCCAGCTAACTTGCTAAAAGTAAAGCTAAACTGGTACTAATTTGTAATGAAATGATGATAATAATAATAACTGAGTACCAGTAAACATAAGACTGTATTTATAAGGTAACTGTAACCAGGCATCTTTCCTGAAAACCATAACTATCTGAGCAATTAACAGTAGGAATTTTGTAGTGTTGCCAAAACAGATGTCTTAATAGAAAGCTAAAGTGTTTATTCCAGTAACATGCTTTTTAAAAAATAAATGAATACAAAATCTTAATTCTTAATAATTCAGTAGGTCATTTATGATAGCTACTGGTTATATCAAAAATTGATCTTGGTGAATTTTGATGTCACTTACCCATAAAGAAAAAAAGAATGGACTTTCTGCCTTCTCCCCCCCCCCCAAATCGTTTTATAGCCCATCAGGAAGACCTTTGTGGCCCACATTGGTGAGCCTGGACCATGCTTTATGAATTACTAATTTATAATATAGAAAAGGGTCTTTATTTTCTAATATGTCAACTAGTTGTAGATACTTTTGACAGTATTTCTAATCTTTGCATTAGCTTGCATTTTTTCATTACCATAGATACATACTAATAGAAAAATTGTTTATAAATCAAGATTCCAAACTATGCTACAGTGACACTTAAATATATGTGTGCATAAAGACATGTATGTACTATTTTTAATAGTGGAGAGGTGTCTCAGCAAGATTTTTGTTTGATGTGTAAATGTCTATTCTTAGGAACTTGATTATTTCAAGAATTAAAACTATGTTAAGAAAGTGAGAGATGTTGCTAAATTTTATATGTAACTTACATTGACTACGTGTCTTCCAGTATATAATTCTTCAATATAACCATTAAAACTGCTATCAAATCTGTTAAAATCAGTTGGGGTAACATTTGCAATTTAGTGGAACTTTTGTAAAGCTGTGTTAGCAGACAATATTAATAGTTATTTTAAAGCTCTTATTTCTCAAACTTTAGTGTATATGTCTCCTCCTTTGAGAGTGGGAGTGGGTGGCAGGAAGACTTTAGTAACTAGCAGTATGCCAGCAAAGCTTATGATAAACATGATGAATCTTTCTGGTTATAATTTTACATTAAAACAAATCAAAAGAAGTACATCCCACTCTGTTGGAGTCAGATGCTTCTATACTTTTGACCCTCATTGGTGTGTATTTACTTTTTCTGCTGTTTTTTGGAGTACATTGGAACAGTTTGAAAAACATTGCTTACAGATAATGTTTTAATTTAGTATTATGTACATACCAAAGGCTTTAAAGGGTGTAATTCAGACTATATCAATCTTTGTAATGAGAAATTACACAAAATGCTAATAGTACTTACTTTACTTAGGCTGACTTGTTATAAACTCTGTAGAAACCCAGCTAAGAGCAAAAACACATTTTTTCTATGATAAAAAAAAATTACATTTTTAAATTGCAGATGGAAAGCCAGAAATTTTTAGCAGAAAATAGTGCTTCAGTATATATAAAGAAAGTAGAAGCTAGAATTAATGAAGAAATAGAACGAGTGATGCACTGCCTTGACAAATCAACGGAAGAACCAATTGTAAAGGTGGTTGAGAGGGAACTCATTTCCAAGCACATGAAAACTATAGTAGAAATGGAGAATTCTGGGCTAGTACATATGTTGAAAAATGGAAAGACAGAAGGTAAGTGTTACCTACTGAAAATAATTAAATCCTTATTTTGCCATATCAATATTTTTTAAATCTTCCTACAATTAAAGCAGATAATAACAGTTTTCAGGAAGTTGTGGTGTGTGTTGTTAATTTGTCTTCGTTGTTACTTTGATGGGGTTTCCAAGCTTGATACTGTCTTACTAATGAAGATTTTAGACATTTCTAATGAATTGAGCATTTCTGGTCGAAAAGTTTAAGTCTCTTCATTTGTGTTTCTCTTAATCAGAAGATAAAGGGTATAACAGTATTGGTGAGGCCAAGGAGCTCCTCATTCATTCCTGTATTTGTTGTACACCAAACAAAAGGCTTGGGCTCTCTTGTGGTTTTGTGATTATCTTAAAAATCTTAAATTTCCATCTTAAGATTTCTGCAGACTTTCCTTTAGGATTTAGTTGTGATAGGGTGCTGAAAATGCAAAAATATTTGTCTTCCATATTGTTATGTTTAAATAAATTAAATTGGTTTGGGGAACACTGAAGTTACAGAATGGAAAAGGAGGAAGGAGGATTGCATAAAAGTAAAAAACACTTTTGAGATAACTATGGCATTTTTTTAATCACAATTTTTATTTTCCAGGGATTAAAAAAATTGTGAAAAGCATCCTAGAAGAAGTTATAAATTAAAGAAAAATAACCATATCCTTCATTCTTAGTTTCTGATGCTTTGTTTTAAAACTTTGCCTTTACCACTGATACAGTATTACCCAAAAAAAAAAAAAAAAAAAAAAAAAAAAAAACAAAAAAAAAAATCAAAAAAAAAAAAAAAAAAAACATGGTTGTCCTAATTCCTAGATGAAATCTCAGCTATATTTTATCCACTTCCTTTTAGTAAAAGAAATATATATATATTGCCGGCCGGGCGCGGTGGCTCACGCCTGTAATCCCAGTACTTTGGGAGGCCGAGGCGGGTGGATCACGAGGTCAAGAGATCGAGACCATCCTGGTCAACAACGTGAAACCCCGCCTCTACTAAAAATGCAAAAATTAGCTGGGTGTGATGGTGCG
>NW_016107372.1:6830011-6839922 GCF_001604975.1 Cebus imitator
TTTTTTTGGTAAAGGGCTAGATAGTGAATAAAATAGCTTGTGAGCCATGCAGTCATCGTGAGAAAGTAAGGCAATAACAAATAAGCCTAACTGTGTTTCTATAAGACTTTATGAGCCCCGAAACTTGAATTTCATATAATTTTTATGTGTCACTAAATAGTATTCTTTTCAGTTTTTGATTAGCCATTAAAAATGTGAAAAATATCCTTAGTTCATGAGCGTACATAAATAGGTGGCAGGCTGTATTTGGTCCACAGGTTCTAATTTAATGACCCTTCCCTGAATGGTCTCTGGTAGACTAGGACTTTTTGTAAAGCATTTGCCCTGCTTAAACAAAATGAATATTAATAAATTAAGTAATGTACTGTTTCGACATTGAATGAATGTTTTCTTACCTACCTTAGGGGCTTGTAGGGAGGGATGATTAAATGGGCTGAAGATTAGGGGCTAGGAAATGTTGATGAAGAGGTTGTTGAGCATTCCAGAATTACAGCATCTCTGTCATCTATGTGGAGATATATGTAAAAGATGTCAGGTATGCCTATCATGGCAAGCACTTATGTGAATGAAGGAGTATTATAATAGTACTTACCAGAGTTCACCTTTATTTAGTACCTTATGTTTCTAACAACACAGTGTAGCTATCTATGATTCTAAATTAAATTTTAAATTTTTGTTCTTGTGTGGGCATGGTGGCACATGCCTGGAATCCCAGTCCTTTTGGAATGCTGAAGTGGTTGGATTGCTTGAGCTCAGGAGTTCAAGACCAACCTGGGCAAATTAGTAAAACCCTATCTCTGTGAAAAATACAAAAATTAGCTGGGCATGATGGCGCATGCCTGTAGTCCCAGCCACTTGAGAGGTTGAGGTGAGAGGATCATTTGAGCCCAGCCAGGGAGGTCAAGGCTACAGTAAGCCAAGAAAGATCATGCCCTTGCACTTCAGCCTCGGCGACAGAGGGAGATCCTGTCTTGGCGGGGGTGGTGGCGGGGCGGAAAGAAACTGTTGTCTTTAGTTTTTCTGAGCTTCCACTAGAAACTGGTGGCAAGATGTCTTAATTGTGATAGGCCCTGCTGTTGGAAAAAAGTTTCTCTTGTTGAGTATGTATCAGAAGCAACTTCACCATTATGAAACCAAATTCTCATAAATCAGAAAATGAAAAACAGTTTCCTCACTGTGAATGGAGGATAAATTGGATTGGTTATTAGATGCAGATAGTATTATGAAATTAAGTTCAAATGATAGCTTATTTTTATTAAGTGTATGTAGAAATAATGATATTTAATTTTTGAATGCCAAATTATTCTCATTTACTCTTTTACATTCCCTTTATCCTGACATATAAATACAGTGAAATTTTAGTAATTTATATACAGCTACATATACAACATGTAATAGCTAAGGAAAACTTACAACAACATAGGAATGAAATAGACAAGTTGGGGACCATTTTGTTAGAAGTATTTGATGTGCTACATTTACTGTAGTATGTGACCATAAATTGTTGAATTTGTAATGCCTGTTTTCAATATGGGAAACTTGGTTGTAATTTATGCTAAGTATGTGAGAAGCTATGAAATTGCCATGTGTAGGTGACTACAGACATGTATTAATGGAAACTAATTAAAATTTGCTGTTGAAAGTCACTGAAACAAAGTTTGTTAAACTTGTATAAAACTTGCTTCTAAATATTTTTAAAATCCATACAACTTTAGTTTTAAGCACTAAACTACTCTTAGAACTGTAGACCAAGTTTATTAAACTTGTGTAAAACTTGCTTCTAAATATTTTTAAAATACATACAACTTTAGTTTTAAGCTCTAAACTACTCTTAGAACTGTAGACCAAGGCAAATTAGGGCCTGTCCACCAAATCTGTTTTTCTGTTTTTGTTGTTGTTGTTTGGGTTTTTCTGGGTTTTTTTGTTTTTAATTTAAAAAATTGAAAGAATATTTCATGAAAACTTATATAAATTTATATACAATGTCAGAGTACAGTAGTTGAGTCAGATATCTGTGGCCCACATTTTAAAATATTTATTATCTGATACTTTACAGAAAAATCATTGGTCAGCGTCTGATCTAGAAACTCTTTATTTTTAAAAGTTACTGATTGTAAAACTTTTAAAATTATCATTGTAAATTTCTGACACTGTGTTCTCCCAGTAAGTTGTTATTGCAAAGAAACACTAGACATATGGGAAAACAGTATTTTGAAATCTGTATTTTAGTCTTGTGAAAAATGATATTAAAAAATGGATAGGATCCAGAGTTTTTATTCTAAATTTAAAATGTATAGTGAAATAGACCAAATTTTACAGATACTGGCTTAGGATGCCACCTGGAAAACATTAGGGTTTGCTCTAAGGAAAATATTGAAAAAGTGATGTTTATATTATACATTTCATAAAAACTTGACCTGAGGTGTAATGAAGTAAATCCTAGGATAGTTTATTTGATTTGTTGTCATGGTAATCAGCTAAACCTTTGGAAATACCCATAAGACTTAAATTGATTTTAAAGTTTCTTCCTCATTACAGGGATTACCAATTATACCTTAATTAATTACCCTTTTTGTATCAGTAGGTCTGCATTAGAGTTATGTAGTATAAATTTCGTAGGAACTCAGAACTGCAGTTGCCATTTATTTTGTTACATCACTTGTTTATTATGGTTTTTGGCATCTTTTCCATGTAAGTTAAAATTTGCTAGGACATTTAATTGATGCTTTCAGAGCATCTCATCTAAAAGTTGTGTTTTATAAATTACAGTAGTAACTATTGATTAGTCTGTTTTTTCCAGTTTTCATTTCAATATATGTATATTTTTAATAGTTATGTGGTCAGCAAATGGTGGTAGTGGAGAAATAAGCTTCTCTAAGTATTGTAGCGTGAACACAGATTCATGTTTTTTCCTTTAATCTTTAATGTAGTCAATTTGTGTTTTCTTTCTGATTTGTAGACCTTGCTTGTATGTACAAGTTATTTAGTCGTGTGCCAAATGGTTTGAAAACAATGTGTGAGTGTATGAGTTCCTATTTGAGGGAGCAAGGTAAAGCTCTTGTTTCTGAAGAAGGAGAAGGAAAGAATCCAGTTGACTATATCCAGGTAAGTAAACCCAGACAATTGTCTATGTTTATGATAAAGGCATTTTGACCAGTGCTGCAAAGGCCACTTTTACCATGCTGTGTATTGTATACTTCCAACTTAATTTTCCCAGTAGTAAAATAATATGTGTAATTATCCTAAATACTTTAGAATTTTGCAGGGTGTGCATATTTATATCAGGGAGCTAAAATTCAACTGCTGCTTCTCATTTAACTTCTCTGATGGAGAACTTGTTTAAATAGTCTCAATTGTGAGTTTCAATTTTTGGTATGCCTTAGTGTTTGCATACGTTAGTATGTTGGAAAAAACAACTGGTTTAAATACTTTTGGTTTGAAAATATTTTACTTTCAAGCAGTACTATAAATAAATTATGTGCCATGTTTTTGTGTTTTAATCAGCTTTTTGGCACATTTTTAAAGCTAATTTTTTCCCTGGCTAGCCCATTCCATCAAGACAGGAGAATGAGAAGCAGTGAGGGGGTTCTTTGGTTAGTTTGCATTGTATTAATACATATATGGAAGATACAATACTTCTCTCATTGACTTTTTTTTTTTCTCATTGACTTTTCTAATAGAGGCTTACATATAGGCTTGAAAATAATACCAAAACTATGTGAGTTTAAAAATGAATATACATGTTTGTTACCAGCAAAGTTAAGATATACGTGGTCATAAGTGTATTATTTATGGAAAAAATATTATAATGTGTCCCAAATTTTATTGTTTTTATTTCTAAGGGCTTATTGGATCTGAAGAGTAGGTTTGATCGCTTCCTTCTAGAATCATTCAACAATGACCGGCTCTTTAAACAAACTATTGCTGGTGACTTTGAGTATTTTCTCAACCTCAACTCCAGGTCTCCTGAATACCTCTCATTATTTATTGATGATAAGCTGAAAAAGGGAGTCAAAGGGGTAAGTAGTAATGTATTTGAAAATACATTTAATTTTATTTAAAGATAAAAAATTATATGTAAAGTTAGGACATTTTGCAGATAAAAATTAAGCATGACCCATTGCTGTGCTTAAATGTGTGCCGTGGCCTAGTAAAAAATATTGTTTGAAGTACTTGACATGCTCCAAAGTAGTTAGACATTTCACTTAATGTGTAATGGGCTTCAAAAACGAGTAACTGGATGGGCTTGGTAGCTCATGACTGTAATCCCAGTATTTGGAGAAGCCAAGACAGAAGGAGCTCTTCAGGCCAGGAGTTTGAAATTAGCCTTGTTAACAGAGTAAAACTCCATCTCTACAAAAGTAAAAGAAAAAAATTAGTGGTACAAGGTGATACATACCTGTTGTCCCAGAGGCTGAAGCAGAGGATCACTTGAGCTCAGGAGTTTAAGGCTGCAGTGAGCTATGATCATGCCACTGCACTCCACCCTGGATGACAGAGCAAGACCTTGTCTCAAAAAAAAAAAACTGAACAACTACACAGTTGTAGTTGGTAGACAGTCACTTTTATGACAGAGTTAGGCATGCTCAAGATCAAAAAGAACTAGAAAACAACTTTCTAGTAGTACAGAGTGTTGTTTGCTCTCATCTGGTTCTGAAGGTTATATGTCAAACAATAATTGGATGGCAAGAATGTTAAGGCATAGATAGAGTAGATTTCAGAAAACAGTTGGTATAGCTCAATTTCAAGCCTTTATGATATGATACCTCTGGAACCTGGGGAGCTCACGGCAGCATAGATCAACTGAAGCATGTTCTGCTCACATCTGAATTGGTCTCTTTTGACTTCATTTTGGAATTTGTGACATGAAAGGGAAAAGCAGCAAGTTGTCGCAGGTTTTACAGGCAGTAGCTGCAACAAGGAAACAAAATCACTAAGGATGCACAGAATAGAAAAGTCTATTAATTATGCATTCATGTCATCTTCCATTTTTCTGAATATATTAATACAGCCTGCCACAGAATCCTTTTGCCCGTATTTAAAAGTAAGGGCAATGGTCTTTTTACTGTTTGGATTGTGACAAATTATTGCCTTTTGTTTGCACAATTTAGGCTTTCAGTGAGCTTAAATGAAAAAAACTGTCTTTTGGCTGCGTAATGTTTTGCCTGCATGTGCAAAGGCTTCATAACATAATCTCCGTGACTAAAATTTCATTTCCTGTATTCTCAGTCATGCCTTAATCCAGCCCTGTATTACCTTATGCCTCCATTTCAGTAGTAGCCCTCTACAGAATAGAATTCCACTCCAACCTCTCATGCATGATGCACTAAATGAGAATGTAAGAATGATACTACTATGTGAAGTAAGAGGCACTTTCTCAAACTGTATCCCTTTTTCTGATGTACGTCAGCCAGATATCTATGTTTTCAAACAATAGTGTTTTTAAGCTATACATGAACTGTAATGCTACTTCTGTAGAATTAAAATTATATAATTGTTAAATCATCTTAATTTTGCAGCTAACAGAACAAGAAGTAGAAACAATATTGGATAAGGCAATGGTCCTTTTTAGGTTTATGCAAGAAAAAGATGTATTTGAACGTTATTATAAACAACACTTGGCAAGGAGACTTCTCACAAATAAAAGTGTTTCTGATGACTCTGAAAAAAACATGATATCTAAGTTAAAGGTAAGGTATGTTTTAGATGGAACAGAATGCACCTAACTGATGTTTATCATGGTTGTGTACTGACAACATGTGATTGGAAATTATTTGGTTGATTTTTAAGTGTTTATTTCTAGAAATAAAGGTAGATTGTTTTGAGAAGAACACAGGCTACACTAACATTTTTTTCAAGTTCAGGCATATTCAGAGTTTGCTGGAATTGTCTTTTGTTATGTCAAGATACATTCATGGAGGCCTGAAAGGGAGGATTAGTAAAAGGGAAACAACAAAAAGGTTATTGCCATATAGTTCTTTTTCTCAAATTGTGGTCCATATAATACTTGTACCTGAATCACCTGAGATGCTAGTTAAAAACACGGAGTTCTGGGCCCTACCTTTCATGGGGGTATATTGGAATCTCTGAAAGAATCTGGGAATTTCCATTTTAAAATAAAATCCTAAAAGTTTGGTAACCACAGGCATAGAGCAACTGTTGGAAAAATTTACAGAAAGATTATCAGGGATAGCAATAACATGAAATAATTTATTTCCTGTATACACAGAAAAATCTACCATTTGTGTATATTTGTGTTTTTCTTCCACAGACTGAATGTGGATGTCAGTTCACATCAAAACTGGAAGGAATGTTTAGGGATATGAGCATCTCAAACACAACGATGGATGAATTCAGGCAACATCTACAGGCAACTGGTGTAAGATTCTGCATTAATTTCTACTTACATATTCATGTAAAGTCTTTTATAGTGGGCATTTTCATCCATTTAGCAGATGACAGTCGTTTCTTTAAATGTCATTAGTGACAACATATGTTTTGTCTGTGAGTACTTAATTATTTTTCTTCACATTTCTTCTTTTTCTATGTTTTATGTTAAAACTTTTTATTATTTTAAAATTCAGTTTCTCCTCCCCACTTGAAAGGAATACACTGACAATTTAATAAAGAGAATTATTCTGCTGTTAATAAAGATAGTACAAATCTATTATAAATTGTGGAAAGAATACTGGGCTTACACAAGTTTACTCAGTTTTAGTACTCTTCTTTTCACTTTACCCCAGGATTGTGTCATTTTGGGATAGTCACATGATCTTTCTATACCTTACTACTGTCATTCTCCTCTATAAGTTTAGCTAAAAATGGGCCTTACATTCTAAGGGTGGGTAGCAGGTGAACTGAGACTATAAAAACACAGAAATTAATGTGTTACAGATGTGTTCGGTATAACTCCCCAAAGCTGGTGAGCTGGAACTTTTATGGCTTTGGAGTCCAATGGTGGTTTTTTGAGCATTTAATGATATTCACAATTTAGTTTCATTTTTTACTCTGATTTTCAACTTAACCTTAAATTTAGAGCATTCTGCAATTTTTAAATTGTAGGATGCATTATAGATACATCACAACCATTTAACAGATTTGTGAGTCTTTCTTTTGATATCTAAAAACTTTCACAAACCAGATATGTGAAAATATCTAATTCTGTAGAATAACCATTTATATGAAAACATTCCGACTCTAATGTAAATAGTTACATGATTTGCCTTATATATCAGTGTTTACAGTGGAGAAGATCTGAGAGGAGGAAAGATGCAAGTTTGTGATAAAAATTTTGGGTGGACAGGAACTGAGTAGTGTAATTATCCTGGATTTTTTTTTAGATTGTTTAGGAATTTGTAGTTAAATCTAATATATTGGCATGTTTTTTTGTATTTTTTGTTGTTGTTGTTTGCTATAATAAGCTTTTAATTTTTTTTCTTCCACTAATTTTACACATTCAGAGCTATAGGGAGGATTGGGATAGATCCCATGCATATCGATATGGGATGAATGGACTGACCGCATTGGGACCCTGCCTTACCCCAGCCAACTTGCAAACATATAAACAGTTCTCCACCTCCCCCAGTATATCGTCTAAGAGTCTCTGCTATGATCCTCTCTTCTGTGTGTCATCTAATTTTTTTATTTTCAGTTTCTTTAAGTAATCATTTCGTGGATACTTGTGAAGCAGTCTTGAGTGTAGAATGGTCCTTGATATTCATAAACTCTGATTCCTCCCCCTAAAAATTTATATTACTAAATCACTGAGGTAAGATAAAAATGGAATGATGGTTTATTAGTTCTGAATATCAATAATAAAGATAATATTTAATCCATAAGAGTTTCTGTTGTGCTTTATTGCTGTTTACTTAAAAAATTAATTTGTTTAAAAGAAGAAAATAATTGTGACAGTGATACTAACATAGAAGTAGTCATTCATTGTGCAGATATTTATAGAGCACCTGCTATGTAGCGATCTATAGTGTCCTATGCAGAGGTTACAATGTGAGTTACATGTTAAAACATAAAAGTTTTGTTTAGTTGAAATAGGTGCTGGAATATTAGAAATAACATTGTGTATTAAGATGGTAAAGGTATTTTAAACTGAGATGAAGGATCTTATGCTAGAATTTTCTCTAAAATGATATGATTGACCCCCTTGACCTTTTATTTAAAAAGGCCCAAACTTTTCAGTTCTCAGTGATAACAGTAAGACTTGATTTATATGCCAAAAACTATTCTTTGTTCAGTGTTTTTAAATTAACATCACAAGCAATAATTATGACTGTTTGCCAGAGTATTTAAAATTTGGGAAACACTGGATGGGTCTAACCTTTAAGAAAATCTACTGGTGAACTGTTCTGAAACTTCTAGAACATCTGCCTAGTGAACTGTTACCTCAAACCAGATCTGAAAAAACAACTGGGCAGGTGT
This sequence comes from Cebus imitator, assembly GCF_001604975.1. NCBI lineage: Eukaryota > Metazoa > Chordata > Mammalia > Primates > Cebidae > Cebus > Cebus imitator. The sequence goes on from NW_016107372.1 coordinate 6,838,445, forward strand.
TTAAATTAGTCATTAGACATGGAGCTAACTGCTTTGGTAAATCTAACACGGTGTCTAAACAGAACAGATAACAAATCCTAGTTAATTTTGAGGAGAGTATCTCTTTCTGTTTTACATAGGTATCTTTAGGTGGTGTTGATCTTACGGTCCGGGTGCTCACGACAGGATATTGGCCCACTCAGTCAGCCACACCAAAGTGCAACATCCCACCAGCACCAAGACATGCTTTTGAGATATTCAGAAGGTAAATCTAAATCAGACTTTGCATTACTAAGTACAAATAATTGTTCAAAATTAAAATGAATTTGAACCTTAGTATCCGTAATTGAAGATGAATGTATTCCATTTATTACCTCTTGTTCAAAAGTAGCATCTATCCTAGCATGCGGCAATTTCCCCCTCTGTGGGATCTTAATGAATAAAGTAAAGCAGGCATAATTTATCTCTAGAAAGATTGTTTACATGCTGGCATTTGAAATGCCTTTTATTTAGAGCCGTAGTAAAAATGGAAAAAGAGAAAGTAAATGATGATGGAAAACCAGACCCAGAGAATCCCTTAGACTTTTCTGAACACCTCAGCCAACTCGAATTGTTGGAAATACATGGACACCTTATTCCCACTGGTACTCAGTGTCTCTGAGTTGGCAGTTTTGATGAGGATGAGGAGCAAGAAGAAAACCAAGAATGATATTAATTGCAAGAAAAAAATAGAAAACGATTCAAGCAAATCTCTTTTTTGGGCTGCTGAAAATAATCGGCTTACTCAATGTGGAGACTACTTTTTGAAAAGCCACTCCTGTGAACACTAGGGATGAAGATGAGTATATCCCCCTCGTCATCGAGCAGCCTAAGGTGGACACTTAGACATTGTCTGTGAGCTGACTGCGCAAGGGGCAGATGTTTTTGCTGTAACCGTGGATAGCTGGATACCTCTACATGGTGTTTGTAAGTGGAATAATACCAGAGTGGCTTCTTTATTTCCTCATCATGATGCAGATCAGTTATGAATTATCTAACAAAAGACCTCTTGACTCCCTTGCATCTTACCGTGCTGCTGGATCAGAGACAGCAGAGATATTCTAGAACTTCTACTGTGAACTGTTAACCTCAAACTATGTCTGAAAAAAGAAGAAACTGCAGGAGGACAAGTGTCTGTCACAACCTCTTTGAAATTGTGGAAGGCACTGTACAAATTCTTCACCTTAGTCTTAATGATTCTAGTAATTAAGCTTCCAAGTACCAGTCCTCCTTTGTGTGAGATGTAAAATATTCCCATAATAAAAAGTTGACATCAAACATCTTACTGCAAAAAATTCATTGGTGCTCATTAAGATGTTCTTGAAGTGAAATGCCTGGCCTTGAGATTAAAATGTGCATGAAAGTTTGAATATATCTTGACTGATTTCTGTGGAGTTTGTGATTTTTATCAGAAATAATTTTGACTTGCATATACTTTACTTTTTTTTTTTTTTTTTTTT
>NW_016107372.1:6839995-6850931 GCF_001604975.1 Cebus imitator
CCTCCCGGGTTCAGGCAATTCTCCTGCCTCAGCCTCCTGAGTAGCTGGGATTACAGGCACACACCACCATGCCCAGCTAATTTTTTGTATTTTTACTAGAGACTGGGTTTCACCATGTTGACCAGGATGGTCTCGATCTCTTGACCTCGTGATCCACCCGCCTCGGCCTCCCAAAGTGCTGGGATTACAGATTTGAGCCACCGCGCCCGGCCGACTTGCATATACTTTAAAACTTGACGCGGGTTGTACAGAAATGATATTTTTTATGCTGATGCAGGAGATAGGTATTTTTAAATAGCCCATATCCTGGATCTTTGTTGAGCATTCAGCATATTGACATGTATCTTTGTAAGGTGAGGTAACTAAGAATTTAACTTAAAAAGCTTCAAACATTCTGGTGCTCTTCCAACTACCTTCTCTACATTACCATAGCCAGTTGCTTTCATTGTGAATCAGAAGCACTAGCACATTATTAACCTGTATCTTCAAAAAAAAAAAAAAAAAAAAAAACAACTAGATTTGTCTTTGAGAACATAGACCATTTGCCAGGAAAGCAACTAGGTGTTTAATCCATGAATCTTGCATACTGTCTCCACCACCACAATTCATAAATCCTGTGGACAGTCCGACTTCACCCTGATCAGCTGCATGAGCCTTATTCTAATAGTGAATCAGTATAATCGTTTATACATGCACACAGATACACTTTGTTGCAAGAGTTCACGATGTATCTGCTATCCAATTAGTTTTACCTGCCTAATCCAACTGATTTAGATATTGCTCAGCCTCTTGAGTTCACAGAAATGTTGGGTTTTTTCCTCCCCAAGGTCCTCATTTTTTTACAAACGGTAGAAAGGCAAAATGACAAGGGAAAGGAATTCTAGGAGTGAAGGGATGATTGTTATACTGGGGCAAGAACCACGGAGTAGCTTGGGCTTTGAAAAAAGGTGATATGGACAGTGACAAAAAATATAAATATAAAAATTCAAAAGTGCAAGTTTTGAACAACAGCAAAGGAAGGGCGTATCCTTTATAACTTTAATATGTAAGAAAAGTTGCGTAAACTTTTCCCAGAGGAATATTTTATAAATGCCCTTCATTCAGCATTAGTGCATTAAATATTTTTTGTGTGGTATAGAAATATATTTTGTACTGTTGACGTCTACTACTGGCATACGACAAATTGATTATTGGGTTACTATGGAGAAAGGTGGTCTTAATAGCAGGGGCTGAGCAGCAGTAGGCTGGGGCAGAGTGCACAGTAGAAATTATTTAGTGTGCTGTCTTTGTCATGCAGTATCTAGCTGAGTTGCTTAGGGCTCTCTCAGGGTTTCTCTCTTCTGTAGAAAGTTGAAACTGAACTTGATTCCTCAGGTTTCCTTTAACTTTTAAAGTCTGTACATATACGTGTATGTGTGTGTACACACACACGTTTAAGGGATGTTATTCTGTACTTTGTAATTTCAAATGTGTAAGTTTGTTTGATTTTCTAAAACCTTGTTTGATTTGCTGAAGGTTCTACTTAGCCAAACACAGTGGTCGACAGCTCACACTCCAGCATCATATGGGTTCTGCAGATCTCAATGCCACATTTTATGGACCAGTTAAAAAGGTAAGTATTGATAGTTCGAACATATTAAGTAACTTAGTCTATAGAGCTGATTTGTGATTTATGTTGACCTGGGTAAATTGTTTATTTCTCCACCTGTCTCACATGTTAGAAAGGTTAAAAATCCTGGCTTTGATTTATTACTTCTGTTCTCTCACTTGCTAACTGCAGTTTTGAAAATATTAAAACTACACCAGTATAGCCTTCTCTAAGGACTAAATATTAGGATAATTACATATTTTATTTATAAAATTAGGTTTAAGAAAATATTGCATAAAATAGTAAAACGTAAGTTGATTACAGAGCATACAAAGCCATGAGCCCCTTTTCAAAACTCTGTCACCAACAATCTTTATTTCTAATGAATCAAGATTGGGAAAATTAACACTCGATGTGTTGAATATAAAATGTTATTAAAGTCATTTAAAAAATTAGTAATGGACAAGTGATTTGCCTTCATTTTTACAAAGCAATTACTTTTTTATATCTAAATTATGAGGTTTAGAGTAATTATTTTCATTACTTGGTATGAATCAGGATTATTTGCCTTCAAAAAATATTAAGTCTTCTAGAAAAACTGTATAGAAATACACCTAAATAGTCATCTAAGCAGCAAATAAGTTTAATTAGGATTTTACTAGTTTGATATGATGAATCACTGTTAACATCAGTTTAAGTGTTGCTGAAAATGCCTGTAAGTATTCTAATTTTTATATTTAATTGAAATGAGAAATAGCTCTTTGTAATAAATTTAGTTGAATGATATTCAACACATGTACTTAAATGTAAGTGGGAAGGACAAGGAAACTAAAGAACTCATCTTTTAATTACTGCTAGTTTTTGTTTTTAAAGAAGGTTTTTTGCCCTAAACAGTCATGTTCTTTTGAAGTTTATTAAGCAGATCAGCAGATTTTTAAAACATAATGCATATGTTAATTTTTGAACAGTTAGAAAGTTCCACTTTGCATCCCCTAAATTGTAAAGCAGGAAGAGGCTTTGAGAACAGTTCCCCCCTCTCCCCCTGCCCCCGTGCTGTGCTATGCTATTTTTTGATCTCTTGCTATTATCAGGCCACGCAAAAAGAAACCAAATTCTCTTAACTTTTGGTGGTAGTGCAACAGTAGTGGTGTTTTGTAAGTCCATTATTATTATCATCCCATGGTGTACTGTTAAAATAATCGCAGCATTGAATATATGGAATTGATTAATTACTTAGATTTCCTTTATAGGAATAAGTTATATAGTTTTGTTGAGGGGGAGGATGGAGATTATGGAACCTATTTCTGAAACATACTGTTAAAGTTACCAGGAAATTGGTCAGTTATGGTGGCTCACGCCTGTAATCTCAGCACTTTGGGGGTCTGAGGCGGTGAATCACTGGAGCCAATTAGTTTGAGACCAGCATGGGCAACATGGCAAAACCCCATCTCTACAAAAAATACGAAAATTAGCCGGATGTGATGGTGCACACCGTCCTAGTTACTCGGGAAGCTGAGGCAGGAGGATCGCTTGAGCCCAGGAGGTTGAGGCTGCATTGAGCACTGTTTGTGCCACTGCACTCTAGCCTGGATAACAGAGTGAGACCCTGTCACTCACATACATACATAAATACTTACATGCATATATACATAAATGTTACCATGAAATGGTAAATGATTGTTATCTTCGTTTATATTTTTTGAAAAATGAAACAGGAAGATGGATCTGAAGTTGGTGTTGGAGGTGCACAAGTAACTGGCTCTAATACACGGAAGCACATATTGCAAGTCTCCACTTTCCAGATGACCATATTAATGCTCTTTAATAATAGAGAAAAATACACCTTTGAGGTATGGATTTTGGTTATATACATTTTAACTGTGTTGTTTCTAACTCTCACTTGTTACTTGAGTCTGTATTGTATGAGTAACGTTTAGAGAGTCTCTTTGGATACCTTTAGAGGAAACTGCGTAAAATGGGTCATGGAACTGTGTGAACATCTTACGTTTATTGAGTTATGTTTCACGATTTTTAAATTATAGAAGTATTTTAAAATAAAACATGCCTTACATAAGTGCGTACTTTGACGAGTTTTAGGTGATTGCACCTGTGTAACTATCATCACAATCAGGAATATTGCCCAAAAATAGAGAGTATTACCTCCAAAATTTCTTTGTACCCCCTGCCAGGCCATTTCCTCCTACCACCTCAAGCCTCAGGCAACCAGTGACCTGCTTTATGTCACTGTAAATTAGTTTTGTCTTTTTTGGATTTTCATCTAAATGGAATCATATATTTATTGTCTCTAACCTTTAATCTTTTATCAGTTCACCTGTTAATGGGCATTTTGGTTGATACCACATTTGGGCTGTTGTGCATATAACTGGCAAACTGTGTCCCAAAGTAGTTATACCATTTTTTACAGTTGCTGGCAATGCAAGATGGTCCAGTTGCTCCACATCCTCCACAGTCTTTAGCATTTGAGCCACTTTAGTTGGTGTATAATTGTATCTCAGTCTGGATTTAATTTCCTTCCTTCCTTCCCTCCCTCCCTCCCTCCCTTCCTTCCTCCCTCCCCTCTTCCCTCTCTTTCTCTCTCTCTTTCTCTCTCTCTTTTTCTCTCTCTGTTTCTTTCTTTTGATGACTGCTGATGTTGAGCATCTTTTATGTGGTAATATGACACGGATACATCCTGTTTGTTGAAGTGTTTGTATCTTTTTTGGGTTGTTTTCTTACTACATTGTAAAAGTTGTTTCATAAATTCTGGATACAAGTCCTTTGTCAGATACATGTACTGGGAGTATTTTTTTCAGACTGTTGCTTGACTTTTCATTTTCTTAATGGTGTCTTTTGAAGAGGAGGAGAGTTTTAAAATACTGAAAAAGTCCAGTTAAGCACTCTACTTTTTGTAGTTTGTGCTTTAAATCCTAAGAAATTATTGCGTACCCTGAAATTGTAAAGATTTACTTCTGGTTTTTCAGCAGTTTGTAATTTTAGCTTTTACATTTATGTCTGTGATGAATTTTAAGTTTAATTTTTTTGATATAAGGTAAGAATTTCCTCTCACATAGTGTTTCTTCCAGCATCATTTGTTGAAGGCACTGTTTTTTTCCCACTGAATTACCTTGTCATCATTTAAAAATCAATTGATCATATATGGATGGATCTATTTTTATGCTCTCTGATCTGTTTGATTGATTTCTATGTCTGTATGCCAATTTTATGCTGTCTCGATAGTGCGGTCATTTTTCTCTTTGTACCTGTCTTTTTTCCTTAGAGTAACTATAATATGTTTGCTTTTTATTTCCCTTTTCCTTTTCTCCCAATTAAAATATGATTTACTTACATTAAATCCAGTTAGTCTTTTCCTATACATTTAAAGGATGTTTGGGGATTAAAATGAAGCTCATGTGATTCATATTGTTTACATTTAAGATAATGAATGAACATTTTGAAAGACTCTAAAATTACTTCCATATTGGTACTTAATTGAAAACCAGTTTTCAGATACAGATGAACACAGGAAGAAAAATAGTGTGTTTGAAATTAAGAGCAAGAGTAAATTCTAGGCCTATTTAATATTCATTTCCTATACTCCCATTTATGTATTCCATTTATGTGGGAGTATGGAAATTAGTATAAGAGAGGATCATTTTTATGTGATATAGTTAAAGGGAATGTTTGAAATCTAGATATTTTAGTAGCTCAGTGGCTAAATTGAGAGGTTTTTCTCATGTATTTCCATGTGGATCTTACCTGGGGAGTAACCTTGATTTTTTTTTTTTTTTTTTTTTTTTTTTTTTTTTTTTTTTAACCTTGATTTTCAACCACAGGTTATATTTGATTGAGTTCCAAGAATATTGATCAAGCATTGAGTACCTTATTCAAATGTAGACTTTTCAAACAGGGGTGGAATTAAATTATCTCTCAGAGCTGTTTTTGTGCAGTCATTTTTTTAATCTGCGGTTCTTAATGGATAATATATTTTAAATAAAATTAGCTACTTGGTAAATGCTAGCGTTGGTTTTCAGAGTCCTGGCTTATAAAGAACTGGTAAAAATAATGGGATAATCAAAAACACAAATTCATTTTTTACAGCTGCTATTAGAATTGCTGGAAATTTTAGTGATTCAAGCCTTTCCCTTTCCCAACTGCCTGCGTTTATTGATGCTAATGAGCAGTTATTAGATGGAAGGTTAAAATTAAGTAGAAAATACCTCTCATTTTTCCAATTTTGGCTAAGTCACAAAGCAGAAGCTGATTGTAGTGTATGTAGAATGCCATCCATGCCTGTGGCCTTCTGGCTGCTGACGCCTCAAATCTGGGGCATTGTGAGAAAGCACAAGAAATAAATGTATCTTTACTCACACCATGTGTTTCTCTACAGTTTGCTGCTCATGTTTTATTAGCCAGCCTTTTTACAGAAATCACCTCCACAAATTAGTGGAGATAGTTAAAAATATTTAATAATTTAAAGGAAGGTGAACTCTTTATTTTTTTAATATTCTATATGAGTTCAGTAAGATGGCGTATTATTTAATGCCACATGGCAAATCTCAAAAGTTAGTGATTTAAAACAACCACCAGCAATTTATTATCTCTCATGGTTTCTGCGGGTTAGGGATTCAGAAGATAGGTAGTTCTGGCTTGGGGTTCGTGAGATTGCAATTAGATGTTGGCTGAAGTTTTGGTCATCTGATGGTTTGACTGGCGCTGGAGAATACACTTCCAAGGTGGTAGCTGTTTGTTCTGGATGTTGTTACGTGGCCTTAGTTTCTCTCCACATGGGCTTTTTCATGTGGCTCTTTGTTCTGAAATCTTGGTGGCTAGTTTTCCCCAGAGCAGGCAATCTAGGAGACCCAGAAAGAACCTGCAGTGCCTTTTTCATCTATCCCTGGAAGATACATAGCGTCACTTCTCATTTTCTTGATTGCCCAAGTCAGCCCTGATAGGGTGAGAGGGCCACACAAGATTAATGTATACCAGGGTTATTACAAGCGGTCATAGAAGCTGACTACAGCAGGTGGCATTAATTTGTAGTGTCATATTTAATCTATAGTAGTCAAGCTGCTGCTGTTTTTTTTCATTAGGTTTTTTGAATGAATAAAGGTAAGTTTATTGTGATTTAGAACAGCTAAAAGTAAGAAATATATACAGTGGTGGTTTGTACCTTGAATCTTAGTAATTAGCAGTGGGTTTTTGAAAGAGGTATGGATAAGAACTAATACATATTTTTCTTAATGTTCTTTATGTTTTTATAATTTTATGAGAATGAGTCTCAAATATAAACTATGGATAGTAGCATTATTAATGTCAGACAGAATTTAAATAGAAAACGGTAATATTTGATATTCATCAAGAATTTATAGCAGTCGTTAGTGACATAACTTTACAATGTGGAAAAGACAGTGAAAGTACAAGGGGAAGTAGACCACTCTAGAATCATGAAAATCCCTGACAAATGTATTGACTAACCAGACAATTGAAAAGGGGGATATAGAAAATTTGAATAACACAATAGCAAGTTAAAATTGAAGGCTGTATAGCAAACTTCAAACTCAGAAAGCAAAATAGACATGCTTTCAGGAAATATCTGAGGCTAGCATAACTTTTTTGCTAAAACTGAGCAAGGAAAAGAGAAAGAAAGCTAAAATTCAACATTTTGTCTTGCTCGTCAGATCCTAATATACTGAAAGCATCCATCTTAAATATTAGCAAGTCATATTCAGTAGTGTATTGAAAGAATAATGCACTGTGTCCAAACAGGATTTATCCCTAGAATACAAAGAAGGGTCAGCGTAGGGAAATTTTTTGAAAAGATCATCATTAAGATATTCTAATAATTGTAAAAATAAGCAGTTGCTGTATTGCCAGTCACCATTTTAGGCGAAAACCATTTGATCTCTACAAACGAACAAAAGGTATTTTATAAAAGTTTCAGTCCTCATTCCTTATCAAAGTGGGATAAGGAATTGCCACCTTAGAGTGAAATGCCCATAGAGTCATAGCTTGTATCTAATGACAAACTTAAGCATAATAGTAGTTAGTAGGAAAACACTAGATACGTTTCTATTAGAGTTTGGGAACAAGATGAAAATGCCTGTCACTACTACTACTGTTAGGCCTTGCTCTGCAGGTTCTAACTATATACCAAGAAAAGAAAAAGGAATGAAATGTGTAGGTATCAGGGAGAGATTGAAAAAAATTTTTCAAGATCTGTAGACAATATGATTGTCAATTTGGCAATACATGGTGATCGGTGAGAAAACATTTCTTTAGCAGAGTTTTGTTGGAAAAAAAACACCCTTTCTGTAAACGAGCATGAATCAGTAAATGACATGAAGGAAAGGATGTTTTATTAAGAATCATAACCTTACCAGGAATCATCCTAACAGGAAATGTAGACAGGCCACTTAAACCAAGAAGACAGTAAAAGCTAAAGAATACAAAAGGGGAATGTACCCAAGAATTACATGTTATAAGTGTGCTGTTTTTAAAAGTCACCTATAAATTCAAGGAAATCTGAATAGAAACTTCCAAAATTTTTTTTAAATAAAACTCGACAAGCTGATTCCATAATTCATCTGGACAAGCAAATGCACAAGAATAGGCAAAACTACTTTTGGAAAGGAAAGGATCTTGGTTAGGAAAGCTCAGTGAGAAGGGAAGGAATTTGTCCTAATAACAAAACATACCATAATATGTTTTTAAAAATTTTTAATTTTTATGGGTACATAGTACGTGTACATTTATGGGATACATGAGATATTTTGATACAAGCATATAGTGTGTAATAATCACATCAGGGTAAATGAGGTATCCATCATCTTAGCATTGTTTCTTTGTGTTATGAAAATTCCAGTTGGAATTTGATCTTTTCACAAAATCCCATATTTCTTAGAGGCTTTGTTCATTCCTTTTCATTCATTTTTCTCTAATCTTGTCTTGACTCTTTATTTAAGTTGATCTTCAATCTCTGATATCCTTTCTTCTGCTTGATAGTTTGGCTGTTGATACTGGTATGTGCTTCATGTAGCTCTGGTGCTGTGTTTTAAGCTCCATCAGGTCATTGATGTTCTTTTCTAAACTGGTTATTCTAGTTAGCAGTTCCTGTAACCTTTTATCAAGGTTCTTAGCTTCCTTGCATAGAGTCAGGACATGCTCCTTCAGCTCAGAGGAGTATGTTAGTACCCACCTTCTGAAGCTGCCTTCTGTCAATTTGTCAGACTCATTTTCTGTCCAATTTTGTGCCCTTGCTGGCAAGGAGTTGCGATCCTTTGGAGGAGAGGGTGCATTCTGGTTTTTGGAATTTTCAGCCTTTTTTGTGCTGTTTTTTTTTCTCATTTTTGTGAACTTATCCCCCTTCGATCTTTGATGTTGGGGAGCTTCGGATGGGATTTCTGTGTGGACATCCTTTTGGTTGGTGTTGATGGTATTCCTTTCTGTTTGTTAGTTTTCCTTCTAACAGGCAGACCCCTCTTGTGCAGGTTTGCTGCAGTTTGCTGGAGGTACACTCCAGACCCTGTTTGCCTGAGTATCACCAGCAGAGGCTGCAGACCAGCAAAGATTGCTGCCTGCTCCTCCTCCTGGAAGCTTTGTCCCAGAGGGGCACCCACCAGATGCCAGCTGGAGCTCTCCTGTATGAGATGTCTGTCGACTCCTGCTGGGAGGTCTCTCCCCATCAGGACCCCTTAAGGAGGCAGTCTGTCCCTTAGCAGTGCTGGAACACTGTGCTGGGAGATCCACTGCTCTCTTCATAGCCACAGGCAGGAGCATTTAAGTCTGCTGAAGCTGCACCCACAGCTGCCCCTTCCTCCAGGTGCTCTGTCCTAGGGAGATATGAGAGTTTTATTTATAAGTCCCTGACTCAGGATGCTGCCTTTCTTTCAGAGATGCCCTGCCCAGAGAGGAGGAATCTAGAGGGGCAGTCTGGCTACAGTGGCTTCGCTGTGCTTCGGTGGGTTCCACCCATTTTGAACTTGTTGGTGGCTTTGTTTACACCGTGAGGGGAAAACTACCTACTCAAGCCTCAGTAATGGCAGACACCCCACACACACACACACCACTAAGCTCAAGTGTCCCAGGTCGACTTCAGACTGCTGTGCTGGCACTGAGAATTTCAAGCCAGTATATCTTAACTAGCTGGGTTCCGTTGGGGTGGGACCCACTGAGCAAGACCATTTGACTCCCTGGCTTCAGCTCCTTTCCAGAGAAGTGAATGGTTCTCTCTCGCTAGGGCAGGTGCCACTGGGATATGAAAAAAAAAAAAAAAAAAACTGCAGCTAAACTTGGTGTCTGCCCAAACAGCCACCCAGTTTTGTGCTAGAAACCTAGGGCCCTGGTGTAGGCACACGAGGGAATCTCCTGGTCTGCGGGTTGCAGAAACCATGAGAAAAGCACAGAATGTGAGCCACATAGCACAGTCCCTCAGGGCTTCCCTTGGCTAGAGGAGGGAGTTCCCAGGCCCCTTGTGCTTCCCTGGTGAGGCAGCTCCCCACCTTGCTTCTGCTCACCCCTTGTGGGCTGCACCCACTGTCTAACCAGTGCCGTTGAGATGAACCATGTACCTCATTGGAAATGCAGAAATCACCCACCTTCTGCATTGGTCTCGCCGGGAGCTGCACTGGAGCTGTTCCTAGTCAGCCATCTTGCCAGATCTCAAATTCGTCATTTCTAAAAATTCAATTTAATTGGTTTTTTAGTTTGTGGGAGTGGGAGGAGGGTAGTATTAAGACCTCAGTTCTGTGCATTACATCAAATACAGAATTCCACATAAATGCGAAAATCTAAGTACAAATCTATATAATAGAAGAAAATGTAGAATATTTTGATAACCTTAATATGAGAAATGTCTTTTTAAAAATGTATTACAAAAATAACAAAAAGATTAACAGATTTAACCACATAAGAAGTGACAACATGTTTATAATGAGATACTTTAAGTTAAACATAGAGACTAGGAGAAATTATTTACAACAGTTGAAAACCATGATCTTTAAAGAGCATCAGTAAATCAATACGAAGACAAACAATTGAGTATAAAAACATGCAAGGAGCATAGATAGAGAAAGTACAGAAGATTACAAATATCCTGTAAATATAAAAATATTTTTTCTGGTAGTGGTCATGAGAAGTATAAATTAAAATAATGAGATTTCATTTTTAGCCCAACATGTGAGCAAAAGAAAAAAATCTGGTGTTGAAGAGGGCCGTGGGGGAGTGGATATTCATATACTATTGTTGTGGGGGGTTAAATTGTTAAGCAACTTGAAAGGCAGTTGGTTAGTATTTATCAAATATTTTTTAAAATACGTATATTTTTTTTTTTTTTTTTTTTTTTTTTTTTTT
>NW_016107372.1:6851148-6878984 GCF_001604975.1 Cebus imitator
ATGTTGACCAGGATGGTCTCGATCTCTTGACCTTGTGATCCACCCGCCTCGGCCTCCCAAAGTGCTGGGATTACAGGCTTGAGCCACCGCGCCCGGCCTAAAATACGTATATTTTTTGACACAGAGTCTCATTCTTTCCCAGGCTGGAGTGCAGTGGTATGATCATGTCTCACTGCAACTTGACCTCCCAGGTTCAAGCCATCCTTCCACCTTAGCCTCATGAGTAGCTGGGAATACAGGCTAATTTTTAAATGTTTTGTAGACAGCAGATCTTGCTATGTTGACCAGAATGATTTTGAATTCTTGGGCTCAAGTGATTTTCCCTCCTTGCCCTTCCAAACTGCTGGGGTTACAGGTGTGAGCAACCATGCCTGGCCCAAATATAAAATATTTATAACTTTGAGGAAGCAAGTGCATTTCTAGAAATGTGCTTTGGGAAAATAGGCTTTTGTGCTCAAAGTCAAAAATGCATGTACCAACAGAACATCAGATCCAGTCTCAGTCTTCACTTGTGTCATAATAGAACAGTACCATGGAATCCCTTGTGGCTTTAATCTCTTTTTGCTAACGGAAAAATCTGAAGAAATTATTAGAAAATCTCATGTTATGATCTCATTTGTTTAACACTAATACTGGTGTATATAGGTGGATGTGTTCACGTACATTCATGTATATGCATATACTTGTATTCATGCATATATGTAAATGAATAGGAAAAGGCAGAGCAAGGGTGAATAGTAATAGTGAAGATAGGCATTCTTGTTCCTAACTCTAATAGAGAAAGGTGTCTAGTGTACTAACTACTGTTATGCTAACTCTCTCATTATATGTACAACCTTATGACTTTAGGGGCATTTCATTCTATTCTTAGGCGGCTAAGAATTCCCCACCATAAGGTTTGAGGACTGACTTTTATAAAATACTTTTGTTAATAGCTACCTCTGGGAATTATCTCTAATTTTAAAATATCACCTTCAAAGGTATTTTTGGTTCATTGAATATAATTAAGCAATGACTAAAGTATATAAATAAATCACTTTTAGTGTGTATGTAATAGCATCTTCATTCTAATAGTACCTATTTAATTTTCTGGGATTAACATTTATAGTATTAGAAATGTCTAAAGTAAGTAGATATAATCAGAGATTATTATTTGAAGAAAATGAGTATGTGTAACCACTGAAAATCACGTTTCCCTGAATCCTTGCTTACTTGACAGTTTTTTAGAAGAGAACTGTTGCTCAAAGACTTGCCTAGAGAGAATGACTCTCCAGATCAGTTACTCGTGCAATGTGAATATTACCATCTTTCTGCCCACTCTTCGTAAGCTGCTTTTCAGAAAAACTGCTGTATACAGTGCATCAAAGCAGTAAATCATAGTTTGAAGACTGTTATTCAATCACTTATCACTATAGACATGTAGAGACTAAATCATATAACTGTTGCTGTCCCACTGACATAACAAAATAGTGAATTTAAAAATACACAGCATTCTTTCCTGAGCTGCTTTTTCTCTCCTAGTATTACATTTTATTCATACCATAATATGCAGAAAAGATTATCACCTGAACCTCAAAACAGCTTGTTTTTCGTGTTAATGTTAATTTCCAGGTTTTGGGTTTTTTTGTTTTGTTTTGTTCTCCTCATTTGGCCATAGAAACAAGTACATATGGTCAGTTTGGATGGGTAAATTTTAATTGTATGGTGGAAGGCCTGAGCTCAGGCTTACCTTCCTTTTTTCTGTGAAATAAATTACTAAGCAAAAGAGTAGTATGGATAAACTTGGATGGAAGTTTGTAAAATATTTCTAAAATTAGCAACTATATGTTGGTTAACACTTTATTTTTACCTAAATGTTAAAGCAGGTTCCTGATAACTCTGTGGGGTGACATTTTTGGACTAGCCATTGTATCTCCTGAAGCAAAAATGTATGTGTCTTTTTAATATTTTTTTTTAACTTGAATCACCCTTTCCTCTAGTTTGTTCAAATAATGAGATTTTAGTGATGTCATAATATTCAGTGAAGTCTTTTCTGTGCATTATTTATTTAATGGAATTACTGCTTTTTAGCTGCTTGGTCAGTTTACTTGCTAATTAACTAACTTTAATCTTTCAAAAAGTCTAATTATGTCAATCTGATGAAATTTCAGGAAATTCAGCAAGAGACAGATATCCCTGAAAGAGAGCTTGTTAGAGCCCTACAGTCCCTCGCCTGTGGTAAACCAACACAACGGGTTCTTACAAAAGAACCCAAATCAAAGGAAATAGAAAATGGTCATATATTTACAGTTAATGACCAATTCACATCCAAACTACACAGAGTCAAGATTCAAACAGGTATCTGGAATTATATTTTTCCTCTGAAAAAATTATATCTTTTTCTCTTTAGAAAAAAAAATCTCATCTGTTGGATTTCTGTCTTTAAAAAATATTTCTTTTCTGGTGCTGCGTGATACTTAAGAAAGAAAGCAGCTTTTATTGATAAGTATTTGTAGCAAATGCATTTGAATCCAAGTACAATAAGCATTTTAAAAACCAGTTCATAATGTTTTTCAACAATAGAATACAATTTATGAACATATTAGTACTTAAAATTGTTTCTAACTGGTTAACAAGTCAGTGGAAGTCTATTTTTAAAGCCGATTTAGAGGGTTTTCAGAATTGGGAGACCCAGATAAAAGTTTGATCTTTGGATGTTGCTATTTATATTTTGATAAATATTTTTTGTTTCAAAATCTTAAAAACCATATCATCCTTAATTTAAAAACATAAAAATGATGCTTATGTGAATGATTTTTTAATAAAGCCGTTTAAGTTGATAATGAAATTTCTATTCATTAAATATTTAACATAATGTAAAATGCTTGTTTTCTGTGTAAAGGGGAAAAAAAGGCACTCCTCCCTTGCAGATGTTTAAAACTAATTTTTTGCCACTTGGCTTCAAAACTGGTATTAGATAAGCTTCCTAGTACTAATATATCCATTACAGCCAAATATGTGTACAATAAAACAATATCCTAAGATAATCAATCTTTTAAATGACTGTGATTTGCTGATTTTAAAAGTATGTTATTTATATTACACATTATGATAGTTTTTAAATATATAATTGATTACCAGAATAGAATACATGGATTCTAGAGCTTTATGTGTACACTTAAATTTTTTTTTTTTTTTTTTTTTTTTTTTTTTTTTTTTTTTTTTTTTTTTTTTTTTTTTTGATCTTTTTGTTTTGTATGTATGCTTTGTAGAGCAGAGTAGTGTCTTTGGCAAGGCTTTGCCTCCTTTGTCCTATGGTTATAAACTCTTTCATTGTAATCTGCATTAGCCAAGATTGGTCCATGTCTTGACATAATATAGAGACTGAAACAAAACTGTGCTAGTGAATGTCATGGTATAAAACTTCTTTTTCTTCCGATTGCAAGACATAACTACTTTATAAAACATTTGGGCAGATAGAGGTTTTGGATTTTAGGGCTGATTTGTATCCTAGAATTGGAGAAAAATATGTGGAAATATTTATCTGGATTACCTTACCCTCACCCTGCTATACCCTAAATAAGTAACAGTCTTTGTTATACCAGATTCTGTCATGCCCAGCAATAATAATACCAGATGTTAGTGTTATGTTTAAAAAAAAAAAAAAAAAAAGCCTTCATAGATTTTTAGACATTTGTGTTAAGTGTGCACACTTACATGTGTGTATCTGGAATATGTGTATGTAGTGTTTTAGGTATGATCAAAATAGAAATATATATGATGGAGAATTTGACTAGAGGAGCTTAAAAGTTGTTTTCAGCAATAAAATTCTATAAAACGGTGTTTTTTTTCTTGGGAATGGTTTTTAAATGACCTCGGCTCTTAATTGTAGTTTAGGTTAAAATTTTCTCTTTGGTGGTAAGTATTGTGACCACGTTGATTTTATTAAATTGTCAAAGGCTCAGTAACATAACCAAATATTCAAAGACTCTGACCTTAACTATTTATGCTGCTTTTACTGTAGTCAGCAATAAAAGTTCAAGCAAAGAAGTTAAAGGAATTACTAAAATAACACAGCCTTTGAAAAGAATTAAATTATAATCTGGACAGTGTTTCCAGAGTTGACAGTGTTTATCATCACCACCTGCCTTCCTCAAATTCCATCTCCCAGCATGCATATAGGTCATACATAGGCACGTGCACAGCAGCATCTGCTACTGCACTCTTCCTTAAGTGAGGAATATTTTGTTAGGCTCCAGAGTGAGCGCCTCCCCTCACATTAAAAAAAAAAAAAAACCTCATTTTGTATCATCAGCACAATTGGCACCTCTGTCTTTTTCTGCAGGTATTCAAGAAAACAGTTAGATGACCAAATCCAGATGAGCCAAAGGGATAATTTAAACAGTTACTTCTTTTTTCTCTGCAACTTTGTATTTTTTATTTTCAAATCCACAAAAAAAGTGAAAAACACAATACTGAACATCAGTATAGCTGTGACGTATGTTTACCAGTCATTAGTATTTTGTCTTCCTCTCTGCCTCCCTCCCTGTGTATGTGTGTGTATGTGCTACAGCATTTGAAGTTACTTTACAAACATCTCAACAGTTTCCCCCTAAAAAACTTTAGCTCACATCTCATATATCACATCCAAGAAAATTAATTTGATACCATCTATTTACCACCCATATTGCCTCTGTTGTATCAGAAATTTCTTTCATATCTCGCTGTTTGGACCCATGAGTCCATCAATATTCCCACATTACATTGAATTTTTATGTCTTTTTAAATTCCATTTGATTTAAACCAGTACCCCTATCTTTTTTTTTTTTTTCATGACATCAGCTTCTGAGGAAAAACATCATTATTTATAGACTATTTTAATCAATTTTTTTTTTTTACTAAGATACTGATTATCTTACACTTGGGAAATGACACGGAAAGCAGTATTTTTAGCCAAAGGATTCTAATTAGAAACAGCTGAATGGATTTGCACACCAGAATGATCTTCTAAATTGTACGATCTGCTGTCTCGTGGCTATCTGTGCCCATGCCTCAGTCAGCAATGCCCCATGTGCTGCTTTGCAGTTTCGCAATTTCTACCTCCAGAAACTTCACATCTATCTCCTTTTGATGAACAAATAAAAAATCAGTTTTCTTTTTCTGCTGTTTCATTTAGAAAAGAGTTGTAGGAGAAGAGTAGTTCTATATTTAATCCCTTAGCAGTTGCTTTGAAGACTGTAGGGAAGAAGAGTAAGACTCCTAAACATTGGAATCTAGTATGAACTTGTGATGTAAAAAGTATAATAAAATAAAAGAATTTGTTAGATAACAGAACTCTAGGAAGATTTTTGGCAAGGAGATTTTAGGAACTGACATTCTAGTGGTACTTTTAGATTATTTATTTCACTGACTCAATCTTGGCAATGCATATGCTTATTTCCCCATAAAGCCTTAGAGATTACATTTTGAGTTAGTAAGACAACAGATATTCACCTGTGATACTTCTAGTGAGTTTTAACTGGGAGCCATCGTAATAAAATATCAGTTGACCTTTGACAGTCATAAGCAATAAAAATTATTTACTGGTAGTTTTACTACTGAAGATTTCCAGCTGCTATTTTTCTTCCAGGTAAAAAATTATATTCTGCATGAGAACAAAATATTATCTCAGTAAAGTTAAATTCCTCATTTTTGAAAAAGGATAATTTGGTATTCAAGTAAGCATTAAATGAGACTTTTTGAAAGTGTACTTGAATTGGTAAGTGTGTGTATTCAGAGGCAGAAATTGGTTTTTCTTGGTAGATTACACTGAATTATGTTAAACTTTCTTATAAACCAATTTTTGAAAATACATTTATGGTAAATGCATTTATTTCTATTTTAGTTGCTGCCAAACAAGGTGAATCCGACCCAGAGAGGAAAGAAACAAGGCAGAAAGTAGATGACGACAGAAAACATGAGATAGAAGCTGCTATAGTGCGGATAATGAAATCTAGAAAGAAGATGCAGCACAATGTTCTAGTAGCGGAGGTGAGGACTCTTCACAACTGGGCTAATATAGAAAAAGCAGTAACATTATTAACAAAATGATTCTATTCAACTAATTTTAAAAACAATTTCACTATTAGGAAATCCTAGTAACACTTAATGAAATGTATGGCACTCAGTAATTAAACAGAGTGATACATCCAAATTATGTGCACACTTCAGGAACTAATGTGTTTATAGTGAAAATGACAGAATATTGTCACATGAGGTATTAAAAAATTTTCACTGCTATTTTTAATACCTTTGTGTAAACAAACTCTATTTCTGAAGACTAATAACAATTACCATTCATTGAGTGCTTTCATTTTACAAATTGGGAAACTAAGGAGGAGAAGACCCCTAAAGAGGCCATTAAAACAGGTGAGAGAGGTCAGGCGCGGTGGCT
Source organism: Cebus imitator (assembly GCF_001604975.1). NCBI lineage: Eukaryota > Metazoa > Chordata > Mammalia > Primates > Cebidae > Cebus > Cebus imitator. Next base: position 6,857,561 of record NW_016107372.1, read on the forward strand.
CATGCCCATAATCCCAGCACTGTGGGAGGCCGAGGATACCAGCCTGGCCAATATAGTGAAACCCTGTCTCTACTAAAAATACAAAAGAAGCTGAGCATGGTGGTGGGCGCCTGTAATCTCAGCTACTTGGGAGGCTGAGGCAAGACAATTGCTTGAACCTGGGGGGCGGAGGTTGCAGTGAACCGAGATTGTGCCACTGCATTCCAGCCTGGTGACAGAGCTAGACTCCATCTCAAAAAAAAAAAAAAAAAATTGGTGGGAGAGGATTAGGACCTGGGTAAAGTATTGGTAAAAGATAGAAAGTTGAATCAAGATAATTGGAAAGTAGAATTGATAGGCTTTATTGATTGATAATGGGAAGTGAAAGGGAGAAGTTAAAGACATCTTCTAGATTTCTGGCTTGAATGAGTAGCTAGAGATTGGTTTCTTTAACCGAAAAGCGAAGGGTAATGTAATATGCCGCTGTGGTCCAGATGTCACTTAATACTGTTCTGTACTAGTTGACTTTATTGTATATTGGCACTTCTAGGGACAGGTGGAAGTCAGTAGACACATGAGGGCTAGAAGTTGCACTGGGAATTAGCTGTATGAGAATGCAGTTAAAACTGCAAGAAAGAACCAGAGGATAGACTCCTCCCTCATCATTTTAGGAACAGTGAATGTAACAGCTAACAAACTCTTCAGATCACTGGTTCTCACAGTGTGGTTCTTTCTTGGAGCAACTGCATCAGCATCATCTGGGAACTCCTGAGAAACACAGATTCTTACGTTCCACCAGATCCTGAGAATTTAATCAGAAACTCTGGGGATAGGGCCCAACAGTCTGGTTTTTTAACACGAACCGTAGTTGATTCTGATGTTTTTTCCAATTTGAGAACACTGCTTTGGAAGGAAAAGGAAACAAAATACAGTGCCCTATGACAAAGGAAGAGAATTACAAAGAGTGAGTGGTAATGTCAAAACTCATGGAAATGAGTTTAAACACTTACTTTGGCAATTATGTGACAGGTTAGCTTTCTCAGACATTTTCATTGGACTGGTAAAAGTGGCTGGCCAGTGATAGTGCCTTGAGAACGAAATGGAGGTGGAAACCACCAGGAGTGGCTTATTCTTTGAGGCATTGGCTCAAAAGAAAGGGCAGAGAGAGCAGTATTAGGATTCAGTGTTGAGTTGAAGGGTTTGGGCTTTTTTCCCCAAAATATGGGAAGATACTGAAGCATGCTTATATCCTAAGAATAAGGAGGGGATCCTTAAAAATAGGAAGAAAAATGAGATGAAAGGATAATACCACATACAGAAAAGGAAAAGTGAGGATTGTATAGAGAGTATGGTGATGGTAGTTGTACTGACAGATGTTACTGAACATGCCTCTTCCTGAGAACCCAGGGCAGGGTGTGGGAATGTGTGCTAAGCAAGGTTTTATGTGAGTATAGATAAATGTATATGTGTAGGGTGGAAATTTGAAGAACTTCGAATTAAAATGGCCTCTTTTCTCTATGTAAAACCTGATAAGAGGTTATGGTGCAGGACTGGGTTGAGGAGTTTAAGGGGATTGTCAGAAATTTGAAATACCTGTCAAAGAATGGTGCTCAAGAACTTCTGAACTTTTTAACACAATAAATTTGTGCTATTAGTCTACACCAGAGATTGGCAGATATATTTTTAAATGGCCAGTTGTAGCATGAAAGCAGCTATAGGTAATACATAAATGCATGTGACTTGTGATGGATCACGTGTGTAATCCCAGCACTTTGGGAGGCCAAGGAGGGTGGATCACCTGAGATCAGGAGTTCGAGGCCAGCCTGACCAACATGGAGAAATCCTGTCTCTACTAAAAATACAAAAAATTAGCTGGTTGCGGTTGTGAGTGTCTGTAATCCAAACTACTCAGGAGGCTGAGGCAGGAGAACCGCTTGAAACCCAGGAGGCAGAGGTTGCAGTGAGCCGAGATCCCACCATTGCACTCCAGCCTGGGCAACAGAGCAAGACTCCATCTCAAAAAAATAAATAAATAAAATAAATGCATGTGACTGTGTTTCAGTAAAATTTTACAGAAACAGGTAGTGGGTTGTATTTGGCCAGTGACTGCGGTTTTCTGACTCCCAGTGTACACAAATGGTATAAGAACTACAGCTTTACTCAGCAAAGAGCTCTGTGGCAGGTTAATAATGAAATATGTACAGAATATAGGTTTAATCAAGTAGTGTTTATGGGATAGGACCGAAAGAATCAGGGAGTAGAAGGTCCTGTTGAGAGTGCAGCTGAAGGGATCTTGAATGCAGTTTAGGCCCAGTAAGCGGGGCGAGAGCGAGCCAATGGGAGCTGTTGAATGGGAGCTATTTTCTTCCAATAGGCTGGAAGAAAAGGGCAAAGGGTGGGAGATCTCAGGTGGTGAGTTGAGAGCCAGTTTCTTGATACTGGAGTGGTAATCCTGGAAGGGTGATAAATTGTAGTTGCAGAGTGAAGTGCTGAATTTTCAGATTTCAAAGAATTACCAATCTATTGTGGCTTTGGGAAATGAACTGATCAACAAAAGTAAAAGCAAAGCTGGCTCATAGATGGATGGATTAGTGGAAAGAACATGGACTTTGAGGTCAGAAGGGTTTAGAGTCATTTCTGCTGGCTCTGTTATTTACGACTTGTTCATGTCAGTTTTCGTCTCTGGCTTATTTTCCTTATTTGTAAAATGAGACAACTTGTTTTGCAGGTTTAAGAACATTAGATAAATTCATACATGCAGAATGACTGATGAATAGTGCATAGTCAGACTATGACTGCTGCTTTACTATTACTATTTTATTATGTATAGCACGGTACTTGGAATCCTGATAGTAGTTGAAGAAAAGAACAACAGAAGCACTTACTGGATTGGGCATTACTCTGAGCATTCCATCTGTTAACACATTTCGTGTACACAACAATGGGCCAGGGTCTCAGAGCTAGCAGTGGTAGAGCTGAGTTTATCCAGGTACTCTGAGTCCGAGTTTGTGTTCTTAAATACATAGGCTACCCAAGTTCTGTGAGTTGTGAGTGTAACCCAGAAGTCAGTAGATAACAGCATCAAAACAGTTATAAGTAGTATATACTCACACTAACATAATTCCAACTAATTCAACTCTTCTTCAGTTTAGCATTCACATTCTGATTTGAGGAAGTGTGTTGTAACCATACATTACGTTTTCAAACAGAACCTTTTTAGAGTTTCTGTGCTTTTAGCTTCAGTAATCCAGTTAGTAAAGTTCAGTCTCTGAGTGTTAAAATGACATACCAGTTCTGCTCAAAGATAGGAATTTTTATGTGTTTATATAAAAATGCTATCTGCTCTCTTTTAGGTAACTCAGCAGTTGAAGGCTCGATTCTTACCAAGTCCAGTTGTTATTAAGAAACGTATTGAAGGACTTATTGAGAGAGAATATTTGGCACGAACACCTGAGGATCGCAAAGTATACACATATGTAGCATAAAATGCGTTCAGAAATTTGATTTATTCTTGGACTGTACTCTTCGCATGGACTGGGAAGTTCTTTTAAATCATTAAATATTAAGACGACCATCTCTTCTATTAAATTACAGTACATGTTCTAGACCATTCAGATCAAGCCTTTACTCCCTTTGAGAGTTTTCAACATCAGTTGATTGAGCTTCAGGCTTTACAACGTTTATCCCTGTAGAGATCATCTTTACAGTTCCTCGGGAAAATGTGAATGTGCCGCGTTTTGTTTTCTTTACTGTATGAAAACAGGAAAAAAAATAAAACAAAAATTTAGACAATACAGCTCATTGAAATAAAATTGTTGGATTTTATTTCCCCAGGTCTTCAGTGTTGATGTAAACGTGTTTTTGTAGTGTTGCTTAGCACTTTGCGCATTGTGTAAGTTGGGTAACAAAAATGGCAAAAGAGATGCAGAATTCCCAGTGATCTTGCTCTGAAGACATTTCTTTAGCTAGTCTTATTTAATTTAAAGGTTCGATAAATATACAAAGACCCAAGCATACAATTTGAGCATGCTGTAATCTACCACTTGCACTTACTAATCTTCTAGCCTTATGACCAGGAACCTTTGTTTTGGGCTACACATCCTGATTTGATTTTTTCCCTATTGTAATTTGAGATTTCCCAAATTAAGTCTTATAATGATTAGATTTTGTTCTGAGTTATTTCTAGAGAAAGAAAATATTTTAGTATGTATAAATTGTACAATAATTTTTTTGCCTGTTGTACTCACTGCTAATAGTGGATTGTATAGGGTGGTGTGGTGGTGTTTTTATTTCATTTATTGTAGACAAAAATAAATGAATTTAGTATACACATACCCACTAATTCAAGTATGTCAGAGCACAAAGTTGGCAGCTGGTTATATTTAATTCAGCCCCTCTGAAAAGCACATACAGTCTGTACTTCGTTTATGAATATCTTAGGTCCTCCCTGTCCCTAAATATATATTTTGGTGAAGCTGTGGTGCACTATTAATTTTCTGTTTCAAAATGCAATCTAAAGATGCAATAAATATGATGACCTTGATAGTTTTAATGAAATACTCAATTCCTGCAGCTAACTGTGTTTCAGAAAGTGATTAAGCAATATTTCTCAAACCTGATGATTCTTGGATAGCTATTGTCCTCCAGAGTCATCATTTCACGTTTTCAAAGATGTGCTTTGTGCTGAAGATAATTGTCAGATATCCTGTGCTTCCAGAGTATTTTTATCTTCAATTTTATTTAATTTTGTTTCATTTTGTTTTCATAAGACAATGTTTCAGATATGTAATGGGGCAAACCACTATAGATTTCTGTTGGATAGAAAAATGAAATGTTACTAATAAGTTTAAATTGACCCTTCATTGACTATCAGTACTGTTGATATACTTAATAGAATGTATGTCTCAGAAGATGGTTTCTGTTTATGGTCAAGTTACAACAACTGAATTCTAATATGGATTAAAAACTCCACGTAAATATTTTTCCCCATGCGTCTTGGGTTATAATTTTCCTTTTAGACTTGCAAATATGCTTTTATTGCAGTTTTGTGTACTGTAGGATTACAAGCCTTGTGCTCTTAATCTCTACATTTTCCACTTCCACATGATGCAATTAAGATGCCAATGAAAAATATTGTGAACATTATTCTCAGGACACTTTTACCATAATTGAGCAGTAGTAAGTCAGGTGTAACATGGAAAGCTGAGCGTTTCACCTTCTGATTTAATAATTGGAAATTTTCTATAATGGTAAGATGTTTATAGGAAATTAATGGTATTTTGGGTTTGAGAATTTTTTTATTGCTTTCATTTCCCAATTAAATGATGCTTAACACCTGGGAAAACAGGACAACTCAAGATTGTCAAGTTAGTAAATATGAACAATATAGAAACTTTATTCGAAATCTCCTAAGTGAGACATTAAACATTTTAGTGCTAGTTGATAGCCATTAAAAGTTAAGTTGATGTTATTGTGTCAAGTGTGGCTGTACAAATCAGATCTAGAGTTTAGAGACATACTTGTTAATTTTGGAGCACAGTTTGGTATTTACGCTTCTAAATATATTAGAACACATTTCTGAATTGCAGTTGAGTTGAATGGGAAATGCTGGTGGTGTGGTGGTGCACTGAAAAAATAGGTCACACAAAGCGTTTACGTGTTTGACCTCAAGTATCATTTTAGTTCATAAAGCTTATAACAAAATACATTTAACATTGCCTTCTTTTTAGCAAGAGGTCATGGATGCTGTTTTTTTTTTCTCAGTTTTTAATTTGAAAGAAAAATACATCCTAACCATTCCATCCTGTTGGTATGGGGAAATTTTGTTGATTTATTAGAAGAGTTTTAAGGAGGGTGGATTCGTAGTTTTTCAACTGCAAAAATGATATAATCTTTGTTCAGTAATTGTTAAAGCTGCCTTCATTATCAAATCCAGGACAGTGTTTATTTTGAATTGTGTTACATTATTTAAAGATTGAAAATTGGTTGCAGTTAGGGAACACACACCCTTACAAAATAAAAAGTGGTCGTGATTGCAAGGATTCTTATATGTCAGTGAATTTAGAAAGGGAATGGGGGAGGGGATGCATGCCTTTCTGAAGGATATGTTAGAGTCACCTGTGTGACATTATAATTATAGACATGTACTACTCAAACCCCCACGATGCCAATCATATGCCTTCACTATAAGAATCCATCTCTAGTGAAACACTGTTGATGTTTTGTTCACCCACCTGTGTTGGGTAGCAGGAAAGGCTTAGAACCAACGATTTTAAGATTATGCCTACATCTCTAGCACACTGGCATCATCTTGGGCTTCTAAATATTTAATTCCTCAATTTGGAAAACAGTTTTACTGTTTACTGTTTAAAATACTCATTTTCAATACTGACTAGTATTAAAGGATTTTTATCTTTGTCTACTGTAACTTAAGACTCTTACAGAATAACTTTATACATTATGTGGTGTATTGTCTCAATCTTGAAAGCTGCTACGTGTCAATTGTAGGTCGTGTATTTTACTTTATGTTGCTTAGTGTTTTGCATTCTATAAATATGAATGTTAAAACATTTCAGGGCAGCAAAATTAGTAGAAATCATTTCTAGTTTCCAAAGCAGAAATAATTAGAATTGTTAATAACATGTAACTGCTTACCATGTGCCAGATACTGTTCTGAATATTTTATGTCTATTCATTTAGTTGTCACATTGGCTTTATGTGAGAGAACCATTATTATACCAGTGTTGTCCAAGATTACTAGTAGGAAATGGCAGAGCCAGGAGCTGGACCTAGTTAATCCTATCCATATTCCATAGTACAAATTGACATGATTTTCCATATTAAATTTTCATTTATTTTGTATCTCATTCACATGAATAGTAATGTGGCAAACTAAAGTTAATACATAAACCATTGCAAAATGGCATTTTGCATATTTTTGTTTAGCTTTGCTGATACCAAGTTTTGGTAGGAAGGAAAACAGGGAAGGCGATGGCTGCTACTCTGGAATGTGTCCATTGAAAAGAAAATAGGCGCTTTGTCTCCCACAATACTAGAGAAAGTTTTACGTAAGTGGGTGCCACAGATAGGTGTGTAACTTAAATTCATATCTACAGTTTTAAAAAATGTTTTCCTTTGAGTGCCTTTCCTATGTCAAATTGCCAGGAGGAAGAGGAAACGTAAGAATGGCAGATAATTTAACAGGTCATGATACAGAGATTGGCCATTACGCTAGCTCTCAGAAGAAAAACAACCAGGATGTCTTGAAAACCCTGTCATTTAATCTTATAAATGGCAAATTTGTAAGTGTGTCATATAAGTAACTTGATCCTCAGTTTTAGGGTCTAAGTTGACCTCAAGTGAGCCATGCAAAAATAGCTTTAAAATAATACGTGAGGAGCCCAAAGTAAACGTGTATTTTTTAGTAACAATGACATTGTCAAATTTCAAGATTTTAATAACAGGACAGTTCAACTAATAAACTTTATTGCATACAAGATTTATTGCAATGTGGGAAAATTAAAATTCTCAGTCTCAGAATTCTTTCTGCAGTTGTGATTCTTGAATAAATGCCTCAGCATGGTGTCTGGTCTGCAGTGGGTGTAGGCACTCAGTAAATCTCAGATGAATGTGCTCAATGATCACAAAGTATCTTGAAAGAAAATCTTTAAAAAATTGAATTTCACAAATTAAAATTTGTACTGCACTGTTGGGGCTATGACAGTGTATGGATGATATTTTTGATTTCTATAAATAGAAATTATTTTCTTTGACTTTAGGTAAAAAGTGGAAAATATAGACGAGCCCTTAGGTGGTTGCAGATTCGGCGTGTGTGTGTGTGTGTGTGTGTGTGTGTGTGTGTGTGTGAGAACAGCATCTCTCTCTCTTGCCCAAGATGGGGTGTGTGTGTGTTGCCCAGTATCTCTGTTAGAAAACAGACCAGTCCTTAGGTGGTTGCACATTTCGGGTGTGTGTGTATGTGTGTACAGCATTTCCCTCTATTGCCCAAGTTGGGGTGGGGGTGTTGCCCAGGATCTCTGTTTCCCAAAATGGGGTGTGTGTGTGTGTGTACAGCATCTCAATCTTGCCCAAGCTGGAGTACACTGACATTATCGTGGCTCACTATAGCCTCAGCCTCCTGGGCTCAAGTGATCTCCCACCTCAGCCTCTGGAGTAGCTTGCCACCATGCAAGCTACTTTTTTTTTTAAGTAGAGACAGGGTCTTGCTGTATTCCTAGGCTGCTCTCAAACGACTAGGCTCAAGCTATCCTGCCTCGGCTTGCCAAAGTGCTAGGATAATAGGCATGAGCCACTGCGCACCCAGCCAGCATAGTGCTAAATGTTGATTTTTAAGCCCCTCTTGCATAGCATCACTGTGATAAGAACTTTATCAGTATTAGATCATTTGGTCCTATGGGGATCCTATGAAAAACCTCTTAGTGACAATTTTTTAATGGAATCCCACCAATAGTTAATGGGGTGCAGAAATTTGGACCCGAGTCTCTTAATTCCAAAACCTGTGCTTTTAAAAGTGTGTGTCCCAATTACTGGTTGTTTGGGCAGACTGCACAGAACCTTGTAAATTGAATTTGGATCTGAAGGTAGATTTTCTTGGCACGTATTTTGGTGAAAGTTTGCGTTGTTTTATTAGAAAATGCTTTTGGAGAGTTTGATCTTATAAAATTATAGATCTTTAACAAGAAAAAAATTGGCCGTATCAGCTATGCATATTGGTATATGGTACAGAAGTATTTTCTTTCTAGCAAGTTTATACAACTGATGTCAGATATCAATACCTGCAGAATTAACCTTTTTATTTTTTATGTAATGCTATCTTCTGTATTTAAAAAAAAAAAAAAAACTAGAATGATTTTTCTAATGGAATGGAATTATAGACTGAAAGAGACTGAGGAAACTAAAGAGTTTGAAATCAAGTGAAGAAAAGGGCAGAATGTGTGTTTGTTCCAGTGCGACTCTAGCAATAGGCAATCAGTGTGACTATAATATAGACTGTCACAAACATATTGCAACTTCTACATCTGATGGGGGAGAAGGTGCTGAGGAGGGTACCCTTCAGAGCAAGAAATTCTGTATACATACTGTGTTCATGGCATTTTAAAGATTCCTCTCTTGGCTAGGCATGGTGGCTCACGCCTGTAATCCAAGCACTTTGGAGGCCAAGGTGGGCGGATCACCTGAGTTTGAGAGTTCAAGACTAGCCTGACCAACATGGTGAAACCTCGTCTTTAAAAAAACAAAAATAAAAAGAGTCCTCTCTTAAGCTTGCCTAAACCAACATTCGTATTATCCAAGTTCGTAATAAGGCTTCCATATTCTCCAGACTTGCCTTGAGCTGATTAAAAATTAATGCAAGCCGCCGGGCTCAGTGGCTCACGCCTGTAATCCCAGCACTTCGGGAGGCTAAGATGGGCAGATCACCTGAGGTTGGCAGTTCAGGACCAGTTTGACCAACACGGAGAAACCCCATCTGTACTAAAAGTACAAAATTAGCCAAGTGTGGTGGCACATGCCTGTAATTCCAGCTACTCGGAGGGCTGAGGCAGGAGAATTGCTTGAACCCAGGAGGGAGAGGTGGTGAGCCGAGATCTCACCATTGCACTCCAGCCTGGGCAACAAGAGTGAAACTCCGTCTCAAAAAATAATAGTAATGCAAGCCATTTTCAAAGAAGTGGAAGTTTGTGCCGGGCGCGGTGGCTCACACCTGTAATCCCAGCACTTTGGGAGGCCGAGGCGGGTGGATCACGAGGTCAAGAGATTGAGACCATCCTGGTCAACAAGGTGAAACCTCGTCTCTACTAAAAATACAAAAATTAGCTGGGCATGATGGTGCGTGCCTGTAATCCCAGCTACTCGGGAGGCTGAGGCAGGAGAATCTCTTGAACCCAGGAGGCGGAGGTTGCGGTGAGCCGAGATCGTGCCATTGCACTCCAGTCTGGGCAACAACAGCAAAACTCCGTCTCAAAAAAAAAAAAAAAAAAGAAATGGAAGTTTGTAATCATTAAGGCTATACAAGAGTGCTGTCGATTTTAAAAAGCAATTCCAAAAGAGGTGTGTCAAGTGCTTTGGTGTTTTTCAACCTAGCTGAACACCAGATTTTCCTAGAGAAGCTGTACAAAGAAACAAGAAAAAAGTTTTATGTTCCGTGTGGAGATTATGATTTAAAAGTGTGGGGTGATTCTTGTGGGCAGCTAAGTTTGAGAACCATTGCTTTAGATTGTACATGTTAACAATAAAACATAAACTTCCATTTTCACTGATTAGATGAGAATGTTGATGTATTTGCAAGTTGTGGGATTTTCTTTAACATAATTTATCAGCATTTACAATGCCTCATGTGGTTAAGACAACATGTTGATCAAATGAGGTTTGATTACAAACTGGACCAGATAATTTCAAGCTAGTCGTGGTCACAAATCACATTATTAATTACAGTTAACTCTCAGTGGGTCCTAATGGGTGCAAGGAGGGAGAAGGAGAAGTGATAATAGTGTCTTCGTAGCCAAAGGGCTGTGGTCTTACAATTTTAATTACTTATTCCCACTGGGAGAAGCTGAATTTAGAAACAAAAGTGTTCAACGCTCAGTGACCTCTATCCCATTTCTAACAGTTTAGATAGCAACACTAGAAGAGTGATTCTAGTTATGAAGAAAGCGAGGGCCCCCTGAACAGATTTGGATTTTTTTCCCCCATAGCAACCATTGGTTGTGAAGCAATTCAGTAAGATCTGAGTGACAAAATTTGAGATGTTTGTGCCACCAACTTTGTAAGATCATAAACAGAAGTATAAACCGTCATTTTGGCTATTTTTATTGCAACCTAGATGGTGCAGTGTTTCTACTGAGATTTAGCATCTGATGATTGTCCATTTAATCTGACAGGAGGTGACGCCCTTAAAAGCATGGTATTCCCAGCTCCCTAATATGCAAATGTAACTTTTGGTTTTTTTGCCTTTTTTTTTTTTTTTGAGACGGAGTCTTGCTTTGTCGCCCAGGCTGGAAGGCAGTGCGTGATCTTGGCTTACTGCAACCTCCACCTCCTGGGTTCAAGCGATTCTCCTGCCTCATCCTCCCAAATAGCTAGGATTACAGGCGTGCAGCCACTACAACCAGCTAATTTTTGTACTTTCAGTAGAGACAGGATTTCACCACGTTGGCCAGGCTGGTCTCGAACTCCTGACCTCAGGTGATCCACCCGCCTCTGCCTCCTAGAGTGCTGGGATTACAGGTGTGAGCCACCACGCCCAGCCCAAAACATAACTTTCGGATTATTTCTTGAACTTTCGTAGAATGATCCATATTCTCTTGAGCCACAAATTAAGAAAAAGACGTGTTTGTAAAACTTTTCTTTCTCATAAACAAAATGAGATTCATGAAACTAATTTCCTCATCAAATTTGTGCACAGATTAAGGTCTTAAATATGTAAGAAAACCTAAGAACTGGCAAAATCAAACTCCAATTCTCAAGGTTGGTTAAGCAGGGAGGACCCCCTTCCAGCCTGTATGATGGCTCCTAAAGATGCACCTTCCCTTTGGAGACTCACTAATTATTGCTCGCCTCATGACCCTGGCCACAGTAATTGCTGCTTCAGCCTGCATGTGGATACATAGCCTATTAATGTTTATTTCTCCATATAAATTTTCTTCTCCGTAGGACTCCACAATACATCCAATGGCAGTACTGAGTGATGCATGGCTTTGTCTACTGTGGGAGATTTTCCCTTCTACAACCTCCCTTAGAAGATTGATGCTTAAATTCCCAAAGGAGCAGCTGGTGGCATGCTGTCACCATAACAGCTCTTAGCAGGGTATCTGTCACTTAGTGAGTTCTCAATAAATGCTAACTTCATTCTGACCCATTCATGACAGCAGCATTCATTTATGAGACAATGGGGAGGGTCCCCCTACTTCTGTAGACTTAATGGTCTTGCATATGAACCCAAACTGTCCCATTAGTTTTATTACATCATTCCGTAATCAACTGAGCTTATTGTGTAGGAACTTCGATTTATAAACGAAGCCGGATCATAGTGTTCTCCCCTCTTTTGGGCTAGTGTAACTTCCTGAAATATACAAATTATCTTCTAAGAACTTCTGTCGTCCTTAAATATCCCATTTTGCTCACTTCTTGCAATCAATATGACCTAAAAAGAACTAAAACAGCTGTAAAAAAATCACACTATTGAAATCTATTTTTGTGTAAAAGTTTTTGCACATGTATCCATGTATGCATATGTATGCATATGAATGTGCACATTTGTATATGCATGATGAATGACATTAAATCTTGAAAGTAGTTGGCTTAAGGACAGATTGATCATTTTTTTTTCGATTGATAATTTCTGTCATAAATGACTAGATACAGAGTTCACCAGATGGCAAACCACATAGTAACAAAATGAGCCTAAACCCTGGTTTTATTCATTGCCTTTTACCTTTGTTAAGAAACAGTGTATTATTAAATAGCCATAAAATTCTATATTAGACAAGAAAAGTATATAAACAAACAAGGCCATAGAAATGGCACCTTTTAGGAAATTTGTTTACTAAGAAGCAAAATATAAGTTAATTTCCCATTGTTAAGTGCATCCTTATCAGGTGACATGCTGTGAATACCTCTTTTCCTTGGTTAAAAAAATATACTAGAAATATGTAAAATATATTAAAAAGTCTACATATATACAAAAATGTTGTTTAGTACAGCCAAAGATTTACATGATTAAGGTAATGGCTGTGAGTTCCCTCCTTTTCACTGTGCTAGACTCCCACAGCCTCCTTGCTTCTCTTGTACTAGAGACTGGGAAGTCAAATGACTAATGTGGCAAAATGGCTACGCAGGAGTCAATGAGGATGAAGCAAGGAAGGGCTTGGTGTTGTGAGAGTTCGTTTACATGTGGCAAGGCAATTTGGGATTAGATTTTGAAGAGCAGAGAAAAATCTAACCTCCAGATTAATGATATGTAGCCGTATAATTTAAAATTGCCAGCCAGGCAAGGTGACTCATGCCTTTAATCCCAGTACTTTGGGAGGCCAAGGTGGGTGGATCACTTGAGGTCAGTAGTTCAAGACCAGCCTGGCCAACATCGCGAAATCTATCTCTACTAAAAACAGAAAAATTAGCCAGGTGTGTTGGCAGGTGCCTGTAATCTCAGCTACTTGGGAGGTTGAGGCAGAAGAATCACTTGCATCTGGGAGGTGGAGAATGCTGTGAATCGAGATCATGCCACTGAACTCCAGCCTGGGCGACCGAGCAAGGCTCCAAGTTTATGGTATTTTTGTTGGAGCAGCCTGAGCAGACTAAGACACATTCTCACCATAGAGAATGGAACTTGGGACTTGACCACAGTCTAAAGGGTACAACTACCAGATGTAGTCTTCTGGTTGCCAGTCCAGGACACTTGACTCCTTAATTGCATTGAATTCATCCACTAAGCAGCATTTTCTCTTGAAAATTCTGATCTACAAATAGTCACGAACATTTGTATTTTTCTTGATTTTAATGAAAGTCCAACCATTGTAAGTTAACGTCTTGTGGTTAGGTATGAGTTGTTTCCTGATGTGATATGGTTTGGATTTGTGTCCCCCCCGCAAATCTAATGGCAAATTGTATTCCCCAATGTTGGAGGAGGGGCCTGGTGGGAGGTGATTGAATCATGGGGGTGGATTTCCCGCTTGCTGTTCTCATGATAGTGAGTTCTCATGAGATCTAGTTGTTTTAAAGTGTGTAGTAACTCCCCTTTCTCTCTCTTCCTCCTGCTCCTGCCATGTAAGATGTGCCTGCTTCCCCTTCATCTTCTGCCATGATTGTAAGTTTCCTGAGGCCTCCCCAGCTGTGCTTCCTATACACATTGTGAAACTGTGAGCCAATTAAACATTTTTTCTTTATAAATTACCCAGTTTCAGGTAGTTCTTTATAGTAATGCAAGAATGGACTAATACACCAAGACACCTATATATCTACTTGTCCTCCCCAAATAAACTTTCGATGTTCTGGAGTCCCTGGAATGATTGGATATATTTTCATACATCCCCACATCCCAAAAGTTTGTTGTTGTTGTTGTTTTTGTAAATTATTATTATATTTTAAGTTCTGGGGTACATGTGCAGATCATACAGGTTTGTTACATAAGTGTACACATGCCATGGTGGTTTGCTGCATCCATCACCCTGTCATCTACATTAGGTATTTCTCCTAATGTTATTCCTTCCCAATTCCCCACCCCCTACTGTCCCTCCCCTAGCTCCCTCACCCCCCTGATAGGCCCCAGTGTGTGATGTTCCTCTCCCTGTGTCCATGTTTTCTCATTGTTCAACACCCACTTATGAGTGATAACATGTGGTATTTGGTTTTCTGTTCTTGTGTCAGTTTGCTGAGAATGATGGTTTCCAGATTCATCCATGTCCCAGCAAAGGACATGAACTCATCCTTTTTTATGGCTGCATAGTATTCCATGGTGTATATGTGCCACATTTTCTTTATTCAGTCTATCATTGATGGGCATTTGAGTTGGTTCCAAGTCTTTGCTATTGCAAACAGTGCCACAATGAACATGCCTGCGCATGTGTCTTTATAGTAGAACAATTTATAATCCTTTGGGTATATACCCAGTAATGGGATTGCTGGGTCAAATGGTATTTCTAGTTCTAGATCCTTGAGGAATTGCCACACTGTCTTCCACAATGGTTGAACTAATTTACACTCCCACCAGCAGTGTAAAAGCATGCCTATTTCTCCACATCCTCTCCAGCATCTATTGTCTACAGATTTTTTAAGGATTGCCATTCTAACTGGCGTGAGATGGTATCTCAATGTGGTTTTGATTTGCATTTCTCTAATGACCAGTGATGATGAGCTTTTTTTCATATGTTTGTTGGCTGCATAAATGTCTTCTTTTGAAAAATGTCTGTTCATATCCTTTGCCCAATTTTTGATGGGATTGTTTGTTTTTTTCTTGTAAATTTGTTTTTCTTTGTAGATTCTGGATATTAGCCCTTTGTCAGATGGGTAGGTTGCAAAAAATTTTTCCCATTCTGTTGGTTGCTGGTTCACTCTAATGATAATTTCTTTTGCTGTACAGAAGCTCTGGAGTTTAATTAGATCCCAATTGTCTATTTTGGCTTTTGTTGCCATTGCTTTTGGTGTTTTAGTCATGAAGTGCTAGCCTATGCCTATGTCCTGAATGGTATTGCCTAGGTTTTCTTCTAGGGTTTTTATGGTGTTAGGTCTTATGTTTAGGTCTTTAATCCATCTGGAGTTAATTTTTGTATAAGGTGTAAGGAAGGGGCCCAGTTTCAGCTTTCTGCATATGGCAGTTTTTCTGCTATGTAGTTTTCTGCTATAGCCAGTTTTCTCAACACCATTTATTATATAGGTAATCCTTTCCCCATTGCTTGTTTTTTGTTAGGTTTATCAAATATCAGATGGTTGCAGATGTGTGGCATTACTTCTGAGGCTTCTGTTCTGTTCCATTGGTCTATATCTCTGCTTTGGTGCCAGTACCATGCTGTTTTGATTACTGTAGCCTTGTAGTATAGTTTGAAGTTAGGTAGCGTTATGCCTCCAGCTTTGTTGTTGTTGTTGTTGGTTTTTGTTTTGTTTTGTTTTGTTTTTGCTTAGGATTGTTTTGGCTATGTGGGCTCTGTTTATTATTAACTTTGAATCTGTCTCAGAATGAAAGCTACTATGACATGGGTTGTTTTTGCCTGAGTACATAAATTTCCTGTTGCTATAAAAAATTATCACAGACATAGTGGGTTAAATTTTTTCTTTTATAATTTGGAAAGTTAGAAGTCCAACATCAGTCTCACTAGTCCAAAGTCAAGGTATTATTTGGGTTGGTTCCTCTTGGAGGCACAACAGGATAATCCATTTCTTTGCTTCCAACAGCTTCTAGGAGCTGCCTACATTCCTTGGTTTATGGGATCTTCCTCCATCTTCTAAGTAGCAGTGTAGCATCTTCAAATCTGTCTCCTCTTGCACCTTTTTTTTTTTTTTTTTTTGAGACAAAGTCTCACTCTGTTGCCCAGGCTGGAGTGCAGTGGTGCAATCTTGGCTTACCACAACCTCTGTATCCTGGGTTCAAGCGATTCTTCTGCCTTAGCATCCCGAGTAGCTGGGACTACAAGCATGTGCCACCATGCCCAGCTAATTTTTGTATTTTTAGTAGAGACAGGGTTTCACTATGTTACCCAGGCTGGTCTCGAACTCCTGACCTCATGATCTGCCCACCTCAGCCTCCCAAAGTGCTGGGATTACAGGCATGAGCCACTGCACCCAGCATCCTCTTGCACTTTTTCTACTGTCACATCACTTTCTCTTTGACTCTCTCTCCTCCTAAGAACCCTGTGATTACATCAGGCCCACAGCTAACTCAGGATAATCATGCCTCTTGAGATTTTTAACATCATCACATCTGCTAAGTCCCTTTTGTCATATAAAATAACATACAGATTCTGGGGATTAGGATATAGACATCTTGCCGGGGGTGGGGGGGACACTATTTAGCCTACCACACTGAGAAAATTAATTATTTGATTTTTTTTGCAATGTAAAATTTACAATTAGTTTAATGAACTACATGTCAAGGTTTATTTTCTTTATAGATAGAAGCCTGAAAAGTTTAATAACTTCTACACAGTAATGTGATCAGAGTTGATTAAGATCAAGACATATCAATGTGAGATCAGCATGTAAATTCTATTTTTTTCTCATATTGACATTTCTTTTCTTCTGTTACTCTACAACATGAAATATTATTTCTGAATTTTTTTAAAGGCCACTCTTTTATTTGGTTGTACAATTCATTTGAAGAAGGCCATGTAAAGGTGTTTTTGCCAGTAAAAACTCATGTAAAATGAAGTCCAACAGTAAATTTTATATCTTAATTATTTTCATGCTGATGACAATGTATTTGATAATTTATCATCCTTGCAGTTGAAATATTAAAAGTAACTTGAGGAATTGATGTAGAATTAGCTGGTTGATTTAGCTGGTAGCTATCAGTAATCCACAACATGCAAGGCACACAACCATCTTAGTCTGTTTTGTGTTACTGTAAAAGAATACCTGACACTGGGTAATTGATAAAGAAAAGAGGTTTATTTAGCTCATGGTCTGCAGGCTGGGAAGTTCAAGATTTGGCAGCTGCCTCTAGTGACTTCTGGTAAGGGCCACATGCTGTGTAAAAATATGGCAGAGAAATGGAAGGGGAACCAGGCAATGCAAAAAGGGAAAAATATGAGGGGCAACCTTTCTTTATAACAAAACTTTCTCAGGAGCCAATCTATTCCCACAAGAACTAATCCATCCCATGAGAATTAACTCAGTCCAAGAGAAAGACATTAATTCACCTTAATGACCCAATGACAGGCACCACTTCCCAACACTGCCATATTAGGGATGAAGCCTCAACATGAGTTTTGGTGGGAACAAACCATATTCAAACCATAGCATTAACCAATCACTTTAGAGAATGTATCATTGAATGGGAGAAGCAAGGCAAATGACATGAATTTATAGCAATATGGGACATTCAAGCACTACTTAGGAAAGAACTAATAAATCCAGAAAGACTTTGTATTGTTCCTTGCTCCTTCAATATTTCATTATAACATACCTACAACTGGGAAAAATTGAAAAGTAAGGACTGAATGGGAAGATTTTTTTTTAATTAATAGACTTTGTTTTTTAGAGCAATTTTAGATTTACAGGAAATTTAGCAATAAGTACAGTGCCCAAGTTCCCATATACCCCTTCTCTCTCCTGCTGTAGGTTTTGACAAGTGCGTAATATCATGTATCCACCATTACAGTATCATACAGAGTAGTTTTACTGCACTAAAAATGCCCCATGCTCATCTTTTCATTCCTTTCCTCCTCCTCTCAAACATCCACTAATTGTTTTTAGTCTCCATAATTTTGCCTTTTTCAAGACATCTTATAGGAGGAATCATACAGCATGTAGCCTTTCAGACTGGCTTTGTTCACTTAGCAATACACATTTAAAGTTCTTCCATGTCTTTTTAAGGCTTGATAGCACATTTCTTTTTTATCATGAAATAGTGTTCCATTGTATGGATGTACCATAGTTTATTTACCCATTCACCTATTAAAAGACATCTTGGTTGCTTCCAGATTTTTTGTAATTATGGTTAAAGCTGCTATACATGTCAGTGTGCAGGTTTTGTGTGGGTGTAAGTTTTCAACTCACTTGGGTAAATGCCAAGGAGCAGGATTCCTGTATGATAGCTTTATAAGCTATCTTTAGCTTTATAAGGAACTGCCAAACTGCCTTCCAAACTGGCTGTACAATTTTGCATTCCCCATCAGCAATGAATGAGAGTTCTTGTTGCTTCATATACTTACTGGCATTTGTTATCATCAGTTTTGGGATTTTATTCATTATAATAGGCATGTCAAAATATCTCACTGTTATTTTAATTTTCAGTTCCTTAACGGACATATGACATTGAGCATCTTTTTATAGGTTTTTTTTTGCCATCAGTAGATCTTTTTGATGAGTGATCTGTTCAGATATTTTGCCCACTTTAAAATTGGGTTGTTTTCTTACTCTTGAGTTTTAAGAGTTCTCTGTACCTTTTAGATATAAGTCCTTTATCGGATATATGTTTTGCAAATATTTCCTCCCAATTCATGGTTTGTTTTTTATTCTATTAACAGTGTGTTTTACAGAGAAGTCTGACATTTTAGTAAAATCCAGCTTTCATTTGTTTCTCTTATAGATCACACTTTTGATGTTGAATCTTAAAAGCTCAATGTCAAACTCAAGATCACATAAATTTTCTTCCAAGTAATTTTCTGAACGTTTTATATTTTTGCATTTTATATTTAGATATACTGTTAACCCTTGAAAAACATAGGTTTGAATTGTGAGGCTCCACTTATATGTAGATTTTTTTTCAACCAAATGTGGATGGAAAATCTAAAATACAGTATTTGTGGGATGTGAAACCCATGTATATGGAGGGCTGACTTTTTGTATACATGGGTTCCACAGGGCCAAAGGCAGCTGAGTATGCATGGATTTGTGTATACATGGGGTGGGGATGGGAAGCAATCTCCAGTGTTTACTGAGGGACAATTATATAATCCATTTGAGTTAATTTTTGTGAAAGGTGCAAAGTCTGTGTCTAGGTGTTTTTTGTTTGTTGGTTGGTTTTGCATGTGGATATCCAGTTCCAGTATCATTTGCTGCAGGAATTCTCTTTTTCCATTAAATTATTCTTGTTCCTTTGTCAAAAACCAGTTGAGTACAATTGCGTGGGTATATTTCTGTGTTCTCTATTTTGTTACATTGATCTATTTGTGCATTTATTGGCTCATACCATGCTATCTTGATTATTATAGCTCTGTAATAAATACTGACGTCAGGTAGTGTCAGGCTTCTAACTAGAATGTATCGTTTTTGATATGGCTCTTACATGTTTCCATGAAATATGACTGTTTAGAAGTTATTTTTGGAAAAAAAATTATTTTTTTTCTATACAGTGAACACTGCCATGTTACATTTCATTACACCTCCAAATTCTAGGAAATTTTCTTTCTAGAGTCATTTACCTGCAGAACAATATGACTGGTATCAATCATTTATGAATAGGAAAGTATTATTACCTAGTGAGGGAAAAAAGTCCTCTTTGTGAACTCTGTTTGCATGAAATGGATTATCACATTAAATGTAGTATGCCTAAGCCACTATCACCCCATAATTCTTATTATCAGGCAAATGTGACCATAATGCAGACTAAGAACATGCCATCTTGATCTCGATCTTTCTCCAAGTTCTTCACCCACATGTCTCATTGATGTGGAAAAAAATACTCTCTCACCACTGAAAACTAGAGATGGGTACCATCAGCAACCCTGGTGCCACAGATGTCCACTGAGATGATACAAATGAGACTGACATATTTGCCCTCAGTTATCTTGCAGGGGAAAGCTCACTTACCAAGTAATTTCCTCAGGCCAATGTAAGAAGATAGTAACTCCCATGAGCTTCCTGAGATCAGGGCAGATTACCTTAAATTACAGTAGATAAAATTGCTCCAACATACTCATCAGCCTAAGGTAAAACCTAAGCTGGGGCCTCCTGCAGTCAGACCACCATGGAGACTGATAGCCTATGACCCAACAATACAATACATTTAGGCTCTTCCATTACAGGTGAGGGTGGGGCCAGCAGCAACAATGGGTCCTGAATTAGCATCAGCCACTGGAAAATAAAATGCCAAACCGAAGAGCTGATAAATGGCCCCGGTAAGACAAAATCAATGCAGAAAGCAAAAGATAATTTAACAATATTTAAATGTGTGTCCTCAAGGATATTGCAACAATAAATCTTTATGATCAGGAAAAATCAACCAACCAAAAATCAAATTTTTTGGCACCAACCAAAAAACGAAAATAAAAAATAAGGAAGACTTCTAAAAATGTTTACAAAACATAATTGTCAAAAAATTCCTTAACGCATTAGAAGTACTGAATAGCATGAACATTCTCAACAATGAAAATATTTTGAAGGGTAAAGAACTCTTCCGGAGTGCAAACCTAAAAAACCGAGAAAGAGAATTTATAAAAGAAAAGGTGAGACATAAAGAATAAACCAAAGAGGCCCTATATTCATGAAATAGGAGTGTCAGAAAACAAGCAAATGGAAGATAAGCTATAAATAAACACAAAGACCCGCCTGAACAACCCTGTCGGTTCAAAAAATTTAAAAATTATCTGGGCATGGTGACACACATCTGTGGTCCCGGCTACCAGGCAGGCTGAGGTGGGAGGACTGCTTGAGGCCAGGAGTTTGAGGCTGCAGTGAGCCATGATAGCACCACTGAACTCCAGCTGGGTGACCAAGTAAGCCCCTGTCTCAAATAAATCAACCAATAAAAACAACAGCAACAAACCCTCCAAAACAAACACAAAGAAAATTTCCTGGCTGGGCACGGTGGCTCACATCTGTGATCCCAGTGCTTTGGGAGGCAGAGGAAGGAGGATGGCTTGAGCCTAGGAGTTTAAGACCAGCCTGGGCAATACAGCCAGAACTCATCTCTAAAACAATGAAATAAAAACATTAACCAGGCATGGGTGTGTGCACCTGCAGTCCTAGGTACTGGGAGGCTGAGATGGGAAGATCATTTGAACCCAGGAGTTCAAGACTGCGGGGATCTAAGATCATGTCACTGTGTTACAATGTGGGTGACAGAAGATGAGAGCATGATCCTGTCTCGAAAAAAAAAAAAAAAACTCCCCAGGCCGCAGAAGACAAGAAATAACCAATATCAGAGCAGAAATGAAGGAGATAGAGACAAAAAACCGTTCAAAAAAAAAAAAAAACTCCCCAGGCTTGACGTCATCCCATCCAATTTCACAGCAGTCAGTAAAAGAAATGGCAAAACTGGAAAACTCTGATTCAG
>NW_016107372.1:6879125-6922356 GCF_001604975.1 Cebus imitator
GAACTCTAACTCAAAATGCTTCACAAATGTTCAGCAAGAATATTTAAAAAGTGGAAACAAATTGAAAAACATACATTTGATTTCTCAGGATGAAATGTGTTTTCCAAACTAACAAACACAATAAACCGTTTGCCTACAAGGGAAAGAGAAGCTGACTGACATCAGAATTCTTGTCTACAATACCAAATTCCAAATGCAGTGTGGAGCAAAGTTGGCAATTTCTGAGGAAAACACATCTGCTGACAGTCCTATACCAGACAAACAAAGAGGCATCTCTGAGGGCAAAAGAAAGCTGCTTATGAACCAGCCACAAAACATTCTAAACAGCTATTTTGGAATTCTCCAGCCAAAGGTAAATTTGTATCCAAATTCAAATTTGCAAAACTGAGTCAGTGAAAGACATAACCTAT
This sequence comes from Cebus imitator, assembly GCF_001604975.1. NCBI lineage: Eukaryota > Metazoa > Chordata > Mammalia > Primates > Cebidae > Cebus > Cebus imitator. The sequence continues at coordinate 6,879,536 of NW_016107372.1, forward strand.
AGCTAAAAATGATGAGGAAAAAGACTCAGTCTCCAACCTAGACCTACTGTATCAGAAACTTCCATTTAACCAGATTCCCAGGCGAGAAGCTCTGTACTTAAAGCTATTCTGAATTCCCTTCCAACCGCCATCTGCTGAATGGTGGGACAAATTGTAAATTTTAGTCCAATTTAGTTTTTTTATTTGAGACGGAGTCTTGCTCTGTTGCCAGGCTGGAGTGCAGTGACACAGTCTCGGCTCACTGCTGCCTCCACCTCCCGGGTTCAAGCGATTCTCCTGCCTCTGCCTCTGGAGTAGCTGGGACAACAGGCACGTGCCACCACACCCAGCTATTTTTTGCAGAGACAGGGTTTTACTATGTTGCCCAGGATGGTTCTGATCTCTTGACTAGTCCAATTTAGTTTTACGCCAATTTGGCTTAAAACAACAACTGATGCACTCTCTAAGCTTAACTAGGTTTATGGGGGCAGGACTGTGCAGACTCCGGTTTCATTGAGCCTCCCCTGATCTTTACTAGCATGATGTCTGGAACATGGGGTGGAGCCAAGAGGTCTTGTGTTGTTTTGGGGGTGAAAAAAGCCTTCTGATCTCCAGTTGGTCCTTGAGTGTTGGTATGGTTTGGCTGTGTCCCCACCCAAATGGGGACCCAGTGGGAGATAATTGAATCATAGGGGTGGTTTCCCCACACTGTTCTTGCAGTAGTGAATAAGTCTCACGAGCTCTGATGGTTTTATCAGGGGTTTCTGCTTTTGCTTCTTCCTCTCTCTCTTTGCCTGCTGCTGTCCATGTAAGACATGACTTGCTCCTCCTTGCCTTCTGCCATGATTATGAGGCCCCTTCCCAGTCACGTGGAACCGTGAGTCCATTAAACATCTTCCTTTGGTAAATTGCCCAGTCTCGGGTATGTCTTTATCAGCAGCATGAACATGGACTAATATAGGTATGCACTGGCTGGAATCTGCCAAGAGGTAGATGGTCCCATCCAACTCCCAGCATCCCCTACCTGCATCTGGCCTCTGGAAGGGGTGAACTCATGGTTTATTCATTCTAGGCTCCAAGGGGGGTTCACTTGCCGCTCTCTACTGCTTCATAGGCCTCCTCTCAATTTTCAGTGACGCTGTAGCCCCTCACCCACATCCTCCATCCCTACTTTAGCTCATGTGTCCCCCGCCACAGACTGCCCTTCCTGCTGCTTGTTAATTCAGTGTCCCCATCTCTGAGGATTTCAACAAGGGTGGGGGCCACACATGTAGGTCCCCACTCCTAGCTGCATAACTACACTGCCTGTCATCTTCTGCTGGGGCTCCCTTGTTTGAAACTGGGCTGTCCTGGCCTTCAGTCTCCTTCCACATCCCAGCTGGGAATAGAGGCCTCATAGTCATTTTAACACGGGTTTTCCTCACCAAGCCAAGGCTCCAAGAAGAGGACTTTGGGACACCCGTGCGACTTCCTCCCCCTGTGCCTCAGTCTCCTTTTGCCTCTTTGTCTTGCCCTTCCAACTACGTTCTCAGCACCAGAAGGAACAAAAGCCCCATTTACTTCCTCTGTTGATTATCCTCCCCCTGTCTAACTACAGCCTCCTGGTTAAACCCTGGTGGTAGACAAGATGATTTTCTATGAGCTCTGGGAAAAATTCCACGTTTGTGATCTATGCCTAGCGTTTGATATATGAAGTGGCAGCAAAGGAGTGTAGGCATTTCTGTTTTCTACTGACTTTCAAGTTTATTCGCCTATTGTCTTACTGCAAAATGCCATTTAAATGTCAGAAACTGAACACTCTTTGTTCTTCCTTACATTTTTTTCTCTATGGAAGAATCTTAATAATTCTCATTTTACAACATCTCTTGATGGTGAATGAACACCTTGGATTCAAATATGTGACAAACAAGAGAAAAGCATATAAATGTTTTAAAAATATCTGCACTATGCACTTAAACTTTATGATTAAGTCTAAGTTATTTTCATAGGGGAATTATGAAGTTTTAAAGGCTGTAGAAAAGAATTTTAAAAATAAGATGGTATAATATAAAAAAGTTAAAAAAATAGTAAAACTGCTACAGACCTACTTTCTCTCAAAGGGCAGTAAAGATGACAAAATTATCCCATTTGGAAACTTAAGACTATTCTTTTATTTTTTGAGACAGAGTCTTACTCTGTGGCCCAGGCTGGAGTGCAGTGGCACAATCTCAGCTTATCGCAACCTCCACCTCCCAGGTTCAAGCGATTCTCCTGCCTCAGCCTCCCGAGTAGCTGGGACTATAGGCGTGTGCTACCGCGCCCGGCTAATTATTTTATTTTTAGTAGAGATGGGGTTTCACTATGTTGGCCAGGCTGGTCTCAAGCTCACAACCTCATGATTCACCCGCCTCAGACCCCCAAAGTGCTGATTCACCCGCCTGGGACTTCCAAAGTGCTGGGATTACAGGCGCGAGCCACCACGGCCAGCCAAGACTGCTCTTCTAAAACACTCGGATCAGGCTGAGTGTGGTGGCTCAGGCCTGTGATTCCAGCACTCCGGGAGGCCAAAGCAGGAGGGTCGCTTGAGGCTGCCATGAGCTACAATCACACCACTACACTCCAGCCTAGGTAACAGAGTGACAGCCTGTCTCTAAAAAACAAAAATAAAAATAAATAAAATAATAATGATAATCCTAATAAAATTAAATTAAAATTAAAACACTCCTGTCAGAAAGGAAATAACAATTGAAATTATGACCTCCTTAGAACTGAATGACAAAGAGAATATTAGACTTCAGTAACTACAGACTTTGGCCACAGCCATACACTGAAGAAAGTTCGGGGTAAAATGCTTTTATTATTTTTTAAAATTATTATTATTTTTGAGACAGAGTCTCACTCTGTCACCCAGGCTGGAGTGCAATGGCTCCATCTCTGGTCACTGCAGCCTCTGCCTCCTGGGTTCAAGTGATTCTCCTGCCTCAGCCTCCCAAGTAGCTGGAATTACAGGCGTGCACCACCACACCCAACTAGTTTTTGTGTTTTTTATAGAGACGGGTTTTCACTATGTTGGCCAGGTTGATTTCAAACTCCTGACCTCGGATGATCTGCCTGCCTCAGCCTACCAAAGTGCTGGGATTACAGGCATGAGCCACAGCACCTGGCCAATGCTTTTGTTATTAGATAAGAAAGAGACTAAGCATGTAATAAAACAACCACAAAACAAGTCAGAAGAAAAGGAGATGCTATAATAAAATTAAAACTAGAAACAAATGATGAGCAAGCCAAAACAGAAGCGATGGATAAAACCAAGAGTTTTGCCGTAGGTGGGAGAGAGTAGGTCAATGACAGAAACTAGTTCTCAAGTTTATCTGAAAGTAAGTGGAGACTGTTGGTTAAAGAGGTCACCTGCATTTGATCTGCACTCCCTACTGACAGTCTACAAAAATGAGAGTAAAGGAGTTTTTAGTTGTTTGTTTGCTTTTTGCATAATCCTCAAGGACAAAGAGGGTAAGAGAAAGCAGTAAGGAAGTTAGGATCTGCAGAGAAGTCCCTAGAAAGCCGACTCATCAATGGGCAGGGGAGAAAATCAAGCAGCAATCGATGGACTCTACAGAGCCTTCCAAACTCTCAGGATTGGACATTATCAAGAAGCCATGAAAGTGAATGAAAAGGTGAAGCTAAAGACCAGAGAGGATTATTTGCTAGTCTGTTTAAGAAGTTAGACCTTCAGTATCTTTTCTAGCTCTCCACAAAGCCTTTAACTGGCTTCCACCTTCAAATCTGGACTGAAGTTTCACGTTGGTTTTCCTGGAGAGAATAAAACAGAGGGCACCAGAACAAGTTGAGGGTGATGATATATTGCTGAAAATAGGAGAAGTAAATGAAACTTGATGTATTTAACCCGAGACCTGAAGCCCACTTCCCCAGCAGAGCTCTCAGCATGCTGGTAGCCAGGCAGATGGAATCCTCTAGGCAGATGGACTAGGTTTCCCCAAAGACACAATTATGTTTACAGCAGAGTTGACCTAAAGAAATGGCCCAGCCAGACCTTTGCGAAGTGAAGACAGTGGTCGACAAACCTCACACCCATATTCAGAGCTTCCAATCTGCTTTGGATGCCTATTCTAACAGCTAAAGACGAAAGCATACAATATGAGACCAAGACAAACAGGGAAACGTTACTTAGAAGCACAGAGAGACTCTTCGGGGAGAAGGAAAATGCAAAAGAACTATCTTCAGAGGGCTAACAGAAGATATGGTATCAATGAAGCAAGAACAGGATGCTCTAAAAATGAAAGATACTTAGAGAGTTGAGAGCTCTTAGAAATTAAAAATATCATCATAGAAATGAAAGGCTCAACAGAAGAATTGGGAAATCAAGTTGAGGTAATTGACTGGAAAGTCGGGAGGAAATGGGAGAGAAAAGATTTAGAACTAGCTCAGGTTTTTCGATATCTAAACAAAGGAATTCCAGAAAGAGAGAACAGGAAAAAAAAAAGAGGAAAGGCAAAGAAACATATTTTTTTAAATGTCCTAGGGCTAAATAAATTTTTCACATGGAATGGGCCTCCCAAGTGCTCAAAGTAAAAAAATCCAAAGTCTATCATTATGATACAAAATTTCATAACACTAGGGACAGAGAAAAGAGCTTACAGGTTTTCAGACAGAAAGGTTTCATACAAATATCAAATATCAGAATGAATGATATTGCTCGACAGTAACATTGGAAGGTAGAACACAACAAAGAAGTGCTTTCCAAATTCACAGGAGAAAGACAATTTCACAAGAAACATGGAAAAAGCCATCAATATCAATAATAAAAGGGGAAAATTAAAGCAACAATAACTACAAACAAGAAAAAAATAAAAAATATTAATACAGCTCAGTGTTAGCAAAGATACAGGAAAACAGACACAACAGTAGTTGTTTGAAACAACTAAAATATAACACGGTCCACACTACCTGTAGGAGATACCTTAGATCATTATGGTATCAAATTATCTTGTTCTGGGTTTGATATTAGACTTGAGAGTTAGAAAATCCAGAGTGTTTCAATTCATTCAGTATTAACCCAACAAATCTGATTTATTAAGTTAATGCTTATTATGTTCTGGAAGTTAAGCATAGGCTTGTAATGATAATTAAGACCCAATCTCCCTCTCAATGACATCTTGGGATTCCTGCAAGTTTGGGCTTTACTTACCCAATCTGTGAAATGAAGCATTGGCATAGATGACTTAGATGGTTTCTCCAGTGTCTGGCAGCCTTACATGTTATATTTTTCCATTGCTATAAGGCATGTTTTGCAAACTCTGACACCAAACAATGTTTTGCATTCCTATAGCACAAATAAACCATGTTTATAGCAGCCTGACTCATCGTCCATTGGGTCTTGGGTGGTGCAGTGTCGTCCGAGTGACTCATGACCTCTCACTTCTTCCACTTTTCCAGGTAGAAGATCAGCTTTGCTTACACTCCTGGATTAGGAGATGTTTTAAGAAAAGGAAAGTTTGCATGAAAGTTCTGACATCAATTGTTTGAGGAAAAGAGGTAGTTTCCCTAAAAATTCCACTAAAGCCCATATGATGTATAGCTTCTTCAAAATAATGACATGGGCCTGGTGCGGTGGCTCACACCTCTTATCCCGGCACTTTGGAAGGCCAAGGTAGGCAGATCACTTGAGGTCAGGAGTTCAAGACCAGGCTGGCCAACAGGATGAAACCCTGTGTCTACTAAAAATATAAAAATTAGCTGGGCATGGTGGTGGACTCCTGAGGTTGCAGTGAGCGGAGATGGTGCCACTGCACTCTAGTCTGGGCAGCAGAGTGAGACTGTCTCAGAAAAAAAAAAATTATATCCAGTTAAAATCCTAGCATCAGGTCAATTACTGTATTTGATTCCCTATTCTAATTCTTGTGGAGATATGCCAAGGAAAGTGAATAATGTAGTAAACTTTAAAAACAAGTTCAGACATATTCCTTATTGGCATATTTTAAAAAGGGATTCTAACATGCAGTCTCAAATATTTCTGAGAATTAAGTAAACATGTTAACTGAAGGAAAAAATCTCTTAGGTATTCTCATAAATGACCAAACTGTACTCTAAATGAAAACCAATTTAAGAGAATTAAAACTGACTTTTAGAATAAACTAAAACTTCAAACATGATGTTAAAAACTAAAAAAAAGTAAGACTCAAGATTTTGAAATTAACATGTTCTATTTCACAATTTTACTTATAGAATAATCTCATCATTCATAAATATAGAATCAGGAAAGGGGCTGCTGTATTTGGGGAAGAAATATTTCTCATGGTAGTGTTTCTCAAAGTGTCATTCATGAGCTACTTTTCTCAAAATTATCTGTGATGCTTGCTAAAAAAACCCTGATGTCTGGACTTCTTCCCACAACACTGAATCAGAATCTCTGAAGGGTGGGCCTGGGAGTATTTAAATTTAACAATATTCACAAAGCATTCTATTGCACGGTAAAATTTGAAAACACTGCCTTAGACAGCCATTAAAATTTGTATGTAAATGTCACGGATGGCAAGTATCTATACAGGTTAAAGTTCCTATGTGTATGTCATTTTAAAAAATGGTGGTATTTTTGAGTTATTGTCCTATATAAGAATTTATGTTTTTTTCTTTTTTCTTTTTTTTTTTTTGAGATGGAGTCTCTCTCTGTCGCCCAGGCTGGAATGCAGTGGTGTGACCTTGGCTCACTGCAACCTCTGCCTCCCGGGTTCAAGTGATTCTCCTGCCTCAGCCCCCCAAGTAGCTGCGATTACAGGCATATGCCTGGCTAATTTTTGTATTTTTAGTAGAAAGGAGATTTCGTCATGTTGGCCAGGCTGGACTCAAACTCCTGACCTCAAGTGATCCACCCTCCTCAGCCTCCTAAAATGTTGGGATTACAGGCGTGAGCCACTGAGCCCAGCCAAGAATTTATGTATTAATATTTTATTTTAAATTTTATAATTGCTCTTAGACAATTATTTCAAGTCATTAAACATATGCAAATATGTATATATATGTATATGTACGTGTATACGTATGTACACACACACGAACACACATACATATTCCTCAAGTTTCTTATGCTACCATAAAGTTTTGTCAGGAACTGGAGTGGCTGTGAGAGGAACCAGATAAAAGAGAACAATGGTGTATCAAGGGAAGAGGGCATGAAGGAGAGATGAGAACCAAGAACTCCATCTACCGTGACTTTGAAAACGGAATGGGAAATTTGCCTGGGGATGCCATGCTTCGCTTCTTCACATTCATGTGAGACATGGGGAAGCCCAAAGTTTGAGAACAGTATGCCCTTCCCATGAGAGGAACAGGCAGATTTTCTTGACTGGCACAGTTAAGACCCAAAAATACACCGGTTAAAAGAAATAAAATGCCGGAATGGACTGGCAGGTGGAAAATATCATACTTAACATGGTAAGTAATAAGAAGCCACTGTAGCTTCCAAGTGAGCTATCAGACGTCCTGGAAAACAATTAGATAAGTGAGGTTAAATTAACCAGGGGGAAAAAGATTCAATGCCTTTTAATAATCACAATTATTAAAATATCCAAAGTAGAAATATAATTTGGATTTTGCCCAACCTAAACAAAATAAAATATTTGATTCTAGGAAACCACTGACTGGTCGTGCGACTTTCAGATGATTCATTCTTATTCTAACCACGCTCCCCGGTTAAAAATACAGCGTATCAGGATTTGAATCTGATTTGAAATTCTTAAAGTTGACTACATAAAATCTAGAGAAAAAGTATTTAATTCATATAACATTTAATGTTTTATAGAAGAAAATTGTGCTCTACACAGTCCCAAATAATATGTACCACAAAAGTTCTTACTTAAAACATGGACAATAACACATGAATTCGCTTGAAGAATAATATTGTCTCCCATTGGGTTTTGTCAACAAATGTCTAATCCTATTTTATAAAAAGAGCTTACTGTAGCATTGATTACTTTTTGCTGTATTTTTGGAAATTAAGAGTGGATCGTGGAAGGAATATTTGTTATTAATTTACAAACCAAGCTTGGGGTGAGACCTTTCTTTGTGTAACTTTTTTTTTTTTCTGAGACTGAGTCTCGCTCTATTTCCCAGGCTGGAGTGCAGTGGTGCAATCTCAGCTCACGGCAACCTCCGCCTCCCGGGTTCAAGTGATTCTCCCACCTCAGCCTCCCGAGTAGCTGGGATTACAGGCATGTGACACTAAACCCTGCTAATTTTTGTATTTTTAGTAGAGATGGGGTTTCTTCATGTCGGCCAGGCTGTTCTCAAACTCCTAACCTCAAGTGATCTACCCACCTCGGCCTCCCAAAGTGCTGGGATTACAGGCTTGAGCCACCACACCTGGCCTCTGTGTGTAACTTAAACTCCGTAGTTTGGGCCAAATCGATTGGTCCATTCAAGCTCTCCAGTCAAGCTTTGCTTATGTGTATGCGTTTTGCCAACATTTTTTTGCCATTAGTTTTATGCGGTTTGGTGCATAAAACACACAGCGCCATGTGTATGATCATATACAGGGCATATTTGGCACCACACTGGCACCGTGATCTATGGTCATATAGGACTACCTGACACATTTATATAACCTGCCTGGCCTCTTATGGCATTTGAATCCGGCTACTGGAATAAGACCTACTTCATCTGCAAAAATTGTCATAAACAGGCACTCACTGAATCCACCAGGGGTCAGCACACCAAGCATTATCACCCCAATATTGATAGACATCAAACAAAGAAAAAATTTTTTTAGAAAGCTCAGAAAAGCCAAATACCCTTTGAAATTTGCATTTGACCATAATTTTGTTTTTCATTCAGGTCAGTCAAGTTGCCATATTTATGCTCGTTTTCTGCTGCTCTGTCCTTCCTCCGCCGTCATTAACCCTGATTTCAACTGAAGATGACTCCACAGGTTAACCTTTCAACTCATTTCCTTGCACAAAACCCATGGCAAATAAAGAGAGCCTATAAAAAGGGAAAACTGTTATGATAGAGTCTGGATGAAGAACAAACTAAATTATTTCATGGATCAGAAATCGATCAGAAATGCAATGCTATACAACAGCCAAAGCCACATAAAAACCCTCACTGAAATAAATATTGAAGAAATTACTTCAGTAGGAAGAGAAAGAAACCTAGAGGAAAGGTATGGAATGCAAAATAAGGGGGGAAAGCACAGAAATTGATAAAGTTTAAATAAATGGTTATAAATTATTGACTGTAAAAATAGTCTCAATTTTTATTTGTTTTGCTCTAAGAATTGCAAAACTAAAACTCTTTAGAGAATAATAAATTGAAGAGGAAATGTGAATGGGAAGTTAATATGTGCTAAGGACTTTTTTTTACTATTGTTCAGGACAAAAAAATAAAATTACTAAGCATTTTGGATTATTTAGAAAAATATATGATGAATATGTATGTTAAATAACTAAAGGTAAATAGTCAAAAAATGAAAATGCTATAAATAACTTGCAAACCGAAAGGGGGGAATATAGCAAGCTTCACTAATTCAATAAAGTATAAAAAACAAAAAGGAAAGAAGGCCGGGGTGGTTCATGCCTGTAATCCCAGCACTTTGGGAGGCTGAGGTGGGCGGATCATGAGGTCAGAAGATGGAGACCATCCTGGCCAACATGGTGAAACCCTGTCTCTACTAAAATACAAAAAATTAGCCAGGTGTGGTGGTGCACACCTGTAGCCCCATCTACACTGAAGGCTGACGCAGGAGAATTCCTTGAACCTGGGAGATGGAGACTGCAGTGAGCCAAGATCACACCACTGCACTCCAGCCTGGGTGACAGAGTGAGACTCCATTCTAAAGAAGAAAAAAAAATGGCTGGGTGCTGTGGCTCACGCCTGTAATCCCAGCGTTTTGGGAGGCCAAGGCAGGTGGATCACTTGAGGTCAGGAGTTCAAGACCAGCCTGGCCAACATGATGAAACCCTGTCTCTACTAAAATACAAAAATTAGCCAGATGTGGTTGTACACACCTGTAATCCCAGCTACTCAGGAGGCTGAGGCATGAGAATCACTTGAATCTGGGATGCGGAGGTTGCAGTGAGCCGAGATCTTTCCATTGCACTCCAGCCTGGGCAACTGAGAGAGATTCCATCTCAAAAAAAAAAAAAAAAAAAAAAAGGAAAAGGAGCAAAAAGTAACAAAGTAGTTAAAAAAAAATAAGAATCAACAAAATCAAAAGCCAGTTTTTGTCTATAATAAAATAGAAAACAATAAAAGAGTAAAGGCATATGCACACACATAAAATATTAGGAATAAGAAGAAGCTATATCTATTGATTTAGTAAGCATTTTTAAAATTACACATGAACATTAAAAATTTTGATAAAATATTTACTTTTCTTAAAAAATATATAAACTGCAGAAACTAATCCAAAATGACAAAGAAATTCTGAATAACCCATAGCCACGACAGAAATTAAAGTTGTCCTCGAAAGGTTCTCCTAGCATTCTCCCTATCCCTTGAAAAAAGATTGTGTCTTCTAGACATGTTGAGAAGCCAGGTCAGGTGATTTTTACAGGGAAAGTCTTACCAAACTTTCAAGGATCGTTTGTCCTATCTTAAACCATTTCAGAGAAAAGAAGAGAGGGGGAGTTACCCAGCTAATTTTATGAGACTTATATCACCTTGATACCAAGACAGGACAACGAAAGCAGAAGTGAAAGTCATAGGCAAATACAAATAGAATTCAACTTTATATATATCCAAAAGGCCAAAGAGGAACCTTTAAGGGATATTTTGACCTGACCTCAGAAGTCACACCAGATGTCTTCTCTTGATCATGCACACCAGCCCTGACCCAATGCAGAGGTTGCCCACACCAGCAGAACTGGGGGACACATACAGACTGGCACCTTTATAAAAATTAAAAATCAGGCTGGGTGCAGTGGCTCATGTCTGTAATCCCAGCACTTTGGGAGGCTGAGGCAGGTGGATCACTTGAGCTCAGGAATTCGAGAACAGCCCGGCTAACATGGTAAAACTCCATCTTGACTAAAAATACAAAAATTAGCTGGGCATGGTGGTGTGTGCCTGTAATCCCAGCTTCCTGGGAGGCTGAGGCATGAGAATTACTTGCACCAGGGAGGCAGAGGCTGCAGTGAGTTGAGATCATGCCACTGCACTCCAGCCTGGGTGACAGAGTGAGACTCTGTCTCAAAAATAATTAATAATAATTAAAAATCTACATAGGTTTTTAACTTCTCTAAGAAGTGCTACTATAAACTGATTTTTAAGCTAAATTTTGTGATATAGATTCATATTAAAAGTAACACAGAATTTATATAAATGTATATGTATAATAAACAACAGGGCAGGTGCAGTGGCTCACGCCTGTAATCCAAGCACTTTGGGAGGCCAAGGTGGGCGGATCACCTGAGGTAAGGAGTTCAAGACCAGCCTGACCAACATGGAGAAACCCTGTCTCTACTAAAAAATTACAAAATTAGCCAGGCATGGTGGTGCATGCCTGTAATTCCAGCTATTTGGGAGGCTAAGGCAGGAGAATTGCTTGGACCTGGGAGGCAGAGGTTGTGGTGAGCTGAGATCATGCCATTGCATTCCAGCCTGAGCAGCAAGAGCAAAACTCCATCTCAAAAAATAAAAAAGAGGCCGGGCGCGGTGGCTCATGCCTGTAATCCCAGCACTTTGGGAGGCCGAGGCGGGTGGATCACGAGGTCAAGAGATCGAGGCCATCCTGGTCAACATGGTGAAACCCCGTCTCTATTAAAAATACAAAAAATTAGCTGGGCATGGTGGTGCGTGCCTGTAATCCCAGCTACTCAGGAGGCTGAGGCAGGAGAATCACCTGAACCCAGGAGGCTGAGGTTGCGGTGAGCCAAGATCGCGCCATTGCACTCCAGCCTAAATGACAAAAAAAATAAATAAATAAAGCAAACAATATAAGATATAATCATGGGTTGGGTGCCACGGCTTAGGCCTGTAACCCCATCACTTTGAGAGGCTGAGGCAGGAGGATCACTTAAGAACAAGAACTCCAGGAGCAGCCAGGGCAACATAGCCAGATCTCGGTCTCTACCAAGTAAAGATCAAACGTTAGCCAGGCATGGTGGCACACACCTGTAGTTCTAGCTACTCTGAAGGCTGAAGTGGGAGGACTGCTTGAGTCCAGCAGTTATAGGCTTCACTGAGGTGTGCACTCCAGCCTGGGTGAACAGAGTGAGGTCTTATCTCAAAAATAAGTAAATAAATAAAAGAAACAGAGAGATCCTGTTTACCCTTCATCCAGTTCCTCCCGTGGTAACACCATGCAGGACTATAGTGGATTATACAACCAGATATGAACCTTGCTACAGCCAAGAGGCAGAACCGCTCTATCACTGCAAGTGACCCTGTGTTACCCTGTTTAATTTTTTTTAAGTCCCATATTTGTTTAATCAGCATGTGTTTCACCATGGAACCCTTTTATTCACCTAACGCTTACTAATTCCTACAGAGTGCACTTGGGAAAATGCTGTCCTCAGTCTTTAGTTGATGGGAGTGTAAAGGGGTGTCCCAGGTTCTTGGCCTCCCCTGCCCCAGGAATGGTGGAAAAGGCCCTGGAGGTGCAGTGGGCTTACCGCTCATATAAATATCACGGACCCAAAAAGTTTTGCAGAGTGATTTATTAGGCAGAGAGAGAGAGAGAGAGAGAGAGAGAGAGAGAGAGAGAGAGAGAGAGAGAGGAGGGAAACACAGCTCCCACAGGTAGAGGGGGAAACAGCTCCCACGTTGCCGTGGGAGGGGATCCGGAGAAGGATTCCACACACGTAAGGGGCAGCGGAATTTTAACTTTGAAGTGATTCCCGCCCCATTCATGTTCTTGTCCAATGAGAGGAGTTCTTTCAAACTTCCTCTGGAGTGATTGATCTTTGACTCTGATACTGGATTGGCTGCTTGGCTCGCAATACAGCGCCTCCTTCCAGGGCTTTTGGCGGGCTTTCTGAACAAAGGAAGCTCACCTGGGATTTTACCCAGCCCACGCGGGGAAAAGTTAGACCAAGAACTCCAGGTTCCCGGATGAGGGGGGTGGATAGAGGCATGGCCCCAGGAAGTTTTTGCCTTTGAAACCACGCCCCTTGTGGACCTGGGAAGAGAAGTTAACATAGTCCCTCAAGAGTATTAAGCAACCCAGTGTTCATGGCACCTTAGGATCAGGCAACCCTTTGTAGAAACATCTTTTGAACTTTTCGAGTGTTCCATCTGTAAGGGAACATCTGATTTGTTTCTTGAGGTGCAGCAGAGGAAGCCCGATCACAACTGGTCTGGCTTCCTCTCTTCAGGTGTGGGTGGCTCATGTCCTTTGCAGGCAAGGTTGGACAATACCCTCCAGCTTCCAGGCCTAGGCACAGGTCTCAAGGGAGCGCTGGGGGAAGCCTTACTGGGGGCTTCTGGAACTGGGTGAGAGAGAGTCAGACATTCTTAGTTCCTTTCAACTGCTAAGATTCCATGATTCTGGCTTCAGTTCGTGCCTTTGGTTCTCACTTCCCACATCTTGCATCTTTCAACATATAACAGCACTTTGAAAGCCAAGCTGGGTGGTCCTGTCTTTACCACATGATGTCACTCTTAGAAAATTAGTAACTCCCACTGAGCGTGGCTATGGCTTTTATATGCTGAAGATATCTAAGACTTGGCCTATAAAACAAGCAACTTATAAAGTTAACTGTCTCCAATTCGGTGCACATTTAACTTAATATCATCTCATAGGCGTCACAGCTACCAGGCTCTGGCTGAGACCCTACCCCTCCTGGGAGAAGACTTTTGCGGGGAGGAGGAGAACAACCTGAAGATTAGATGGTATCTCTGCATCAAACCTTCAGGAGGGCAAATGGAAGGAAGGACTAAAAACGGGAACTTCCGAGATTGACTTTTTAAAGCAAGTTTTATTACTTTTTCTTAAATACTTTCCAGAAGTAATGTCCCTTTTGGAAAACCCTGGCCGGCCTCAACTGCTGAGGGAAAACTAACATCTGTTCTCCCATCTCCTGGGCGGGTGGGAAAAGTGGCAGGAGCCTGGCATGGTGGTATCTATCTGCTGAACAGATCCCAGAAGGAGGAGGAGGGGTAGGAAACAGAAGAGACCGGCCTGACAGGAACACGTGTGCATCGGGCGGGCTCCTCCCTGGCTGCTGGAGTGCGAGCCAGGTGCATTTCTGTGAGCGTGCAAGCAGCAAAGCCCTTGCAAGTTACTGATGCTCAGGGAAGAAGGGAACAATGAAAACATTTAAGAAATGAAACCTGGAGCTCTTCAAGGTTCATTTGTGTTTAGTTAAGCAGGGAGAGATGCTGTGAACTGCAAAACAGTTCAGGGGAGCAGGTTTGCCGCGAGGTGGGTAATGGGCGCTGGGTAGGCCGGTTGCTTCTCTGAGGGTCTCTTCATGTCACTTGCTAGTTACTGAACCCACCTGGGTGCAGTCCTCTGAGCAGGTGGAAAGAGTGAGAAAGACGAGCCTCAAAGGCAGGAACCCGCGCGAGAGCCTACAGCTTTGGACGTCGTGGTGCCGGCTATGAGGAGCCACAGTGGTTAGAGGAGGGGAGAGGCAGCCACAGCGGGGTTGCTTAACCAGATGGTGGAGGGGCTGCTTCCTGAGGTTAGTGAGAGCGAAATTACTAGGAAAAGGAGAAAGGCCCCCCACCTTCAAACACTAAGCTCTGCCTAGAGGGAGGTCCAGTTTCGTCCTTGGAGCTCCTCTCCTCCAGGAAGCTTTCTGGGGTGCCCCCCCTTCCCTGCGGACCCCATTAGTATTGGATGGACCAGGTCCCCAGGCAGCCTCGCGCGGCGTGTCCACGGTCTTGGCCCTCGGAGCGAGCGCGAAGGCCCGGGGAACGTGGTGCCCGCAGCCGGGCGGGGATCCTGGCAGTGTCAGGGGGTGATCGCGGCGGGACGCGGGGACTGGGGCGCGACAGAGGTGGCACGAGTTCGAGTCCTTGTGGGGGATGGGGCAGGAGCAGCTCGTGGAGCGCAGAGCTGTGGCCGGGAGGCAAATCCAGCCAGTCCTGTGTCCCAGAGATTCCCTCGCGGCGTTACACGTGGCACCGGCTGGCTGGGAGGTGGAGGGGCGCGGCGGGGCCGGGGGCCGGGCCCGGGGCTGGTCGGAAGCACTGGGACTCGGCCGCGCCGCCGGCCAGGGCTCCGGGCGATAGGACTCGCAGGTCCTCTCCTGAAGACGCCCGGAGAGGCGGGGCTGGACGCGGGCTCTGGGGCTTGCGAAGTCCCGGGGAGGAGGGCGGCGCGGGGCGCTAGGCTTCGGCGCCCTTCCTTTCCCTTGCTGGCTCTGGACCCGAGGTCTCTGGTTTTATTTCATCGCCCGGTGTTAGTCTGGTTCCTGAATCCTGGGTTAGGCCCACATTTTGGCCTCCCCCCAAATCCATGTCCCCTGAGCTGAAAGCCCCTTGTCCCATCTTTCACAGCACACAGCAGTCACTTTGCACCCCCACACAAACAAAAAGCGGTGGAAACTATTTTTTTTCCTTTTCCTTTTTCTTCTTCTTCTTCCTCTTCCTCCACTTCTTCCACTTCTTCCTTCTCCTCCTCCTCCCCCAAGCTCTCTCTCTCCCTCCCTCCCTCCCTTCCTTCCTTCCTTCTTCCTTCCTTCCTTTTCTTCCT
This sequence comes from Cebus imitator, assembly GCF_001604975.1. Taxonomy (NCBI): domain Eukaryota; kingdom Metazoa; phylum Chordata; class Mammalia; order Primates; family Cebidae; genus Cebus; species Cebus imitator. The sequence goes on from NW_016107372.1 coordinate 6,895,149, forward strand.
TCCTTCCTTTTCTTCCTTCCTTCCTTTCTCTTTCTCTCTGTCTCTCTCTTTCTCTGTCTCTGTCTCTCTCTCTCTCTCTCTCTTTCTCTTTCCTTGAGACGAGTCTCTCACTGCTGCCCAGGTGCGATTCTCCTGCAACCTCCGCCTCCCGAACTTCAGTGATTCTCCTACCTCAGCCTCCCAGGTATCTGGGATTACAGACACGTGCGCCACTACTCCTGGCTACTTTTTTGTACTTTATTTATTTGTTTATTTCAGTAGCGACGGGATTTCACCCCGCCCCGGCCTCCCAGAGTGCTGGGATTACAGGCGTGAGCCACTGTACCTGGCGGAAACTGTCTTACTCCCCACTGCCCCAGTCCTTGCCCCTCCCCCATATCCATCATGAAAAAATCAAGTGAAAGGGTGAGACAGCGGATTCTCCAAGTGGTTCTCAAACTGGAACAGTCTGTGTCAGGGTCTCCTGAGGCCGCCCGACCCGTCTCCTTTGGACGGGGTTTGTGGAAATCCACTCTTCCTAATTCCTGTTTTTCCCCTTGTGGTTATGACTTTGTGCTGTTCTGGATACTGAAAAGCTTGCTGCCTTTTTCCTCTTTGCACTAAAGGTGCCAGAGTATTGTTAGAGGAAAAGTCAAAGAAGTGAGGATGTGTAGCTGGGGTGAAGCCACGCAAATCTGAATGACAAGCCCGCAAGCTGGTAGGGGCAGGAAGCACCGACTACCTGAGCTAGAATAGAACCTGGAAGTTCCGCTGTTCTGCGTTATCAAGGATGAAGCTTCTCTCTTCCCCTTTCTCACTTGGGTGGATCAGGTTTTGCTTCATAAAGGCCACATTGTCACAGATTGCTTATGTAATGCTCATCCAATGAAAAGAAACATCAAAGGGTGACTTTACCATTTACTTGCCAAATTAACATCTTAGAGAAAAGTGGTTAGAGCCAGAACATTTAGAGCCTACCCGCAACAACTCAGTATCTGGGGAGTAGGAAGTAAACTGCAGGGGTGAGAAATAGCTGCCCCTTTGAATCCTGACACTGATCAACTGCGGTTCCAGTTCAAGTGAGTAGGTTAAGTAGCTGGAAAACGTCATCTAGAGCAGGTCCCCAACCATCCAGAAGAGTCATTGCTTCACAGCTTTAAACTGGAGAGGGTTGGGCAAAAAACCTAAAAAAGAAATAAAAAGACAAATAGGGAGAAATACTTTAAAGCATCGAGTTCAGCTGAGAAGTGAAGGAAGGCAATTATGAGGAAACTCAATTCAAGAAATGTAATTTTAATGGATTAGATGGTTGCTTGCAAGCCGAAGATGGGAAATGTGTCTTTAATGATGAACCGTACAAAGCATTTTGTAGACTGAGGAGATTTCATTCCATTTCTCTCTTCTTTGGATTATGACTTTGTAGGAGAATGTGGAATTTGGGATCAAAAGAAATCAATTCAAATCTGAATTTGGGCCTTTCTTTTTTTTTTTTTTTTGAGGCGAACTATCGCTCTTGTTACCCAGGCTGGAGTGCAATGGCGCGATCTTGGCTCACTGAAACCTCCGCCTCCCGGGTTCAAGCATTCTCTGCCTCAGCCTCCCGAGTAGCTGGGATTACAGGCGTGCACCACCATGCCCAGCTAATTTTTTTGTATTTTCAGTAGAGACGGGGTTTCACCATGTTGATCAGGATGGTCTCGATCTCTTGACCTCGTGATCCACCCGCCTCGGCCTCCCAAAGTGCTGGGATTACAAGCGTGAGCCACCGCGCCCGGCCCTTTTTTTTTTTTAATAATTGAGATGGAGTCTCCCTGTGTTGCCAAGCTGGAGTGCAGTGGTGCAATCTCGGCTCACTGCAACCTCTGCCTCCCGGGTTCAAGTATTCTCTGCCTCAGCCTCCCGAGTAGCTGGGATTACAGGCGCCCACCACCAGGCCCAGCTAATTTTTTTTTTTTTTTGTATTTTTAGTAGAGACGGGGTTTCACCATGTTGACCAGGATGGTCTCGATCTCTTGACCTCGTGATCCACCCGCCTCGGCCTCCCAAAGTGCTGGGATTACAAGCGTGAGCCACCGCGCCCGGCCCTTTTTTTTTTTAATAATTGAGATGGAGTCTCCCTGTGTTGCCAAGCTGGAGTGCAGTGGTGCAATCTCGGCTCACTGCAACCTCTGCCTCCCGGGTTCAAGTATTCTCTGCCTCAGCCTCCCGAGTAGCTGGGATTACAGGCGCCCACCACCAGGCCCAGCTAATTTTTTTTTTTTTTTGTATTTTTAGTAGAGACAAGGTTTCACCATCTTGGCCAGGCTGGTCTTGAACTCCTGACCTAGTGATCCACCTACCTTGGCCTCCCAAAGTGCTGGGATTATAGGCCTGAGCCGCCCCGAATTTGGGCCTTTCTAAGATGCATGACCCAGGGGGTTGTAGGGGGATAGGACCTAGGGAGGGAAAGTTACTGAATTCTGAGACTCTGCTTCTTCATCTGCTAAATAAGATTTTTTGTGAGAATTAAATGATATTAAGTACCTATGTACACTTGGTAGCTGGTATTAACAAATATAATTGTCATTACTAAAATTGGTATTTATAACAATAAACTATTTTCATAGAAATCATGCCACAGCTTTAATAGCCACTCAATAGATAGTTTTAAAAAGTAAACAAATGACCCCAATTCATTAGTAATACTGTCTATGTCTTATATTAGTCACATGCTTCTTGTTTTATCTGAAAAGCAGTGCAGTTGTCCCTGAGTATCCATGGGAGATTGGTTCCAGGATACATAAACCTAGGATACTCAAGTCCCTTATATAAAATGGTGTAGTATTTGTATGCAACCTATGCACATCCTCTTTAAATTATCTCTCTAGATTACTTATAATACCTAATGCAATGTAATGCTATGTAAATAGTTACTTTGTTTAAGGGATAATAAAGAAAAAAATCTGCACTGAACATGTACAGTCTGTACTGAACAGACTTTTTTCTTTTTTTTTGAGACAGGGTCTTGGTCTGTCACCCAGGCTGGAGTGCAGTGGCACGATCTCCGCTCACTGCAACCTCTGCCTCCCGGGTTCAAGACATTCTCCTGCCTCAGTTTCCCGAGTAGTTGGGACTTTAGGCGCCAACCACCATACCCAGCTAATTTTTGTATTTTTAGTAGGCGAGGTTTCACCATGTTAGCCAGGATGGTCTCAATCTCCTGACCTCATGATCTGCCCGCCTCGGCCTCTCAAAGTGCTGGGATTACAGGTGAGAGCCACTGCGCCTGGCCTATAGAGAATTTTTTCAAGCATCCATTCTTTTCTTCAGACGATTTTTGATCCAAAGTTTGTTGAATCTATGGATGCAGAATCCATAGATAAGAAGGGCTGACTATATTACCCAAACTAACCTAAATATTGGCATTTTTCTTAGTTATAATTGGCTCTATTTAAGAATAATAGAAAAGTTTACATACTGTGGCACAAAGGAGCTGGTAACAGCTCTGTAATCAAACTTACCATCAATTAAAACACAAGAATGAGAAAGGAGACCATAGTCAGGACTACATAGAGGGACTCTTTGTCTTTCAAAATCCGTTTTGAGCTCAGCCAATTCCCAATTTTTCTTGTCATTCTCAAGGCTAGCCTTCCCAGGGTGCAAAGGAGCTTTGATCTTCAGAAAAAGTGGAAGCTATTCTTCCTGCCTTTGGAAATTTTACATTCCAGGGGTGATAGAGAAAAGGGAGAATAATTAAATTGTAAGTAAGTTAATAATGCTCTCATTCTGCTTTCAGGGCAGTACTATGGGATTTACATGGCAAAGATTGAGTTTACATTATAAAGAAATCCTTTAGGCATTTTATAGCTAAACCTCTTAAGCAAAGGCCTGTGAAGACTTGCCTTGTCTCACTGAATGTTATTTATAAGTATTCCAATTCTATGTGATGAATTCTGTTTGGAGTAAATAAAGGATTTGGTAGGTGGGAGGGTGTGGCAGTGGTGGGGGCACAGCTGGATGGGATGTATGGGGGAAAGCTTGTCATAGGGTCTGTGAAAGTGGAGAGGGGAGTTGTGTGGCCAATATAGAGTGACTTCTGTATTGACATGACCATCTTGTGGTGGTGTAAAGTTGAGAGGTGGAAGAACTTGCACTGGGAATAGGAATTAGCTCACAAATCCAGAGGCCGGAGCACTTAGCCATGCTGGACAGGGCAGGAGGGAAAAGGAATGGTGGCTGTGAATAAGCCTTAAGGCCCTGGACAGGAATTTTTGTGTGAAGCAAGGGGCAAATGGGAAAAAAATGACGAGGTTCAAAAGAAAGGCAGTATGTCTTCTGTGGTCGCGCTAGAATTTCCAGTGTAACAGGTAAGTTGGGACAGCCACCTCCTTAGGAATGCCTAAGTTTATTTCTTTGGAACGCATCTGCAGGGCAAACATACTGATTTTACTTCGACTGCCTATTTATTTGGAGTGGCTGGCTTTAGGTTAAGGAGATAGCAGTGCTAAAACACTTCTTTCCCCAACCGCCTCTTGTGTTATTTAGATCTTTTAAATTGTAAGAAGAGGGAGGAGGAACAGGAGGAAGGTGAAAAGGAGGAGGAGGAGGAGAAGAAAAGGCAACTGCATTAGTCAGGGTTCTCCAGAAAAACAGAACCAACAGTATATATAAATAATACGTAGAAGCATATTTATTATAAGGAAATGACTCATGTGATTATGGAGGCTGAGAAGTCCCATGACCTTCCATCTATGAGCTGGAAACCCAGGAAAGCTAATAGTATAAATTCCAGTTCATGTCTGAAGTCCTGAGAACCAAGAGCACCAATGGTATAAACCTCAATCCAAGGGCAGGAGAAGACTAATGTCTCAGCTCAAGCAGTCAGGCAGAGAGAAAGAATGAGAGAGAGAGAGACAGAGAGAGGATTCAACCTTCATCCACCTTTTTGTTGTATTCGGGCTTCCAATTGGGTAGGTGCTATCAACTTACATTGAGGAGGACCATCTTCTTTATTCAGTCCATAGATTCAAATGCTAATCTCTTCTGGAAACATCCTCACAGACACACCCAGAAATAATGTTTCACCAGATATCTGGGCATCCCATGGCCCAGTCAAGTTGACACATAAATTAACCATACGGTAACTGCAAAAAGTGGAGTTTCGTCATTATAAAGATATTAGGGCAATTATGGCCCTAGTTATTTCCCACAGAGACCCAGCAGTCCCCACACACACTGCAAAAGAATCGTGGTTGTAGGTACAGAATGCAGGAACCAGGAACCAGGTTACTGCAGGCTACTGCAGGCGTCCTTTATTATCCTCTGTTTTCGTGATTTAGAGTTTTTGTCACCACTGATGCTGCTAACCAAAGTACCAAGTTCTTTGCCACTCATCATCCTTCTGGGATCTCTTTGATATCAGCCACCTGTCTCTGTGTGGTCCATTAACATCACCCTATAAAGAGTACCCAACTGGTCCAATTTAGTCACCATGATGCCAGGATAGGTGCCCTGCCCTTCATAGGTAGCAGGAGAGGGAGGTCACTCCAGAAGTCTGTGCTTTAAGAACTATCTTGCCTCAGCAGGAACCTGTAGGAGAGACCTCCATAGAAGGGGCTGATGATTCCCCAGGAAATATACTGTTTTCTATTCTGAGAGTGAGCTCAGATCAGGAGTGTGAAGGACCAGGAAACATGCTAAAGTTCCCCTGCCTCAGCACCTAGTGAATATGTGGATAGGAAGAGGGACTCCAGTGGATATGAGGAACATGAACACTCTCTGTCTTACTCTATTTTCTGTTGCTTATAACAGAATCCCTGAAACTGTGTAGTTTATAAAGGGAAGGGATTTATTTCTTGCAGTTATGAAGGCTGGGAAATCTAAGGTTGAAGAGTTGCATCTGGTGAGAGCTTTCTTGCTGGTGGGGATTCTCTTCAGAGTCCCGAGTTGGCGCAGGGCATCACATGGCAATGGGGCTGAGTTCATTATTATGCTAGCTCTGGTCTTACTTCCTCTTCTTATAAGGCTACCAGTACCACTCCCATGATAACCCATTAATCCATTAACTCATGAATGGATCAATCCATTTGAAGGCAGAGCCTTCATGATACAGTCACTGTTTTTTAAAGCCCCACTTCTCAATACTGCCACATTGAGGATTAAGTTTCAACGTGAGTTTTGGAGGAGAGTTTTAAACCATAGCACTCCCTTTACAACATTACTGGCAGGTCACGCAGCCTCTCTTTGAAAATGACAATAGTAAATAATAACTCACTTTTATGGCGTGTTCATTACCTGGTAGGCACAGGCACAGTGCTAAGCCTATACCTGCCTATGTGAGTCTCTGCTCACAGAATCACATATTCACTGCCTCTTATCAGTGTGATGAAGTTAAGCACTCTTGATATAACTGGCCCCATTTTATAGATGAATCATCTATTCCTGTGTTACAAACCACCCCACAACTTAGTGGATTTCAAAGAACTGCTCTTGTATTTGTTCAGATCCTGTGAGTCGGGGCTTCAGGTAGGGCTCAGCAGGCCATTAATGATGGTAGGTCCTCAGCTGAGCTGGCTGGGATGGCTGAGTCTCTGCCATGATGTTGGCAGGCGTGGCTCACTTGGGGCTGGAGGATGCAAGATGGCCCCACTCACAGGTCTGGCTGTGGGCTGAGGGGTTTGGGCTCTCCTCTGAGTGGCCTTGCTTTCTCTCCCTGACCTCTCGTCCTTCAGTAGATTAGCCTAATCTTCATGACATGGTGGTTCTCTTCTAACGGGGCAGATGTGGAAGCTGTAGGGTCTCTTAAGAAAGAGGCCTGCAAGTCACATGGTACTGCTCAGAAGCATCCTATTGGGTCAAGCAAGTCACAGGGACAGTCCAGATCCAAGGGGAGTGAAGACAGACGCCCCCTCTGGATGGGAGGGACGGTTGGTGGCCATCTCTGCAGACCACGCACAGCGAGGATGTGCACTCACTGAAGATGGCAGATCCACCTCTTTGTCCAAGTCTGACCCACAAGTCCTTGCTTGAAATTGCCTCAAACTTCCAGTAATAGCCCAGTCAGTACTGGACATTTGTATTTGTTATATATTTTTTCTGTTTAGTTGAAATCTGATTCCCGTTCCAGGGTGGTGACCTGATTTTAGGTGGGCTCTTTAAACCTTCCTATAGTTATGAAATGAACTATTTTCCTTGTCAAGGATTAGCTCATGATGGTTGTGACAGAAGATCCCAGTGCTAAAGGAGATAAAAATACACACACACACACACACACACACACACACACACACACCCTTTTCTGCTAGTCGTTTTGCCTTGGGGGTGGGGGAGGGAACAGAACAAGAAAATGTCGCAAAGAAAGCCCTTAGAATACCTCGTCTTTAGAGCCTTATCTCAAGTAAATGGTGATGCTCATAGCTCCGAACAATTATTTTCCTCTTATCTCCTACTCTTTTGAATATGCCTCTTTTCAACTATTTTCTTTCTTTTTTTTTTTTGTGGCCTGGATTCAGCTGATGAACTATCGGAGAAAGACATCGGGTTGCATTCCATGTTTCTCATTTTTGCAGAGCATGGTACGCTGAGAAACGCTCTGGGAAAGCTGGAGCCATCAGGGTGCTCAGCAATGGGCTCCCAGAGCTTAGATCTTTCTGCTAAACTCAATAATTAGCTCTTAGCATCTCAGCTCCTGTTGGAAACATTTTCGAAAACGTGCTCATTTAATTTCGTGCCTTTGTAACCATACTAAATGAACATATTTGAATTTTGGTTCACAAGCAGATGTCTCTCAGCCCAGTCTAAGCTTTAGGAACATCCTTTTCCGAGGAAGTTGTAGTGGGATTGTTACCAGTGGAGGGTGTCCAGGACAAAATGCACAAACAAAAGCAGGGGAAGAATGAAGCAACCAAAGCAGAGATTTACTGAAAATGAAAGTGCCTTCCACAGGGTGGGAGTGGGCCCGAGCAAAGGGGCCCACAAGCCTGGCTACATGATTTTCTGGGGTTTAAATACCCTCTAGAGGTTTTCATTGGCTACTTGGTGTATACCCTATGTAAATAAAGAGAATGAAGTAGAGTTACAAAGTCATTTACTCGGTGTACACCCTATGTAAATGGAGAGGATATTCCCTGTCATAGCGGAAGTGTTTCCATTTGATTTAGTTCTAGGAAGTCAGTGGAATAAGCCTTCTGTTCCCTACCTCCAGACCCTATTCTTCTGCCTCAGGACCCAGTGCCTGGGCTGAAGATGAAATGCTCAGGAAGTGGCTTTGTTGACAAAGCTGAATAGTTTAGTATAACTTTCCTTGTTCTGATAAAAATGAAAGGCAGCCACTCTTTTCTGAAAATGCTATCTACTTGGAGATTTTACTATAAACATAAATTCTTTCTACCAAATGAAAGGAAACTATTTTATCATTATCATCTTGGATAATTTTACTCTTGCCGCATCTGACTTTTAAAGAGGAAATAAGTGATTAATATGGAATTGGTCTTTATCAGTGTGGAATCCCAGTTCTTCCTAAAAGGAAGGCTCTGAGCAATAGGGGATGTGAACTTCTATTGGGCGATTATAGTAGATCGGAATATCTGTCTAAAACATTCTTTTATTACTTCCATTTCAGTTAAAACGTTTACCTCTCACACATTTCCGCATTAGGCATTTGATACCCTCTGAAAGATAAGATTTGTATACATAACTATGTTTTAGGGCTGGGCACTGTATTTGACTGGATAAAGTTAACTTTGAACAAGAGTTATTTGGTGATTTTTATTTTAAAAAGGAAACCTTCCCAATAGAGTGACATCATTTGTCTAATCAAGTATGGTTTACAGAATAAAAATTTCCCATGCATGTTCCAACCTACATGTAGAATCAGGAAATGTGATAACTAAAAAGATTCTGCAGTTGTAAAAGCTAGAATCTTTTCTGTCATTTAAAAAAACCCAATTAATATGGGTATTATACATCAAATCAGTCTCCACAGCTGTCACAGCTGCTCCCCTTATGTTTGCCCTTCATGAATTTCTTTATTTGTTTGTTCATTTATTTATTCACCCCGCTTTGAAAAACCTAGGATATGTCAGGCACTGGGAATCTAAAGATAAACAGAGCTGTAGCCCTTCCCCCTTTGGAGAAAGATGTTCAACGGTAGTTATTGCAATGTGCTAAGTGCTGTAACATGGATATGAACGTGGTGAGGCCTACAGGCATCAGAGAAGGCTTTTGGAGGAAGCAATGCTTATGCCGCATGTCTAAGGAGCAGGAATTCACCAGGTGCCAAGTGGGGATGAGGTTTAGGCACAGACATTTAAGAGGCAATTTACATGTGAAAAGGCAGAAGAATGCAGCATGTTGGGGAAGCTGTAGGCAATTGGGTGCAGCTGGAGATCTGTTCTCTTTGGGAGGTATGCCAGCCAGCCATGGAAGGCCTGTCAGGAATGGGGCTCTGGAACCCCTTGATGTCAAGCCTGGGAGATGGGCCCTGTTCTGCGGGGCAGAGAGTGGGAACCCTGAAGGGTTGCAAGGCTCTGTAAGTAAAAGTGGTGGTGGTTGTGGTAGGTGGAGAAGAGGAAGGTCAAGGTCAGAGAGGGGTAAAGAAACACAGAGGTGAATAACGCTATGGACAGAGGCTATCCATTGCTTCACCTTAATAAATAGGGATGATAGGTCGGGTGCAGTGGCTCACTCCCGTAATCCCAGGACTTTGGGAGGCTGAGACGGGCCAATCATTTGAGTTTGAGACCAGCCTGGCCAACATGATGAAACCCTGTCTCTACTAAAAATACAGAAAAATTAGCTGGGGGTGGCAGTGCACACCTGTAAATTCAGCTACTTGGGAGGCTGAGGCAGGAGGATTGCTTGCATACGAGAGGCGGAAGTTGCAGTGAGCCAAGATTGCACCACTGCATTCCAGCCGGGGCCATAGAGGGAGACTCCATCTCAAAAAAAATAAGGGATGATAAGAATATGACCTGTCTTATAAACTGTTGGGATGTTTCAATGATTTAATACACATAAGGCATGATAAAACAGCATCTAGCCCATCGTTGTAAATGGGAGCTGTTGTTAACAGACATCTGCAATGTGATAGAACATGAACTCAGAAAGCTTGCTCTGGTGGCCCAGCAGAGAAAGGTTTAGGGGAAAAGGGCCAATGACAAGGTGTCTGAAGTTGACCAGATGAGAGACCTTTGAACCAGAAAATTGATTCAAAAGATATTTAAAAGATAAATTCTTTAGGATTTGGCAACTGACAGGATGTGAAGAGTGAGAGTGATGAGTCATGGGTGACACCCCAAGTTGCTGGCTTGGCAGTCTGGGGGAGTGAGGTGTTAATAACAAGGGAAGGAAAAGAGGAGGAAGGGAGGGTTTGGAGAGGGGTGGGGAGGAATGAGCTCAGTTTTTGACATGCTGTATTTGAGGTGTCTGTGGAACACCGAAGTGGAAACGCTTGCCTGGATCTATGGATCAGGCGCAGGAATTTGGATTTGACACTCATCACGATATGGGTAGTAGGAGAAGCCATGGGCGTGGTTGAGCTGGTTCAACACAGATGAGGCACTGAGGCGTGAGCAGCATCTCCATGGAGATCTGGATCGGGAGAGCACTGGACCCTTCCTTCTGGGGTGCTGATGGTGTTAGAATGAGTCTAGCACTGGACCCTTTCCTTCTGGGGTGATGATGGTGTTAGAATGAGTCCAAAGTTGTTTCACTTGTGCTGGAAGGATCCATCAGGAAGCCAGCCCGTCTGAGGGGGAATGGCAGCTAGAGACAAGAGAGGAAGAAAGAAAGAATCTCCAAGTGACTGGAAATGGTGACTCGGGATTATAAGGAAGGAAAATATTTTTTCATGAAAATACCTTTTCATCCTAATTTCACAGCCTAAGGCTCCTAAAACAAATGACTGATAAGTGAAAAGCATACAAATTTATTTAATGTAAGTTTTACACGACTTCAAAAGGAAGTAAAGACCTGAAGAAACAGTTAAACCAGTGTTTGTTTGTTTGTTTGAGACAGGATCTCACTGTGTTGCTCAGGCTGGAGTACAGTTGTGCAGTCACGACAGAATTATGGCTCTCCGCAGCCTCGATCTCCCCTGGCTCAGGGCTCAGCTGGTCCACCTCAGCCTCCCAAGTAGCTGGGACTACAAGCACGCATCACCATACCTGGCTAATTTTTCTAGTTTTTGTAGAGACGGGGAGCTGCCATGTTGCTCAGGCTGGTCTCAAAATCCTGGGCTCAAGTGATCTTGACCTTGACCTCAAGTGATCTTGACCTTGACCTCAAGTGATCTGCCTTGACCTCCCAAAGTATCAGAGTGTTTTTTATAGTAGGTTTGATAAGAAGTGGATAGTCATGGAGAAATAAGAGGAGGCAAAGGATATGATCTAATGGTAGTAATTAACTGGGGGAAACTTAGTAAGGTCTGTCTGTCCAGATGCTTCCTGTTCCCCTTCATCTTCAGAGATAGGGATGTTCCTTTCCTCTGGTATAGGAAGGGCACCCCTCACATGAGGGTTGTAGAACTTGCTTCAGGGGAGAAGGGCAGGGGAAGGTTAGAAGACCTTCCTTCTTCTGCTATTTTCTCAAGTTCCTTCATTTAAAATATTCTGGGGTAGCGTGTCCTGAACCTCATCATTTGATGATGTAGCGGAGTCCCTGTAGAAATGTTCCCAGGCAGGAGAGGACAGTGGTGCAGTGGGGACTAACTGGTTGTTGGTGTTGGGCAGATGGTGATGAAGAGCAGTGGGTGATGGGGAAGGTGGGAACTAGATGCTGGCTGAAGGGCAGCTGCTCCCACAGATAACTGCTATTTATTGAGCATTACTATGTGCTCCTCATGGTGGGCCTCTCAGATGAATGTGTTAGTCCTCATAGCAACCTTCAGAGTGGGTACTGTTAGCATCTGTGTTGTACCAATTAGAAAACAATTGGTCTCGAACAGAAGTTCAAGACCATCCTGGGCAATGTGCTAAGACCTCATCGCTACTAAAAATGAAAATAGCCAGGGTAGTGATGCATTCTTGTAGTCCTAGGTACTCCAGAGGCTGAGGCAGGAGGATCCCAGGAGGTCAAGGCAGCAGTGAGCTGTTGATGCAGGATTTTTCTTGGCCTTTTTGTGGACTCCCAGCAGGGGTGCCCTGTCTACTTGGCCTGCCATGCTCAGCCCCTTGCAGAAGGGAGCACATGAGCAAGTGAGTGCGAGCCCCTGCTGGCCACTCTGCTGAAACAGTAACAAGCTCTGTGCAGGGCCCATGGCCAGACCAGGTGTGTCTCTTCAAAGGGAATGCGGCGGCACCCAGGCAAGGGTACCCACGACCCTGAAGCCCAGTGGGGGTGTTAGTGAGCTGATTAGTTATTTTAGTTCCGCCATCCACAGCCTAGCGGATGGTAGTGTGTTAGCAGCTCAGTTGGCCCCTGGCGCTGTTGCATGGAGTGGCTGCCCTCTGCCAGTGAGGGAAAAAGGCCAGTGTAAGAGCCTTTCTTGGTACGTGCACTCGGCAGGTCCTGAGCTCTTATCCAGTGTCCAAGAAGAATGAGGTCATACTTCACAATTGAAGGATGGTGAGGGCGGAGAATTTTACTGAGTGATGAAAACAGCTCTCAGCAGAGAGGGGAGCTGGACAGGGGATGGGATGGGAAGGGCAGGTCATCTTCCCCCAAAGTTAGGAGTTCTTCTCCTCAAAGTCAGGCCATCTCCCCTCTACCAACTGAGTATGGGGTCTTTATAGCCATAGGATGGGGGTGGGGTAGGCCATGGGTAGTATTGGAAAAGGTAACATTTAATTGGCTAAAAGGCATTATTCAGAAAAATCAATTGAGAGAGGGTGAGTAAACAGCAATAGAAGTTCTCACTCTGGTCCATGGGTTTCAGGCTGTTTTTGCCATGAAGGTGAGGTTTCACTGGGGATCTGTCCCTGCATGCCTAGGATTTCTCTGCCTCCTGCCTCTATCACTATGATTACACTACTGGATTCCAGCCTGGGCAAAAAAGTGAGACTCTATTGAGAAAGAGAGAGAGAGAGAGAGAGAAAGAGAGAGAGAGAGAGAGAGAGAGAGAGAAAGTGTCTTAAAAGGATGACTTGCCTAAGATCCCATGTTAGTGAATGCCAGTTTCAGGCTGTGAAGAATCCACGTGTCTACCTCCTGAGATTGTGTATGATCTTTTGAGGGCCAAGGTTTTATCAGGAAACAGATGGCACTTTCAAATTGGGTGGTTTGAGGTGAGTTAAGTGACCAGTTTTAATGGTGTGAGCAGGGTATAGGGAAACCACAAGGAATAATGCAGGGCATCAGGGCGAGGAACCAGGAGGTGCTATGGCAGCACTTTGTTCTGGAGGGGAGAGGGGAGAGGCAGCCATGGGATCCTGGAAGGGTGGCGAAAGGAGCTGGGACCTGGGAGGTGGTCAGCCTGAGATGACCCTGCGGGAGGGAGAGAGCCTAAGAGATAGCTTTCGGGCCGGGCGCGGTGGCTCAAGCCTGTAATCCCAGCACTTTGGGAGGCCGAGGCGGGTGGATCACGAGGTCAAGAGATCGAGACCATCCTAGTCAATATGGTGAAACCCCGTCTCTACTAAAAAAGACAAAAAATTAGCTGGGCATGGTGGCATGTGCCTGTAATCCCAGCTACACAGGAGGCTGAGGCAGGAGAATTGCCTGAACCCAGGAGGCGGAGGTTGCAGTGAGCCGAGATGGCGCCATTGCACTCCAGGCTGGGTAACAAAAGCGACATTCCATCTCAAAAGAAAAAAAAAATAAAGAGAGATAGCTTTCTGCCCTTGTAGTCCTGCAGTGTCCAGACCTCCTCACTGGCCAAACTCAAGCAAAAGCCAAAAGGCAAGAGGCCAGTCTCAGGGCACAGACCAGGGAGGAGAAGGGTGCAGAGTGATGGGGAAGAACAGGTGGAGGCCTCCAGCACAGTCGGGCCAAGGGAGCGGGGGCTGAGAGAAGTGAGCAAACAAGGCCAGGCTGGGCCCAGGGTCAGGCAAACTTGGCTGCATCTCCAGCAGTGAACTGGAATGAGACACGAGGAGCCTCCCAGGAGATCCAGCCCAGGACATCACCATGGCACTGCAAAGCCCCTTAGGCATCTTTGCCAAATTCCACGGCCCAGAGGACTGACAGTAACTAACACCACACGTAGCACATCAAAGGCGTCCTCTCACAGACCTGCCCTACATGGTATTTCCTTACACTTGTTAAGGAAATGCCGTCCATTTTTTCCAGAGCATTCTCAGCAGTCAAATGCATGTTGACAATGTGAAGGTGGGTTCCGACCTGGAGACCACTAAGAAGGGCTCTGGGCTCTGTCTGCTTTCTCCAGGGTAAAAGAGAAGTGTGTATGTGCCTGTGTGTGTGTGTGTGTGAGTGTGTGTGTGTGTGCCTGTGTGTGTTGTGTGTATGTGTGAGTGTGAGGGTGTGGCTATATATAGGCATTGTGTATAAAGAAAAGAGAATGAGTGAATAAATACGGGACTGAATGTGCTGGAAGTGAGATAGGAGAAGACTGCCATCAGAGCCGGACTGCACTCCTAAGTAAAGTGGCCACACAGCATGCTTCTTAGCACCTAATACCTCGCCAGATCCTTACATTATGACCTGGTCCTAGACAGCTGGCTGAGAGCAGGACCGTTTGAAGAACTCGCTATAGAATTAGAGCATGCAGATAGGTGGCTTGTTCCTAAATTCACCATAGATCCTGAAGATAGTGACCAGTGGTGATCTTTGTGTAACCTTTTTTTTTTTTTTTTTTTTTTTTTTTTTTGTGTTTTTTTTTTTTTTTTTTTTTTTTTTTTTTTTTTTTTTTTTGAGACGGAGTTTCACTCATGTTACCCAGGCTGGAGTGCAATGGCGCGATCTCAGCTCACCGCAACCTCCGCCTCCTGGGTTCAGGCAATTCTCCTGCTTCAGCCTCCTGAGTAGCTGGGATTACAGGCACGCACCACCATGCCCAGCTAATTTTTTGTATTTTTAGTAGAGACGGGGTTTCACCATGTTGACCAGTATGGTCTCGATCTCTTGACCTCGTGATCCACCCGCCTCGGCCTCCCAAAGTGCTGGGATTACAGGCTTGAGCCACCGTGCCCGGCTGTGTAACCTTTTATATGGTGCCTTGGGCAGTTTTGGTACGTGTCCTGCCTCCCAGGAACACCCCAAAAAATTTTGTTTTCAAATTCTGATTTGGGTAGCTCTGAAATCCCTTTCATTCATTTGTAAAAATTAATATGAGGAAAAAGCATTTATTCAGGTTTTACAATGAACAGGAAGCTAAATTAGATGGAAGTGGAACATTACCATGCAGACGTTCTCTGGGGGGATGGGATCTGTGGTGAATAGTTTTCATTTGCTGACCACTATCTGTGGCTTTGCTGTCCCTGCACAGATCGCAGATGGCACCTAAGTCCCCATATTGGTTCTAGGATGGGCAATCTGGTTCTCACTTCCTTAAGTTTTGTCTGGCCATCAGGAGGCTCAACACAAATGACTGTGTTAGTTCTTCCACCTGAAACATGTTTCCTCCTTTTCCTGCTTTCGGTTTCTCCTTTTATTCCATATCATCATTACCTGTTTGGAAGGCGGCAGAGGATAAATTGCTATAAATGAGTAGAATGGAGAATGTAAGATGTAAATAACACATTGTTTTTTTTTTTTCCTCCCCAAATCAGACTTAGTTGCTCTGATATTACCTGTGAAATGGACATAAAACTAAAACACCAGGGAGTAGTTATTGTAAGTGATGGTCCTGGCTCTATCTGGCTAATTGTATTAGTTTGTCCAGGCTACCATAACAAAATATGGCAGAGTGGGTGGCTTAAACAACAGAAATGTATTTTCTCACATTCTGGGGGCTGGAAGTCCAAGGTCAAGGTGCCAGCATAGTGGGGCTTAGGTGAGGCTCTCTTCTTGGCTTGCAGAGGGCCACCTTCTTGCTATATCCTCAAATGATGAACTGAGTGACAGAGAGCTCTCTGTTATTTCTTTGTATAAGGACATGAATCCTACTAGATCAGGGGCTCACCCTTATGCCCTCTGTACAAGTCTGCTATCACACTGCTATAAAGAACTACCTGAGACTAGGTAAATTATGAAGAAAAGACATGTAGTTGACTCACAGTCCTGCAGGAAGCATGGTTGGGAGACCTCAGGAAACTTACAGTCATGGCGGAAGGCAAAGGGGAAGCAAGCACGTCTTACCATGGCAGAGCAGGAGAGAGAGAAAGAGAAGGGGGAAATGCCACACACTTCTTTAAACCATGATATCTTGTGAGAACTAACTATCACGAGGACAGCAAGGGGGAAATCCGCCCTTGTGATCAAACCACCTCCCACCAGGCCCCTCCACCAACATATAGGGATTACAAATTCAGGTGAGATTTGGGTGGGGACACAAAACCAAACCATATCAACCTCGTTTAACCATAATTACCTTCTTAGAGGCTCCATCTCCAAATACAACCACATTGAGGATCAGGGCTTCAACACATGAATTCTGAATGGGAGGGGAGATGAAGTCAGTCCACAGGATTAACCAAACTGATTTGAATACTGGATCCCACAAAACATGGGATAAGCTTTGACTCTGGTCTTTAGCACCATCGCAAATGTATGTCTCTGTTCTGCAATCAGGTATTATTCCTGAATTCCTTTATTAGATGTATTTTGTTTCTTTCCTGTGTACCACACTAGAATGAGGAGAAAACAAGGATTTTTGTTTTTGTGTCTTTAGAACCATGCCTGGCACATAATAGGACCTAATAAACAGTCACTGAATGAATAAATAAAATTAGGGAATAGATTTTTAAGTTAGAAAAAAGTAGCAAATACAATTACAGGTATTTTGAAAAGGGACAAAAATTCTGAATTCTCTGAAGAGTGAAGTTTTTCTAGGCCACCCATCCAACAAAAGGTTTTCAGGTTCGTAGCAAGGAGCCACTCACACCACCCTCATGCCTTCTTGCTGTGTATTCAGTTTCAAGTTAAGGCACCCATCACAAAGCCCATGCTATCAGATGGAAGAGTCAAAAGGCACTCTATGAAATAGAAAATTTATTTTTCTTGTTTTTGATATATTAGATAATTTCTCACAATGGTGATATTTTAAACTAATGTATTAGTCTGTTTCCACGCTGCTGATGAGGACATACCCTAGGCTGGGCAATTTACAAAAGAAAGAGGTTTAATGGACTCAGAATTCCACGTGGCTGGGGAGGCCTCAAAATCATGGTGGAAGGCAAGGAGAAGCCAGTCATGTTTTACATGGATGGCGGCAGGCAAAGCGAGAGAGAGAGCTTGTGTAGGGAAACTCATTTTTAAAACCATCAGTTCTTGTGAGATTTATTCACTATCACAAGAACAGCATGAAAAAGATGTGTCCCCGTGATTCAATTACCTCCCACAGGATCCCTGCCACAACACATGGGAATTCAAAATGAGATTTGGGTGGAGACAAAGCCAACCATATCACCAAACATACTAGCAATTGTTTCCATAGCAACTACAATATTCAATTAATCAACAAACTGTTTTGCCATCATCATTTAGGAATTATAGTATAGCCACGGCAGCCTGTGTTTAAAAGTTTCCAAAACCTCTCAAAAGTATTTAATAAACAACTGTTATTTTGACATATGATAATTCTAGGAAATTTGTACTTTCTTCCCTCAAACATCAAAATTTCCACTTGTTCAGCAATATCATTAAATATGAAAAAATAAGGAATATTACTCTTAAAATTATGACTTTTTTCATAAAAATACATATTTTTATGAAGAAAATGTTATTTGATTTGATTTTATTTATTTTTGAGATGGAGTCTTACTCTCTTGCCCAGGCTGGAGTGCAGTGGTGTGATCTTGGCTCACTGCAACCTCCGCCTCCCATGTTTAAGTGATTCTCTTGCCTCAGCCTCCAGAGTAGCTAGAACTACAGGTGTGTGCCACCAGGCCCAGGTAATTTTTTTTTGTATTTTTAGTAAAGATGGAATTTCACCATGTTGGCCAGGCTGGTCTTGAACTCCTGACCTCAGGTGATCTGCCTGTCTTGGCCTCCCAAAGTGCTGGGATTACAGGTGTGAGCCACTGCAGTCAGCCAAAAATGTGATTTTAATAATTGTGTTCTTTTTCCTTTTATTTTTAGTTGGCACATAATAATTATACGTATTTATGTGATAGAGTGATATTTCAATACATATATACAATGTGTCATGATCAAATAAAGATAATTAGCATATGCATCACCTCAAACATTTATCATTTGTGTTGTGAGCATTCAAAATCCTGTCTTTTAGCTTTTTGAAAATATATAGTAGATTATTGCTAATCATATTCACCCTACAGTGCTATAGAACATTAGGACATATTTTTCGCATCAGGCTGTAACGTTGCATCCAGGAACCAACCTCTCTCTATCCTCCCCTTCCTCTATCCTTCTCAGCCTCTAATAACCACAATTCGACTCTTTACTTCTATAAGTTTTTTTTCAGTTCCCACGAGTCAGAACATGTGGTATTTATCTTTCTGTGCCTGACTTATTTCACTTAACATAATATCCTCCAGGTTTATCAATATTGCTGAAAATAACAGGATCTTATTCTTTTTTAATCACTGACTAGTATTCTGTCGTGTATATATATATCACATTTTCTTTATCCATTCATCTGTGGATGGACATTTACATTGATTCCATGTCTTGACAATTGTGAATAGAGCTGCAATAAATAAGGGGGTGTGGATTTATCTTTCATGTACTAATTTCCCTTCCTTTGGATAAATACTCAGTAGTGGGATTGCTGGATAGTTCAGTAGTTCTATTTTTAGTTTTTTTGGCTAAATCTTCATATGGTTTTCCATAATTGCTGTACTAATTTACATTCCCACCAACAGTGTATGAGTTTTCTTTTCTCCATATTCTTGCCAGAATTTGTTATTATTTATTTATTTTTTTGTCTTTTTAATGATAGCCAGTCTAACTCGAGTAAGATGATATCTCATTGTGGTTTTGTTGCAGTTGCCTGATGATTAATGATGTTGAGCATTGCTTTATATACCTGTTGGCCATTGGTATTCCTTCTTCTGAGAAATATCTATTCAGATCCTTTGCCCATTTAAAAATAGGATTGTGTTTTTTGCTATTGTTATATGTAAATTTTCAGTGCCACAAAAGAAGTAGCACTCAAATATAAATTTCCTCAGGAAGGCAATTTACATCTACAGTAGGGTGCGGCTCACAGATGGAACAATGGTGAGTGCACACCTGGACAAGGGAGGGGAAGGGGTTCTTATTCCTGATGGAGGTAGCCCCTACTG
The DNA here is from genome assembly GCF_001604975.1 of Cebus imitator. Lineage (NCBI taxonomy): Eukaryota > Metazoa > Chordata > Mammalia > Primates > Cebidae > Cebus > Cebus imitator. Next base: position 6,914,411 of record NW_016107372.1, read on the forward strand.
ATTGTCTCATTCCCCTATTAGCTAGGGTTAGAATGCACAGTCTAGGCTAATTCTGATTGGCTATTTTAAAGAGAGCAGGGGTATGACCTGGAGTGGTGGGGTGGGTAGTTTGGCAGGAAGGATGGTTACAGGAGAGGTACCAGGGGTAACTCAGGTCAAAGCAGGTGACCAGAGCAGGTGACCAGAGCAGGTGACCAGGATGAGTCCGGACAGAGCAGCGGACTGGGAGAACAGATGTGAACTACTGATTAGAACTGGGGAAAAGGTTGTTTACTAAAACTAAGAGAAAGTTAAACTTTAAAATGGAGAATTAAAGAATAAGAGAGCTGAACATACTGACACACTGATTCTTTGAAGAGAAACTTGGGGTTCACTACATCTAGCACTGCTGAGTTGAGTTCCTTGTATATTCTGAATGTTGGTTCCTTGTCAGATGAATAGTTTGCATAACTTTTCTCCCATCCAGCGGGTTGCATCTTTACTCTGTTGATTCTTTTCTTTTTTGATATAGTCATCTTTGTTTATTTTTTGTTTTTGTTGCCTGTGCTTCTGAAGTCTGACCCATAAAAGCTTTGCCTAAGCCAATGTCCTGAAGTGTTTTCTTCTAGTAGTTTTACAGTTTTGAGTTTTACACTTAAGTCTTTAATCCATGTTGAGTCCATTTTTAAATATGGTGGGAGATAGGGGTCTAATTTCATTCTTCTGCATATGGATATCCTGTTTCCTAGCACCTTTTATTGAAGAGGCTGCCCTTTCTCCAATGTATGTTCTTGGCACTTTTGTTGAAAATCATTTGGCTGTAAATATGTGGACTTACTCCTGAGTTATCTATTCTGTTCCATTGGTCTTTGTATCTGTTTTTATACCAATACCATACTGCATTGCTTACTACAGCTTTGTGTTATTAATGTATTTTGAAGTCAGATAGTGTGATGTCTTCAGCTTTGTTCCTTTTGCTCAGTATTATTGTGACTCTTCATGGTCTTTTCTAGTTTCATAGAAATTTTAGATTTCTTTTTCTTTTTCTTTTTTGAGACGGAGTCTCGCCATGTCACCCAGGCTGGAGTGCAATGGCGCAATCTTGGCTCACTGCAACCTTTGCCTCCTGAGTTCAAGCGATTCTCCTGCCTTGGCCTCCCAAGTAGCTGGAATTACAGGCACATGGCACTATGCATGGCTAATTTTTTTTGTATCTTTAGTAGAGATGAGGTTTCACCATGTTGGCCAGGCTGGTCTTGAACTTCTGACCTCGCAATCTGCCTGTCTTAGCCTCCCAAAGTGCTGGAACTACAGGCGTGAGTCACCGCACCCGGTCAGGATTGTTTTTCCTATTTCTGTGAAGAATGTTATTGGAATTTTGATAGGAATTGTATTGAATGTTTAGATTGTTTTAGTTATGGTCATTTTGATAATATTCTTTTGATCTATGTGTATAGAATGTCTTTTCATTTTTTGTGTGTCCTCTTCAATAAGATATTAAGACTTTAGAAAATATTGTTAGAGGTGGCTAGTGTCAGTATTGAGAAGAAAATATGAAATGTTTTTCTAAATTAACATCTTTTGTTTTTTTTTTTTTTGAGATAGAGTCTTGCTCTCTGACTCAAGCTGGAGTGCAGTGGTGTGATCACGGCTCACTGCAGCCTCAACCTCCTGGGCTCGAATGATCTTCCTACCTCAGTCTCCCAAGTAGCTGGGACCACAAGTATGTGCCACCATGCCTAGCTTATTATTATTATTATTTTTGTCAGGGGGGATGGAGTCTTGCTCTGTCACCCAGGCTGGAGTGCAGTGGCATGATCTTGGCTCACTGCAACCTTTGCCTCCCAGGTTCAAGTGGTTCTCATGCCTCAGTCTCTGTATAGCTGGCATTACAGGCATGCACCACCACATGACTAATTTTTGTATTTTTAGTAAAAATGGGTTTTCACCATGTTGGAAAGGCTGGCCTCAAAGTTCTGGCCTCAAGTGATCTGCCTATCTCGGCCTCCCAAAGTGCTGGGATTATAGATGTGAGTCACTGTGTCCAGCCCCAGCTAATTTTAAAAATTATTTTTTTTTGCAGAGATGGAGTCTCGCTGTATTACCCAGGCTGGTCTCAAACTTCTGGGCTCAAGGGATCCTCCCACTTTGGCCTCCCAAAGTGCTGGGATGACAGGCGTTAGCTACTGTGACTGGCCTGACATATTTTTTAGCACAAATCAATATCAGAATCAATATTAAATCAATATCAGAAGAGAGGAAAATGTTTAATCTGACTCCATTCACTTCATTATTTTAATTCAGGTGGAAGTTGTGAGTAACTCTGTTGAACCAATTAACCAGTGGTCTTCTTTGTCTCCCTCGTGCAACTGGTCATAATTAGCAAATATTTGCTGAACAGAAGTGAATTCCTTGAGCATTCCTCATGTACACAGAAGCATGCCAGGCATTGTCAAAAATACAGCAGGATTATGAGGCAGGATCTCTGCAGCTTGAGGTTTATAGTTTCTCTAAGGAGATTATCAAAGCAATGACCAGCAAATGATAGACCAAAAGAGCATGTGCTATTTACAGTATTGAGTTTCTCAGCGCTCTGCTCCGGGTCATCTCCTCTCTTTATACTCACTCCATTGGTGACCTCACACAAGGCCTTTTATTGGCTTTGAATGCTGTCTTTATGCTGTTGACTCTCAAATGTGTATCTTCCACCCGATGTCCTTTCACCTGATCTCAAATTTCTATGTTCAAAATTTCTATGTTCAATATTTATATGTCCTCTACCAAACCTTCTCCTTGACCAAGTAGCATCCTCCTAGTAAACATCACCGCTCCCCTGGCTGTTTAAGCAGCTCAAGCCAGAAAACTGTGAGCAGTTTTATTTCTTCCCTTCTCTCATCTCTCCCATCAACTTTACCCTAAGCCTCATGGACCCCACCTCTTCTACCTCCCAAATAATTCCATATATTTTCGTAACCTCTGCTGCCTCAACACCAGATTAAATTGCTATTGGCCCTCGCTGCATTAAAGTAGCAGCCTCTTAACTGGTCTTCTGACACAAACCATTCTCTTAGCAGTTGATGTCAAAAATGTAAATCAGATTATATCACTCATTTAAATACTTTGCTAGAATCCATACAAGGGATAAAATTGCACAAAACTATATACATGTATACAAATGAATGAATGCACATAAACATTGGTAAAAGCTGAATGAGACCTGTATCTAGTTAATAGTATTGCACCAAGGCCAATCTCCTGCTTTTGATATTGTAATATATATATGTACACACACATATACACATACACACACACACACACACACACACACACACACACACACATATATGATGACACCGCTGGGGGAAACTGGATAAAGGGTACACAGAAATCTGTGTACTAATTTTGCAACTTCCTGTGAATCTGTATTCGTTTTTTTAAACACTTGCAATCATTCATTGGCTTCCAATGCAGCAAGTCCAACCCCTTACCACAGCCTGCCGAAGCCATTACCTGCTGTGACTCCTGCCAACTTCCTTTGTAACCCCACGCACCCCACATCATTCTCCTACCAGTTACCCTCCCTCAGCTACACTGGATTCCTAGCAGTTCCTCAAACACAGCAAATGCCTTTCTGTCCCAGGATATTTGCACATGCTGCCCCAGCTGCCTAGAATGTCATGCCCATGGCTGGTTCTTCCTCATCTTTTAGAGAAGACTTTACTGACATCTCATGTATACTGAAGCCCTACTTGGCTCTTTTCCTTAATAGAGCTGTTGTGAGTTGTAATGTATTCATTGATACTTAGATTCCAGTGAGTGTGAGAGAAAATGCAGAGATTATATCTGCTTTATTTGTTAATGTATCCTTGTTCACTAGTTCACTTGGCCTGTAATCAGTGTTCATTACATAGTTATTAATAAAAAAAAGAAAGAAAAATAAATATGCTTTAGGATCTCAGAAAACAGGGATATCCGTTTTGAAAGAAGCTTTTGAAAAGTTGCATGCAAGCGCTTGTTAAAATTCAAATTAACATAGGGTATTGTGTTTGGTAAGATGTTGCTGGTGTGTGTGTGTGTGTGTGTGTGTGTGTGTATGCACATGTACAGTTAACATTCTGCCTTTGAAATGTTAATGTATGTCATGGATAAGTACAGTTCTATTTTACGTTTTATTTGCTTTGAAATTTTCCAATCTATTATGAAACCAATGTAGAACTACTGTAAAATCTAAACATTTTGTTTTCAGCAATAAACTTTGAATTCATTTGGAATCATTTTATCTGATATTTTTATGCAGAACAAAGGAGGGAGGTACTGCACTTAGGCTACTTTATTATTCTATTTTTAAAATTTTTTATAGAAATAGGGTCTCACTTCTTGCCCAGGCTGGATTCGAACTCATAGGCGAAGTGATCCTATTGCTTCAGCCGCCTGAATAGCTGGGACTACAGGTGCACACTACCATGCCCAGCTTAGGCAACTTTACTTTTCAAAAAAAGTTTATAGTTTATTTTTATAAAAGTTCTAAATGTACATTTCAGATAATTAGGAAAATACAAAAAGATAAAAATGAAAAACATCATAGTTATTCCATTATTCAGAGATTCATGTTTGTTTTTCTTACTGTTCTTCCCATAAATATGTATATAAATATATATATTTTTTGAGTTGGTGTTTCACTCTTGTTGCCTAGGCTGGAGTGCAATGCACAGTCTTGGCTCACAACCTCCACTTCCTGGGTTCAAGCAATTCTCTTGCCTCAGCCTCCCGAGTAGCTGGGACTACAAGCTTGTGCCACCATGCCCGGCTTATTTTGTATTTTTAGTACAGATGGGGTTTCTCCATGCTGGTCAGGCTGGTCTTGAACTCCCAACCTCTGATCTGCCCACCTTGGCTTCCCAAAGTGCTGGGATTACAAGTGTGAGCCACTGTGTCAGGCTCCTATAAATATTTCTTTACCAAGATTAGAAATAAACTATGTATGAAATATTATATCCTTACTTTTAAAATTTAACATTAATATAAGCGGTTTTATATCAGTGGGTAGTATTAGAAAGCAGCTTTTAAAATGATAATTTTGGCTGGGTGCGATGGCTTACACCTATAATCCCAGCACTTTGGGAGGCCAAGGCGTGCAGATCACTTGAGGTCAGGAGTTTGAGACCAGCAAGTCTTGTCTCTACTAAAAATAAAAAAATTAGCTGGGGGCGGTGGCAGGTACCTGTAATCCCAGCTACTCAGGAAGCTGAGGCAGGAGAATCCCTTGAACCCAGAAGGTGGAGGTTACAATGAGCAGAGATTGTGCCACTGCACTCCAGCCTGGACAACAGAGTGAGAATCTCTTCCCCACACCCTCCCTACACACAAAAAAAGATAATGCCATAGTTCATTTCACTATTCTCCTAGTGTATGGATACATTCTAATTTGCTATTATCCCATTTGAAGTGTAGGCATTTTTTTTTTCTACTTTTACAAATTCACAATGTGATAATATTATCCTAAGCTTCCTGAATATTTATTTCCTTATTTTTTTCTGGAGAGAAATGTTAGTATTTGGTTCTGGTTTCCCATGCTTTAAGTTGGAGAGAAAAGTGGAGGTGGTGGGTTAATTTAAATTTCCAGAGCATTCTTTTGCATCAGCGCAAAGTTACAATTTTTGAATAGATACGTGTATTTTGGCTGGTCCCATGGTGCCGGAGGAATTTAGGGTATGATTAAAAGAGATGAAAGGAAACAGTGTCAAAAGGCCTAGAAAATCTAGTGTGTTGAGCCTGAAAACAGGATTTCAAGCTTAGTGAATTCCACATTCACGGCTGCACATCCTGTCAGATTTAGGCCACTGGGTAAGCATCTATGCAAGATAAAATTGACATTGAAAATTTATATTTTTCAACCTGAAAGCAAATGAACAACTGAAATTACAATAGGCTGATAGGTTTTCTGGAAAATTAGTCATTTTTATTCTTAATGAGGTAGATGATAACTACTGAGTCAAATAAGTATTTTTGACTCTTCCATCTGTGTTTTAAAGTATTTAATTTCAAAAATACGTTGACTGAACACAGGGAGAAATTTTCCAAAGGTTTGATTGTGGTGAAATACAGTGCATTAATCATTAATAACAAGTAAATAATGTCAGGGCCAGGCATGGTGGCTCATGCCTGTAATCCCAGCACTTTGGGAAGCCAAGGTGGGAAGATCACTTGAGCCAGGAGTTCCAGACCAGCTTGGGTAACACAGTGGGACCCCTTCTCTACACAAGATTTAAAAAAAAATTAGCCTGGTGTGGTGGTGCACTTGTGGTCCCAGTTCTTGGGAGGCTGAGGCACGAGGATCACTTGAGCCTGAGAGGTCAATTCTGCAGTGAGCCGTGATTGCGCCACTGTACTCCAGCCTGGGTGACAGAGTGAGACCCTATCTCAAAAAAACAAGCAAGCAAGCAAGCAAACAAACAAACAGCAATGTTGTGTGTCTGTGTGTGTGTGTGTGTTTTTATAAACAGAAAACTTCAGTGTAGATTGTATATTCTGCAGATCATGGAATCTAATATATCCCTGTAGGTTGGAAGTTTCTTCTTACTACTCTTAAGAGCCTATGTGGGACAAGTCGTAAATATTCCTATCTTCAAAGCTGCAGTTCCAGTAGAGTTAAATTCCTTTAACACTATTTCCTGTTGTTCAGAAGCCTGCATTGATCACAGAGATAGGAATCTCACAGCGCTTGTGTCATGCTTTCCTTTGAAGGCATGCTTGGGTGTTAACTAATTACTAGGCAGATGGACTATTGTTTCTAAGATTTTTTTAAAAGCATGTTTGTTGATATTATGATAGGCTATTTATAGAAATCTTTTAAAGAAGTTTTCTGAGTATCTCTCTGTAAAATCAGGGATAAAATTAATACAGATGGTAGAGTGGAGAGCAGTGGTGTGAGCTCTTTTGACAAGAATGTGGTGCTAATGAGGGCATCATTCCCTGAAGCCCAGAAAAACAATTCCATTCATGCCAAGTGGATCATTGTCCCAATCTTCATCAGCTTTCTCCAAACTTGAGGCTATTTGTCAAGAGAGGAGCGTGGTCAAGGGGAGAAAATGATGCAGCCCAAACCTACCTTCCCCTATGGCTCTCCTCCTGGTGGTGAGTTGTCATCATGACCATTTTTGAATACGATGACTTTCTTTTTAGTTAACACAGAGTTGAAAATACGCCTCATAAATTAACCCTGGCTTTACTTTGCAAATGCCAGGTAGTAGCTGTCAAAGCGCTTTAGGCAAACACAAAGAGGACACAGTCTGTGCTCACAGAGGGAGGACGTGCAAGGTGTTGGGTGCCTGCAGGAAGCCCGGGCGGTGTCAGTTGCAAAGTCGCTTCCTGTCCAATAATCAGTGGCTTGCTTAGGGCATGGCTCTCACCACGTCGCAAGCAGTCAGAATATATGCACTGATGAGATTAGGAACAATGATGCCTGCCCTTCCCAAACCACATCTGACCATCTCTCCACCTTCCAGCCCACCCAGAGAAGAATCCATAGCTGGCATAACCTATGAGTGGAGAAAAGAAAGCTAAGAAAGGATTTGCTGATCATGTCTTTAACACTTTGAAAAGTATATTGTCTAATTCATTCGGAGGACCTAACTGCAGCTTTTCCTCCTCCATCCTTTCTCTCACCATAGTTACTATGACTGCTTTATTGCTCGAAACCATCACACGTCTAAAACCAAGTGTCATTGGAGACATTTTAAAAATTAAAAACAATGCTATAAAAATATACATTCATGAAATTAGCAATCTCCGCTTTCAAATGATCCTAATACACAAATGTAAAGTGTTTCATTTCTTTTAAGAAATACAGCTTCTAGGCCGGGCGCGGTGGCTCAAGCCTGTAATCCCAGCACTTTGGGAGGCCGAGGCGGGTGGATCACAAGGTCAAGAGATCGAGACCATCCTGGTCAACATGGTGAAACCCCGTC
>NW_016107372.1:6922541-6932065 GCF_001604975.1 Cebus imitator
AAAAAAAAAAAAAAAAACAAATACAGCTTCCATGATACCAGAAAGTTTTACCATTTACCTAAGAGTAAATGGACATGGGAAACCAATTCAAGGGATGTCCAGGAATGGCCGTTCTTTTCCTTAATGAAATCTCAAGCTCTGTCTGCTTTGGATGGCTAATGAGCATAGTAGAATCTAATTAGCTAATTTATTTAATGTACTATTTTTCTTTAAGTTATCATAGATATCATGGCATTTCCGCCATAAGTACTGACTACGCATCACTGAAAAGTAACAACATTTTTCCTACCCAACTACAATACACCTATCACATCTAACAAAACCAATAGTAATTCCTCAGTAGCATTTAACACTCATCTTTTTTTCAAGTTTCTCCAATGGTCCCCAAATGTCATTTACGGTTGGCTTATTTGAACCAGATCCAGTTAAGGTCCACACATTGTGTTTTGTTATTATATCTTGTAAGTCTGCTTTAACCTAGACGAGGCCCTTCCCTCTCTCTCCACATCATTGACCTAACAAGGAAAACTGCCTAGCTATTCTGTAACGTTTAGCCCCATTTTATGAATTGTTAAGCATGACGGCAACAATGGGCAAACTAGTCTGGCTATCTCAATAAAAGTTGGTATCTTTATTACATAACCGATACTTTTAATCTAGGGTTTATGGAAACCCAAGCCCAAGACCACAGAAAATGTAAAACAAAATAAAAACCCTGGCTGGGTGCAGTGGCTCACACCTGTGATTCCAGCACTTTGGAAAGCTGAGGTGGGCAGATCACCTGAGGTCAGGAGTTCGAGACCAGCCCGACTGACATGACGAAAACCTATCTTTACTAAAAAAACAAAAATTAGCCCAGTGTGGTGGTTCCTGCCTGTAGTCTCAGCTACTTGGGAGGCTGAGGCAGGAGAGTTTCTTTAACGTTGGAGGTAGAGTTTGCAGTAAGCAGAGATCATACCACTGTACACCAGCCTCGGTGACAGAGGGGGACAGTGTCTCAAAATAAAATAAATCCCCTGACTTTGACTTGAGTACAGTCCCTGTAGTAGTTCTATGGCAGACTCCCTTTGATTCGTTTCCTAAATCAGAGTCGATGGCTGCTTTTCCCTGATTTGGTAGCCAGTTCCTTTGAATTCCCACTGTGATTTCCACCTGTTCTTTATTCTCAGTTCACTTTTCAGACAGCCAGAAATCTTTACACCCTGCTTGCTTTTAGGTATGCCATTCCTTCCCAGCTCTGTGAGTGATCTCCCTGGTAAGAAGAGTGTCTTAAGTGGAAAGATGTTTCCTGAATTGACCTTTCCACGGGTTTTATCTGGTCTGCTTCTCTATCCTATTCTCACATGGAAAACAAAGCCCCCATGATAGAATGGCAAATTAGTACTGGTACTCTCTCCAGTAACTTTACATTTTACAGGGTGCATGCACCAGGGATGTGGGGAAATTGTTCTTCATTTATAATGAAAGAAAATTGCTGTTTAAAAAATGTGGCCAGGCGTGGTGGCTCCTGCCTGTAATGCTGCAATTTGGGAGGCTGAGTGGGAGGATAGCCTGAGTTCGAGACCAGTCTGGGCAACATAGCAAGATCCTGTTTCTACAAAAGCTAAAGATAAAAAAAAAAAGCTGAGTTTAGTAGTACCTGCCTGTGAGGTGGGAGCATCACTTGAATGCAGGAAATCAAAGCTGCAGTGAGTTATGATTGCGTCACTGCACTCGACCTGGGAAACAGAGCAGGACCCTGCCTTTCTCTGTAGGTACATGACTCCTGCATGGAATATTTAGAAAATGATGCCCACTGGCTAACTAGTGTGGGTTAAGTTTTTTATTTTTTATTTTTTACATCTCTGGACTAAAGTGCTTCCATTAGACTGCTTTCTAGTTACAGTTAAAACCATATTAAACATATTTTAGTTTAATTTTAGTCTGTTTTTCTTAGTCTTATACTCTTAATCTAAAAGGTCAGGAAATTGGACTAGACTTCTTTTTTTGTTTGTTGTGTTATTTTTGATTTTTGCGGGAGGTGGAGAGATTTGTTTTTTTTTTTTTTTTGAGACAGGGTCTCACTCTCTTGCCCAGGCTGGAGTACAGTGGTGCTGTCTCAGCTCACTGCAGCCTTCACCTCCCAGGTTCAAGTGATCTTCCCACTTCAGCCTCCTGAGTAGCTGGGATTACAGTTGTGCACCCCCATGCCTGGCTGATTTTTATGATTTTTAGAGACAGGCTTTCACCATGTTGCCCAGGTTGGTCTCCAACTCTTCAGCTTAAGTGATCTGCCTGCCTTGGCCTCCCAAAGTGCTAGTGCCACTGTGCCTGGCCCTGGACTAGATTGCTAAGGTCCCATGTAGCTGTTGAGCTTGATGACTTAATACATTAATAGCAACTACAGTTTTTTCATTTCGTCTCTTCCCTCCTGCCATTAGTAGCCTCTTAGGACAAGCTCTTAACTCTCTGTGTGTAGGGAGCCTCTGTAATAGTTAAGGAGCCATGAGTCAAGGAGTCCCTCTTCTTGGCCAGGCGCCATGGCTCACACCTGTAATCCCAGCACTCTGGGAGGCTGAGCTGGGTGAATCACCTGAGGCCAGGAGTTCAAGACCAGCCTGGCCAACACAGTGAAACCCCATCTCTACTAAAAATACAAAAATTAGCTGGGCATGGTGTTATACACCTGTAATTCAAGTTACTGGGGAGGCTGAGGCAGGAGAATCCCTTGAACCCAGGAGGCAGAGGTTGTAGTGAGACGAGCTTGGACCACTGCACTCCAGCCTGGGTGACAGAGGGAGACTCTACCCCTCCCACCCTCCAAAAAATTCCCTGTTCTTAATCTTCAAGTAGGACTTTGCTGAACAGATAATTTCTATCCTATAGGCTTTAGATTTCCCTTATATAGAAACTACTCAGCTTTCTACTTAAGAACAGTAAACCCAAATGCATTTATGTTAAAATGCATGTTCTCATAATGTTGCTTAGAACTGGTTGAATTAAAAATATGGAGCAAGCACATAAGGTAGTACCGAATGAAATCACTGAAATTCAGTACACGCATTGCCTATGCGAAAGAAAAGAAGGCATGATCAGGCACAGACCCTGATCAAATGCCAGGGACACACAAGCTCATTAGCTCACTAATCGCCGTGAGCTGGCCGGCCTGTTTTGGAAAAGAGCAAAGTCACTTGGCCTTGCGCGTAACACAGCGAGGACTCCAACTCAGGTCCTCCTCCCCCCCAGATTGGTTCTCTTCGCACTGTTCAAGCTCAGATTTTACTTTTGTGTATTTGAGCAATATTATTGTTTATATTTAGACTATAATTCAAGAGCTGGCCCCATTTTTCTCATGTATTATCCCGCAGAATAGATACCACAGATAACTTTAGAAAGCTTTTGAAAATGATTCATGTTTGGAGGAAAATTCAGCCACAAGATATTTGTACCAGGCAGCCATAGAAACCACAGTCTCAGTTTGTGTCTTATAAAAATTCTTCCATGAAGCTGAATCGACCCAAATTCCTGCTTCAGGTTTTAAAAATGGATTGGTTATTAATGGGTATGGTTATTTCCTCCTCTTCTATTTTTGCTGTCTGGTTGGCACAGCCGTGGCCTTTCAAGCAGCTGGGATATAAATATAAAGTGGAAAAGGAGGCCCATTAGGAGTAGAAGAAGGACAGCTGGCGGGGCACAGCAAAGCCTCAGGCTCAGCAGGGCCAACCGGCCAGTCCAGGCACGCTGGTTTCGGTCGGATTGACTAGTCAGCTCTACGTGGAACAGGCTTTAATGATTTACAGGTTGGCATCAGAAGCCTTGTTTCTTGCCATGAGACCGTCCATCTCTATTTGTAATCCACATGGTAATTAAAGCCAGACTTTTTGACGGAGCTTCATCTTTTGCAAAATGTGAGGTGTGGTATTAGCCCCTTTCTAGTTTATTTTTACAGGTGCACCTTAAACATTTAAAAATAGTTTACGGTTCAAAGTCAGTTGGCGTCATCCTTACCAATGTATACATGTGTCACTTCATAAATGCAAGTCCTTAAGTTGGAAAGGCGCTTGTCTAAAAGCAAAGTGAACATTTATAACAACCTTTGTAATTTCTCTTGCAAACCCTTGGAAGGATTTTTGTTTTCGTTATTTTGTTTTGGTTGTTTCGGGAGGGATCATTTCTTAAACCTCTCAAGAGGGAGGACTGCTGTTGCTGATTAATGATGGTTGACTTACAACTCATTGTGGACGAAGTGCTAACGTTTTTCTATCAGGGGACTAGAGAGCGTGTAATGCATCAAGTAGAAAATTTGCCATATACATTCAGCTCCTACCTTAATATTACACACATTTGTGAAGTACCCGCTTGGTGCCAGGCTGTGTCAGCAGTTGGTTGTATAAATGTGATATTAGCCCTCCAGGAGCACACAGATATTTTTTGTAAAATTAAAAAAGAGGATATACTTTTTAATATATATTTATTCTTTTTTCTGCTACGGTAACTACAGATTCTTTTGGCATTACATATCTAGATGTCATATGATAAGAACTTCTATTCTCTCGTTTTTTCCACTTGTTTCTCAGTTTTCTCATCTGTAAAATGGGCATAATGATAGTACTTACCTCATAAGGTTGTGGTGAGGATTAAATTAGTTAATATGTATCAGTGTTTAAAATAATACCTGGCACAAAGTTAAGTGTTCAATAAGTATTAGCAACTGTTCTTATCGTCGGTCCAGTAATTATCTGGATTTGCTGCTTCTCTGAGTTACTGGGAGCATTCTGAATCACGTGGCATTTTCCCAGAGGCTCCTCCATCAGAAGTCTTCTTTCCAACACCCTAGCCAAACTTGTTCTTGCAGAAATTCCTGTCTTTGCACATAAACCAGCCCTTCATTCCACCATGCTCCCACCTGCCACAGGGCCTTTGCATAGGCTGATTGTAGCCCACTTCTCCCGGTTAACTCCTGCTGCTCTTCAAAGATCACAGTGCAAGCTTCTTCTGCTAAGATGGTCTCTGACCTCCATGAGTAGGTCAAATCCTATGTACCACTTGTCTTGCATTTCGTACAGGTACCATGTTACATTTCATCGTCAAAGTATTTGATTAATGTCTGACTTTCTCACCAGAATATAAGCACCATAAGAACCGGTGCTGTATCAATTTCTGTTAATCATGACATCTGTTGCATCTAGCCCAGTTCCTGAATTACACAGTAGGTGTTAATAAACATTAGAATTAGGATTCAAAGGCTATAGTTCATGTGTTATTCAAATTTATTCATGTATGATTTATTATTTAATTACACATCTAATTCATGGTGTGTATTAGATGTGTAATTTATCTGTGATAAGTTTATCTGTAATAATAATGCAGAAATATAGGAAGGAAGAAATGAAGCTGCTCTTAGACTCTTTAATTTTATCTCCCAGAGATATTCACTATGGTTATACTAGACTGTGGCTTTGGCTTATATTCTTCCAGGCTTCCTTTTACATGTTTACCAATCATACACCCCTACACATATGTACATATATAGTTCTTATAGGAAAATAGAATCATATGCTATATGTGCTTTTGTTTTATTTAACACTGTAATGGAGCCATCTTTCCAGCTCTGTACATAACAGAGAGGTCTAAAAGATTACACAATGAGTACTGTACTTCCCCCCCAGCTTAATCAATAGTATTATCAATGTGGTTATCTTACTCCCCTCCACACACCTGAGGCAACCAGCAACTTGACTTTGATGTTTCTCATCCCCAGGATTTTCTTTATCCTTTGATTACTGAGGTTTATATCTATAACCATTGGAGAGTTTTTGCACAATTTCAAATTTTATATCAATGATATAATTCTGTATGCACTTTCTGCAACTCGCTTATTTTATTCAACATGATGTTTTGCAAGTTTCATTCAGACTAAAATGGGTATCATTTATTTTCCTTAACATAAATATCTTCCTGTAAGAATATAATTGATGATCTATTCTTCTATTGGTGTGCATTTATTTTTTAATTTGAATTTTAATTTTTTTTTGAGACAGAGACAGGATCTCACTCCGTGGCTCAGGGTTGAGTGCAGTGGTATGATTGACCGGGCTCAGGTGATTCTCCCACTTCAGCCTCCTGGGTAGCTGGGACTACAGGCACGTACCACCACGTCCGGCTAATTTTTTGTACTTTTTTTGTAGAGACAGGGTTTTGCCATGTTGTCCAGGCTGGTCTCAAACTCCTGGGCTCAAGTGAGTCACTCTCCCTCCTCTCTCGGAGTGCTGGGATTACAGATGGGAGCCCCCGCGCCTGGCCTACTGTGCCTTGAGAGTCTTCTCTCTTCACCTCTGCCCTCTTGTTGTTGTTGCTGTTTTTTTTTCTATTTCAATCAATGCAGCTACAAACAGTCTTGAATCTGTCTTCTTTTGTGCATAGTCGGAGAATTTCTCTAGAGATTATACCTGGGAGGCCAAGTGCTGAGGCACAGGGTGTGTAAATCTTCAACCTTATTAGCTGTTGCCAAATCTAGTTCTGTTGAAGCTGAGAACACATCACTCCAAAATATGACTTAGGAGACCAGAATGTGCCACCCCAAAATATACTTCTTTGGCATATTTTGAGCTGGTTATTCTGAGAAACTGCAGACACAGGAGTAGCTCTGAAAAGCTGTCCTATAGAAGAAATTTACATCTATTAAGGAAGTCTATCTAGGTAAAAGTCTCTGTATCAGGAAGAGGGCTGCCTTGAGACAAATTTTATTACCTGGGAGACTTTTAATTAATTAATAAATTTTCAAAATGGATGCATGATAATTGTATGTATGTATGTATGGGGTCCACGTGATATTTTGATACATGCAGAAAATGTGTAATGATCAAATACGGGTCATTGAGATAGCCATCGCCTCAAACATTGATCATTTCATTGTACTGAGAACATTCCAAATATTTTCTTCTAGCCATTTTGAAATATGCAATAAGTTACTGTTAACCATAGTGCATAGCAAGGCAACCTTTATTCACCAGACACGTCCTCCTCTCACCCTCCATAACTTGTTCTTCACCACTACCCAGATGTGCCAAGCTTCTGTTCCGTTCTGTAGCTCACAACGCTAGAGAAGCTTTAATTATTTGGAAGTTTCATACTCTTCTTTGAGGAGTCCCTCAAAGAAGGACTCCTCATGTACAGAGGACTTCTGTAGAAGGACTCCCATGTACATGTACATAATTAAATATGGTTTTTCTTCTATTAATCTGTCTCATGTCAATTTAATTTGTAGCCTGGCCAAAGAACCTATAAGGATGGAGGGGAGTCATATTTTATTCTCCTACATCTCAAAAGTTTGTCCTTTCTTTCTTTTCCCTCCCTCCCTCCCTTCCTTCCTTTCCTTTTTTTCTTTCTTTCTTTCTCTTCCTTTCTTTCTTGCTCCCTCTCTTTCTCTCCTTTTCTCTTTCTTCCTTTCTTGACATGGGATCTCATTCTGTTGCCCCGATTGAAGTGCAGTGGTGCCATCATGGCTCCCTGCAGCTTCAATCTCCTGGACTCAAGTGATCCTCCCACCTCAGTCTCCCAGGTAACTAAGATCACAGGTGTGTTCCACCATGCCTAGCTAATTTAAATTAATTTTTTTGTTTGTTTTGGCAGAGACAGGGTCTAACCATGTTGCCCAGGCTGTTCTTGAGTTCTTGGGCTCAAGCAATCCTGCTTTGGCCTCCCAGCTTGCTGGGATCATAGGCATGAGTCACCATGCCCACGCTTTTTAGTGATTTTGTTGTCATTGTTGCTGTATTTGAGACAGAGTCTCGCTCTGTTGCCCAGACTGGAGTGCAGTAGTGTGACCTCGACTCACTGCAACCTGGGTCTCCCAGGCTCAAGGAATTCTGCCTGAGTAGCTAGAATTACAGGTGCCTGCCACCTCACCCAGCTAATTTTTGTATTTTTAGTAGAGACGGGGTTTTGCCATGTTGGCCAGGCTGGTCTCAAACTCCTGACCTCAGGTGATCCACCAGCTTTGGCCTCCCAAAGTGCTGGGATTACAGGCATGAGCCACTGCGCCTGGTCAGTTTTGTTATTGTTTTTACAGCTGTATAGTATTTCATTAAAATAACATACACTACGTTATTCCCTATCATACTTACTGGATCTTATCTGAGGAGTGAAAACACTATGAAACATAAAATCTTTCATGTTGAGATCTCTACACTAGCAGAGCACTTGAGAGCTTGGGGTATTTAGCTCCTTTGGTCCTCTCTGTTGAGAAAGTCAAGTTAATTATCACCATTGCTACTTGTTATCTTCAACAAATCATGAAACCAAACCCGAGAATCTCAGGTCCTCGCTGGGTGAGCAGTAGAACCGCCAGCCCTCTGACTCACAGCGTGTTCCACGTGATCTCTCTGCCTTAGCTGAGAACTATAACTGGCCACAGAAATGAAGTCACAGCAGAAGAGCACAGCAAAGAGCGAGGAGGAAACACGCCTTCTTTGTGTGCACCTGTGAAAACACAGGGTCTCAGCTCACAGGCTGCGACTGGGCTACATTGTCCTGGAAAACGGGGAAACAGATGGCAGTTTAAGATGAACCTGATAGCATTGTTTGGGGCTGGGCAGGAGGTGTCCTCTGGGAAACTAGGAGAGAAGCTTTCAGCTAAGAGCCACAGCAGCATGAAAGAGGCGCTTACCGTGGCGACTTCCTCCTTCTCCACCTCTGCCCTAGGAGGAGCCCAGAGTCAGTGAGAGTGCACAGCCCTCCATTGTTTGCCTGTTGCTGTTTCTGCCAAAACTCCCAGGAGGAGCCAGGAGTCCTGACTCAAGGGCCTCTGGTGTGTGTGTGTGTGTGTGTGTGTGTGTGTGTGTGTGTGTTGTGGGGGAAGGGCTGAGCACAGGGATGGCACTGGCTTAGGAGTGCCCAATGTAGGGAAGCACACATTAACCAGAAGTGATATGATTTAGCTGTGTCCCCACCCAAATCTCATCTTGAATTGTAGCTCCCATAATCCCCACATATTATGGGAGAGACCCGGTGGGAGGTAATTGAATCATGGGGTTGGGTTTTTCCCCGTGCTGTTCTCTTGATAGTGAATAAGTCTCACGAGATCTGATGGTTTCATAAAGGGCAGTTCCCCTGCACTTTCTCTTGCCTGCCACCATGTAAGACGTATCTTTGCTGCTCCTTAGCCTTCCACCATGATTGTGAGTCCTCCCCAGCCATGTGGAACTGTGAGTCCATTAAACCTCTTTTTCTTTATAAGTTACCCAGTCTTAGGTATGTCTTCATAGCAGTATAAAAATGGACTAACATGGCCAGCATGGTGGCTCACGCCTGTAATCCCAGCGCTTTGGGAGGCCGAGGTGGGCAGATCACCTGAGGTCGGGAGCCTGGCCAACATGGTGAAGCCCCATCTCCACTAAAAGTACAAAAATTAGCTGGGCATGGTGGCATGTGCTTGTAATGCCAGCTACTCAGGAGGCTGAGGCAGGAGAATTGCTGGAACCCAGGACGTGGAGGTTGCAGTGAGCAGGGATCGCATCACTGTACTCAAGCCTGGGTGACAAGAG
>NW_016107372.1:6932455-6947119 GCF_001604975.1 Cebus imitator
CAAGAGGCATGTAGAGCATAGGATGGGAATAATGTTGGGGCTCTGAGAATAATCACTACTCCTTGGATCTAGGTTTTCTTTTCATGCGTCCTAAGCCTAAACGGCTTTTACCTGAATAGCTAAATGATATTGTCCCCTTAGGAGTGGGGAGGGAGCATGGTTTAAAACCCGGAAATCCAGGCTCCGCCAATAACCAGTTGTGTGGTGTTGGGAAAGTCCCTCAGTCTCCCTGGGATTCTGATTCCTCAGGAGATGCCAAGGTTCCTTCAATCATGACAGATCCATTTAGTGCCTGTGCTGTAGGTTCAGGGTTATTGGCTGCAGTCAGAAGTTAAAAAAAAATAGGCATGATATCGTCCCTTCTCCACACCATTTCTCCAATCAGTGTCCCAGGTTCTAGAATGCCTCGTCCCTGGTTAGAAGTGAGTATCACATCAAGAACCAGAGTTAAGGTTGTTTGGGAACAAGGAAAACAGGATTGAATGGCTCTGAGGTTCGCTGGGTGACAGCTGCTTTTGTGAGTTTTCCCAATTGAGAAGGTAAGTGAGTCACAAATGCTATCCTGAAGCACTCAGTGATGCTGTCGGCCCAGCCGAGGCCGCGTTCAGAAGTCCTAGCAATACACTCCACTCTCCATTTTGCCCTGGGTGCTACTTAAACATTGCTTGTCTCTTAAACTGGGTACTCCTGGGATCCCATCCTCTTCCTCCTTCTGTCCTTTTCTTTCTGGGTAGTCACATCCTTTCCCATGACTGCCTGAAGACCAGCAGGTCCCCAATTTATATTCTCTGATGTACTGCTCCCCTCGAAGCTGTAGTGAAAAGGCAACCGGATATCTCCACTCTGGCCAAACCATGGGCATCCATGCACAACACAGCCACCCTGCACTCCTCATCCTCACTCCCAACCGCCCCCCTTTCCAGTATTCTTTTTTTTTTGAAACGGAGTTTTGCTCCTGTTGCCTGGGCTGGAGTGCAATGGGGTGATCTTGGCTCACTGCAACCTCTGCCTCCCGGGTTCAAGCAATTCTCTTGCCTCACCCTCCTGAGTAGCTGGGATCACAGGCACGCGCCACCACACCCGGCTAATTTTGTATTTTTAGTAGAGACGGGGTTTCTCCATCTCGGTCAGGCTGGTCTCGAACTTCCGACCTCAGGTGATCTGCCTCAGCCTCCCAAAGTGCTGGGATTACAGGTGTGAAGCATCACGCCCGGCCACTATTCCTTATTTGGTGACTGACAGCCTCACCCAAACATCTGCGAGTAGCACCCTGAAATGCCTCCAGGACTGACCACTGCGCTTTTCTGCCTGCATCCAACCAGCCAACAAACTTGTCCTTTGACTTTGCATAGCTTGCTGGGTCCGTGGCTTCCTCAATGCATCACTTCTCTTTTCATGCTGACTTTTAGTGGTTCTGGTCAGATCAGAATCAAGTGGACACAGCCAGTCGGAAATGAGGCTGGTCCCCTTCTTCCCTGGCCTCCTGTCCCTGGATTCGTTGGTACTTTGGCATGCAAGGCCTTTCCTAATCAGGCCCCTGGCTGTCCTCCACCCTCCCCTTCATTGAACTGCCACTCCAGCTACCTTGAACTGCTTGCAGTTGCACCAGTGAGTGACAGTCCTGGGCCCTCAGCTAAGTCAGTGTCTCCCCATGAGGTCTTCATGCATCCTGCAGTGCCCGTTATTATGGCACTGACCCATCATTTAGGGTGCCCCTCCAAAGTGGAGGATGGTGGTGATTCTATCTTCTGCTCCTGGTGCAACGCCTGGCTCTTGACATGTGAGATAAACATATTTTATAAATGAAAGATGGAAAGAAACTCTTCTCAGAGTTCTCCTGAGTTGAGGCTAGGAATCCTGAGATTATAATGCATCCTATTGTATTCTACAGACTTGCAGAAAGGACAGATCCCTGAGGATTTCCGCAAGTTCCAACAGAGCCTCAGATTTCCTAGGTTTGCTTGCATGACTCATCACCAGCCTCTCCATTTGCTGTGAGGCATGGACCAACCAGCTGCCGTCCAGGAGCTGGCGATTACAGAAACCTGGGCATCATTGCTGAATCTAAGAAAAATAAGGTAGAGAACTGAGTCACAGCCGTCCATGTGCTGAGAGTCAAAGCTCACGATTTCCCTGAGTATTTTCATCTGTGCCTTCAACAGAAGGACCAGGCTAAAACAGTGTTGTGGTGCACAGCTGAGAATCTGGCATTGGTGGTGGGTGGAAGGTGGTGACCGAAGGTGGAGGCGGTCTGGGGAAGGTCAGTATTTCACGTTGTTCCTGGAGAAAGAATCGTGGACATAGCCAGTCGGAGATGAGGCTGGTCCCCCTCTTCCCTGGCCTCCTGCCCCTGGATTGGTTGGTACTTTGGCTGCCAACAGATTAATGAAATCTTTTCAATCCTGAAAGAAGTGACAACCTCATGAGGAAAAAGGTATGCTTTTAGCATTAGATGGAAGATTGAAACGCTATCAAGAAACCAAATCTTTTCCTATAGAAGAGCTTTAACACTTGCCTTGTACAATATGTTGTGAGTTAATATTGTGGTCCTGGGGGAACAATTTTTCTTCTCAGATCTTTAGAGTTATTTCCAGAATTTCAAAGGCTGTTTCAAAAACTATAGTTTTGTTTAAAGTACAATCAGCTGTGTGAATAGAAGGACCGGGGCAGGGAGAGCACTCACACTGAGAGATGAGAAAGTTATCTGCTTCCAGTGCCAAAGCATGACACGAATTCTGTTGAGTTTTCTTAAAAAAGCTTGAGAGCTGTAATGCAAAAAAAAAAAACAAAACAAAACTCTAATGATTTTTTGAAAAGTTGAAACAAGATGAATTTAATTACTGAGTTGTTCACAGTAACGAAAACACAATTCATCTGTTATAAATTGTATTTATATATTTTTCCCACCCAAAAGGTATAGGAATTATGAAACACAAATGCCTAGAATTGGAGGTTAGACTTAGATAGTGAATCTGAATAGAAATAATGCATTTTCTTGGATAATAATATTTTACTTTAAATTAGGTTAATTATACTATTAAAGGAATCCAGATATATAAATGTTGTTATATTTTTCATCACCAAAATGTTTTTAACATAAAACATTGTCACACTGTGTTCAATTAGAAGGATTCATAAATTGCCTCTTTTATTTTAATTTTTGACAGCCCTTTTTAAATAACTTTTTTTTTTTTTTTTTAAGATACGATCTTGCTCTGTTGATCAGGCTGGAGTGCAGTGGCATGAACTTAGCTCAGTGCAGCCTGGAACTCCTGGGCTCAAGTGATGGTTTTGTTTTGGCCTCCCAAAGTGTTGAAATTACAGTTGTGAGCCACTTCACCTGGTCCAATTGTTTCTTTTAAGAAGAATTATGTTTAGAGAAAGTGCTTGTGTTAATATCTGTTGAGGAGCACAGCTCTCAGGAGAGCAAATAATTTTTTAAAAAGATATTTTTATTTTTATTTATTATTTTTTAGTTTCTGAGATGGAGTCTCGCTCTACTGCCCAGGATAGAGTGCAGTAGTGTGATCTCCAACCTCTACCTCCTGGGTTCAAGTGATTCTTGTGCCTCAGCCTCCTGAGTAGCTGCGACTATAGGTGCATGCCACCAAGCCCAGCTAATTTTTGTGTTTTTAGTAGAGATGGCATTTTGCCATGTTGGCCAGGCTGTTCTCGAACTCCTGACCTCAGGTGATCTGCCTGCCTTGGCCTCCCAAGGTGCTGGGATTAGAGGCGTGTGCCACTGTGCCTGGCCACAAACAATTTTTAAATCAATATTTAGAACACATTACGGTGAATGTTGTTTAGAGCTTGAGACCACTCTCACTGAAGATTATTCCATTTAAGATTCAACAGCTCAAGAGTCTCCAAATCTAGGTCCTTAACCAGAACTTGCTTTTGTATCTTTTCCTTACAAGAAGGAAGAAAACCCAGGCTGGGATTTCAAGGCCCCAGAGAGGCAGTGCAGCAAATTTCTGGGTTCAAATCTTCCCTCAGCTACTTCTTAGCTGTGAGAACTTGGGCAAGTTACTTAGCCTTTCTATGCTCCAGTTTCTTCATCAGTAATTTGGAGCTAGTAATCTCTTCTTCATAGGTTTATTGCAAGATTAAATTAATTTACATTAAGGGCTAGGCTCAGTGACTCATGCCTGTAATCCCAGCCATGTGGAACTGTGAGTCCATTAAACCTCTTTTTCTTTATAAATTACCCAGTCTTAGGTATGTCTTCACAGCTATATAAATATGGACTAATATGGCTGGGTGTGGGGGCTCACGCCTGTAATCATAGCACTTTGGGAGACCAAGGGGGGCAGATTACCTGAGGTCAGGAGTTTGAGACCAGGCCGGCCAACATGGCGAAACCCAGTCTCTACCAAAAATACCAAAAATTAGCCATCTGTAGTCCCAGTTACTGGGGAGGCTGAGGCACGAGGATCTCTTGAACCTGGGAGTTGGAGGTTGCAGTGAGCCAAGATCATGCCACTGCATTCCAGCCTAGGTGATAGAGTGAGACTCCTTCTCCCAAAAAAAAAGTTTACATTAAGAATTAGAACAGTTTATGACTGGTACATAGTAGATCCTCAATAGACACTAAAAATTATAATTCTTATTTATTATTATAATTACATGAGCAATTACTGGAAAGCTCTCACTCTTTCTAAAGAATTTGCATGAATAGCTCACGCCTGTAATCCCAGCACTTTGGGAGGCCGAGGCGGGCAGGTTACCTGAGGTCAGGAGTTCAAGACCAGCCTGGCCAACATGGGGAAACCTCATCTCTACTAAAAATACAAAATTACCTGGTGGTGGTGCATGCCTGTAATCCCAGCTGCTCGGGAGGCTGAGGCAGGAGAATCGCTTGAACCCGGGAGCCAGAGGTTGTGGTAAGCCAGGGTCACGCCATTTCACTCCAGCCTGGGCAACAAGAGCAAAACTCTGTCTCAAAAAAAAAAAAAATTTTTTTTGCATGAATAAAGGAAGACTTATTTTCTCAATGTCTTTTTAGTGCACTCAGAATTTTTAGTAGAGCAAATAATTTTCAGTGAAGTCAAAATTATTGAGATAAAATACCTTCTCTTCATGCCCTAGCATAAAATGTTCAGAAACTAAATGAAATAAAGAGACAAAGGAAAAAAACCTTGGCAAGGGGTCAAGTTTTGAGAATTGTTTTCAAGAGGTCATTGTATTCAGACTGGCCGCACAGGCTACTGTAAACCGTAAGTAGGAAATGAGAGCCTGTCGTGCTGATAAAATGGCTGTCTTTTCAACTAAACAGATTGCTATCAGCCTAACAGAGCCAACTCCTGTTCCTTTTTGCCGGGTCATTTCCTTTACTCACTGTCTGTAAGAGCCGCCCACTTGGGTGTTTCTCAGGATTATAGGTTTTTAGGTCACACTGAAACCCTGGGGAACGCCTGAAAAGCCAAACACAAGCGGTCACTTTATGCACAAGCTGGATGCTGTGACCCCACTGCTGCCATGTGGAGCGGAGGCTGCTGAGCTTGTGTGAGCTGCTCTTACGGCAAGTCCGTGGGTGGCCAGGAGCACATGTCAGTCTGGTTAAGAGCTCTGCTCAGAAGTAGCCGCTGCAGCTGAAGGTTTTCGGGTGGGCTGAAGGCTGGGCTGCTCCTTCATTCATTTCAGAAGCTTAAACAGTGGGCCTTCTACGCACGCTATCTTTGTCATCGCCAGGCAGTTCCTCCATGGATGAGACACAGGGGCCTCTGGCCATGACCGTCCATCTGCTTGCCAACTCTGGGCACGGTTCGCTTCTGCAGAGGACTCTGGACCAGCTCCTGGATTGCATTTGCCCAGAGGTCCGACTCTTTCAGGTGTCTGAACGGGCCAGTCCTGTGAAATACTGTGAAAAGTCCCACTCCAAGCGGTCCCGGTTCCCAGGGATGTCCGTGTTGCTTTTTCTGCCCAAAAGCCTGGGAGAGGATCGGCTGTTCCGCATCCTGGACTCTCTCCAACATTCACCATGGCAGTACTACCCCACCCAGGACACTCGGGGAAGGCTGTGTCCCTACCTTCTTGCCAATCAGGAGTTCTACAGCCTGGACAGCCAGATGCCCATCTGGGGGGTGAGGCAGGTGCACTGTGGCTCTGAGATCTTGAGGGTGACGCTCTATTGCAGCTTTGATAACTATGAGGATGCCATCAGACTCTATGAGATGATCCTGCAGAGAGAAGCCACCTTGCAAAAGAGTAATTTTTGTTTCTTCGTGCTCTACGCCACCAACAGTTTTGCTCTGCAGCTGTCCCTGAAGCAGCTGCCCCCAGGAACGTCAGTGGAACCCAAAGAGTCTTCGGTGCTGCAGTTTAAGGTTCGAGAGATTGGCCTTTTAGTGCCTCTGCTACCCAACCCATGCATTCCCATCAGCAGCACCAGGTGGCAGACTCGGGACTACGACGGCAACAAGATTCTGCTTCAGGTATTTCTGTTTTGTCTTTGTGATCTAGTAGCACCTCATGGAGCTGCATCCTTGTACATCAGAAAGGGCCTAAGTTAGTGCTTCTCAGAGTTGGTTGCACATTAGCGTTTTTCAGGGGCTTTCAGAAATTCCCACCCCAGGCCAGTTTGATCAGAATCTCTGGGAGCATCCAGGCCTAGGTAACTTTTTTACAGCTACTTGGATGATTATCACCTGTGACAGGGTGGGGAGTCACTGATCTCATAAAACCTCATCTGACAGATAAGAAAGTTCAGATTGCAGGAACTGGCAACTGACACAAGTACTTTATAGTAGAATCGGACAGGATTCGACTATAAAGATCAGAATCTTTATAAAGAACCAGCCTCCTTTCTCAGGCTTGCCGCTTAAATACCAATCAACTATACCCATATCCTTTGCTTACCCTTTGAGCTCAGGAATGTCATAAATTCTTCCCATCTGACCTAAGGAAGTTGAAGTCATATTTATGTTTAGAGATGGTTTTATTTTTCAATTTTTTAATTTTAATTTTTAATTCCCTTCTCCTGATGGTACATTTTTTAATTTTTAAGAGATGGGAGTCTTCCTCTGTTGCCCAGACTGGAGTGCAGTGGTGCCATCACAGCTGTCTGAGATCTCCACCTTCTGGGTTCAAGCGATCCTCCTGCCTTAGCCTCCTGACTAGCTGGGACTACAGGCACATGCTGCCATGTCCGGCTAATTTATTTTATTTCTATAGATGGGGTCTCGCTATGTTGACTGAGCTTGTTTAGGGATATTAAGTTTGCAGTGTTATTGACTTAATTTTTTTTTTTTTTTTGAGACGGAGTTTCGCTCTTGTTACCCAGGCTGGAATGCAATGGCGCGATCTCGGCTCACCGCAACCCCCGCCTCCTGGGTTCAGGCAATTCTCCTGCCTCAGCCTCCTGAGTAGCTGGGACTACAGGCACGCGCCACCATGCACAGCTAATTTTTTGTAGTTTTAGTAGAGACGGGGTTTCACCATGTTGACCAGGATGGTCTCGATCTCTTGACCTCGTGATCCACCTGCCTCGGCCTCCCAAAGTGCTGCGATTACAGGCTTGAGCCACCGCGCCCGGCCTATTGACTTAATTTTTAAGCATCTTGCATCACTGTGAAATTTTACCACGCACCAAATTAGATAGAACCCTTTCTGAAAAAAATTTTTAAAATTAAAGCCTTCCTTTGTAACTATCCTTGAAAACCTAACGCAGCATGTGTGTATTTAATCATGACAACTGTCATGCGTTGCCTTTCATGGCATATGAGCCTGACCACTTAGTAGCTGTGTGACCGAGGGCCTCAGTTTCTTCATTAGCACAATGAAGGCAAGCAGAACTAGCATCTTCCTCTCTCGTATTTATTTACAGGAAATGACCCGACACTTACAAAGTACATAATTAAGACAGTGCCAGAACTCAATTGTAGCTATTGTTCATATTATGCCCTATACTAAAGATTTTAAATTGATAATTTTATTTAATAAACACTTATAACAACCTATGAAGTTACTATTTTTCCCATTTTGGAGATAAGAGAACTGAGCTGTACAGGGAGTTAGTTATTTGCCCAAGATAGGAAGTGTCTATCAACCTTCAAAGTTCATGTGGTCAGCCACTGCAGTCCAGCGAATGTGAGTAAATGTGTGGGCAGAGGGATGAACGTGATATTCATGGCAAAATATCCTGTGGCTTCTGTCCTTAAGAAATGGTCAGAGGCAAGACGTGGTGGCTCACGCCTGTAATCCCAGCCCTTTAAGAGGTCGAGGTG
The DNA here is from genome assembly GCF_001604975.1 of Cebus imitator. Classification (NCBI taxonomy): domain Eukaryota; kingdom Metazoa; phylum Chordata; class Mammalia; order Primates; family Cebidae; genus Cebus; species Cebus imitator. The sequence goes on from NW_016107372.1 coordinate 6,940,681, forward strand.
AGTGGATCACCTGAGATCAGGAGTTCAAGACCAGCCTGGCCAACATGGTGAAACCCCAGCTCTACTAAAAATACAAAAAATTAGCTGGACGTGCTGGCGTGTGCCTGTAATCCCAGCTACTTGGGAGGCTGATGCAGGAGAATTGCTTGAACCCAGAAGGTGGAGGTGGCAGTGAGCCAAGATTACACCTTTGCGCTCCAGCATGGGAAGCAAGAGCAAAACTTTGTCTAAAAAAAAAGGAAGAAATGGTCAGAAACTCCTTAAGGCCTATCTGGATAAAGTAATAAGAGACTATGAGATGAGATATCTTTCCATTTGGTTAATTTTATTGTCATCATTTTGACGTCTTTGTTAATAAAATATGAATCATATTGATTCTATATTAAATATTTTCTAGATTATTTACCTTCTTGTTCACATAAGGTAGATAGGCACCGTTTCTGTTAGTTGCCTATTATGAAACCCCCTAATTTCCAAGGCATCTAAAATTTTTTTCCATCTTAGTGACTCTCTAGTACTTAAAATCAACCTCATTGTCAAACAAAAATTTAATGTGTGTGTGCAGCAAGGGACATGATTTAAATCATTCCTATCTTCAAGGCTGACTGACATTTTTGATTTGGAACCACAGCTTAAACAACTTAGTTACTTTGGAAAGTTGAGTCACATTTGGGGAGTGTAAAAGGGTTTTTTGGAAAAAGAGAAACTCCATAAGTTGTATGAAGAGAGCCGTCTTCCTCTCTGGATTGTCTCAGGAACCTGGCCACCTCTTAGGTGTGAGTGGGGCATCCACCCCTCACTCTTTTGTTTTTAAGAGAGAGTATCGCTCTGTTGTCCAGGCTGGAGTGCAATGGCATGATCTCAGCTCACTGTCACCTTTGCCTCCTGGGTTCAAGCAATTCTTGTGCCTCAACCTCCTGAGTGGCTGGGACTACAGAAGCCTGGCACCATGCCCAGCTAATTTTTATATTTTTAGTAGAGACGGAGTTTCACTGTTGCCCAGGCTGGTTTCAAACATCTGATCTCAAGTGATCCACCTGCCTCAGTCTCCCAAAGTGCTGAGATTATAGGTGTGAGCTACCATGCCTGGATGCCTCTCACTCTTGGAGCCTCCTTGGACATCACCTTCGTCCTGACTTCAAACCTCAGGGACTTCTGCTTCCTCACTCCAAAACACACTTTGGTCTCCTCTTGTTAAGTCAATGAGTCTAAGCTTTTGCAAACGGAGTGGGAGATTGCTTTCTGGAAAATTCTTCTTCTGGTGTCATATAATAAAAGTGCCCAAGGAAAGTGTGCAAAGGCTTAGCCATAATCCAAAGACAACACACTGTATCTCCCAGGAAGCTTTTCACTCTTTGAATGGAGTGAATTTTTCAGGGTAGAAAATTCCTGGGTGTGGTGGCTCAGGTGTGTAATCCCAGGACTTTGAGAGACTGAGATGGGTGGATCACTTGAAACCAGGGGCTCAAGACCAGCCTGGACAACATGGCGAACACCCCTGTCTACTGAAAATACAAAAATTAGCTGGGCATAATGGCGTGCACCTGTAGTCCCAGCTACTCGGGAGGCTGCGGCAGGAGAATTCGCTTGAACCAGGAAGGCAGAAGTTGCAGTGAGCTGAGATTGTGCCAGGAAACTCCAGCCTAGATGACAGAGCAAGACTCTGTATTAGTTTGTTTTCACACTGCTGATATAGACATGACTGAGACTGGGAAATTTACAAAAGAAAGAGGTATAATTAGACTCACAGTTCCACGTGGCGGGGGAGGCCTCAAAATCATGGCAGAAGGCAAGGAGGAGTGGTCGCATTTTACATGAATGGCAGCAGGCAAAGAGAGAGCTTGTGCAGAGAACTCCCATTTTTAAAACCATCAGATATCGGGAGATTCATTTACTATGAGTGAATTCATTCACTCATTCACTCACTCACTCATGCCTTTAACAGAACCCAAGTCACCTATTGAATGCTTTGCTGCTTAGAAACTTTCTCCATCCGATACCCTAAATCAACTCCCTCAAGTTCAAAGTTCCACAAATCTCTAGGGCAGGGGCAGAATGCTGCCAGTCTCTTTGCTAAAACAAAACAAGAGTCACCTTTGTTCCAGTTCCCAATAAGTTCCTCATCTTCATCTAAGACCAGCTCAGCCTGGACCTTAGCGTTCATATCACTATCAACATTTTTGTCATAGCTATTCAACAAACCTCTAGGAAGTTCCAAACTTTCCCACGTTTTCCTGTCTTCTTCTGAGCCTTCCAAACTGTTTCAGCCTCTGCCGGATACCCAGTTCCAAAGTCAATTCCACATTTTCAGGTATCTCTTCAGCAATGCCCTACTCTATGATAGCAATTTATTGTATTAGTTTGTTTTCACACTGCTGATAAAGACATACCCAAGACTGGGCAATTTACAAAAGAAAGAGGTTTAATTGGACTCATAGTTCCTTGTGGGTGGGGAGGCCTCACAATTATGGCAGAAGGCAAGGAGGAGCAAGTCATATCTTACATGGATAGCAAGAGACAAAGAGAGAGCTTGTGCAGAGAACTCTCATCTTTAAAACCATCAGATCTTGTGAGACTCATTCAATATCACTCACTGTCATGAGAACAGCACAGGAAAGACCCGCCCCCATAATTTAATCACCTCCTACTGGGTTCTTCCCATGACACATGGGAATTGTGGCAGTTACAATTCAAGATGAAATTTGGGTGAGGACACAGCCAAACCATATCACTGTTTCAAAAAGAAAAGAAGGCTGGGCCTGGTGGTCATGCCTATAATGCCAGCACTTTGGGAGGCAAAGGTGGGTGGATCTTGAGGTCAGGAGATCAAGACCATCCTGGTTAACATGGTGAAACCTTATCTCTACTAAAAATAGGAAAAAGTTAGCCAGGCATGGTGGCACATGCCTGTAGTCCCAGCTACTCTGGAGGCTGAGACAGGAGAATCACTTGAACCCAGGAGGTGGAGGTTACAATGAGCTGAGATTGATTGTGCCACTGCAGTCCAGCTTGGTGACAGAGCGAGGCTCCAGCCTCAACTTTCTTGGGTCCTGGGGAGAGGGACTGGCTGGCAAATTTGGCTTCTGTAGGTGAGTGGTCCAGGCCTTACACTGTGTGCTCAGGACCCAGATTCCAGCTCTGCTGCCGCTGTCTTGGCCCAGTCCTCAGGCAGGCATCCCCTAGGGTCGCCAGCTGGTTGCTAGCAGCCCTGAGGGCTCCATCCTTCACGTGGGCTCCAAGTACCTTGCCCCCACCATGGCCCAGCAAAATGTCTGGATGTCAGTTGGACCAACTTGGATCAGATTCTCTTCTTGAAATCATTTATTACACGCAGAAGAGTGAGAGTATATGGATCAGTTTAGCCCTGAGGGAAAGGCTCTGCCTTCCACCCCTAGATGCTGTGTGGGGTTCTGTGGGACTCTCAGGGAAGGTTGTGGGTCTCCAGAGAAGATCAGGGTGGGGGACACAAATATAGAGTGGCCCCAAATAGCTGATGTCCATCAAAAGTAAGAAAATAATACCTATTAAAGGAGGAACCATATCCACAAACTAACCTCTCTGCAGACCCTCCCTCCACATGACCAGGATAGAGATGTATGTGCAGGAGACCTGAGTGCGAGGGGAGCTAGGCCTGGGGGTGGGGAGCAGGGAGGTGGTGAGAAAGCTTTCCCAAGGAGCAATGCCCAGATCTGCTGGAACTGGATGGCCCAGGATGAATTAGCCAGTTAGAGAAGGGAGCAAGGGTGTCCCAAGCAGGTGACCGTGGGTGATGGTTTTGGTGTGGTGCTGCTTAGCAGGCCATATTCAGCAAACTTCCTGAGGTGTCATGTGGCTGGAGTGAAGGGAAGGGGAGTCAGGGCAAGAGGATGAGCAGGTGGTCTGAGGCTGGATCAGCGGGAACACGGTCAGCCCCTGGGATGTAAGCACTGAGTGGGCGGGGACCTTTTGGGCTCATGCCTGTGAACCTAGAACCTGAGGTCAGTGTCTGGTACATGGTAGACAAATACATTCTTGTATGAATGAATCCTAGCTAAGTAGCTTCTATTCTACCCTTGGTGTAAGGAGCGGTCACTGATGGGTCCTATGAATGGAACTGACATGGATTATTTGTGTTATGATGGTCAAATGAGAGAATGTACGTGGGTTGCTTGGTAAAGTAGAAGCTGCAGGAGACGTGTAACAGTGGTGCAGTTGTCATCTGTGCATGTGAGAGGATGTCACCTGTCTCTGCCAGAGCACCGAGTGAGCAAGGCTTTTTCCACATGACCTCTTGCCACTGCAGACCGTCTGATGCCTCTCAGAGTCTAGAACATATAATTTTGATGAGCGCAATATAAGGGTGTCAAATAGATGCTCAGTAAACGAATGTATGAATACATAAGAAGGTAAGTCCATGTGTATTCATTCCACAGAACTTTACTGAGTTCCTGCTCTGGACCAGACAACTGTTTTTCCTATGGCAGTTTTAATTCTGCTGTCACAATTCTTGGTGCAAAATTATAATGGATTCAACCTTTCCTTTCTTTGTTCAGACAGTCCCTTTGCTTTTGCCACTGGTGGTAGTGACAGTGTCAGTGTGTTCTGGAGGAAGGTAGCATGGGTGATGATAACCCCCTCTTTTTAAAAACCTCCTGCAACTTAAACCGTGCCGTCAGTCAAAGAAGCTATTTTGTCAAATCAACCACATGCAGTATCTCTAGCCAGCTACTGCTGGCTTTCAGCTTTCCACAGCTGAGCCCTGTGTCCAAAGTTGCATTTTTTGTATTTTTTATAGATTAGAAAAAAAATTTTTTTTTACATTACAGCTTCTCTTCCCTGATTTCTCTACTGAGGCATTAATTTCCTAGCTCCCTCTGGCATAGGCAGTCCAAGGGTAGAGTCCGTGACTTTGGTGTCAGGCTCTGGCAGACTCTGAATTCTAGGTCACTGAGTTAGAATTGGTGATCTACTCATTCTGTTTGATGTACAGTAGGAAACCTTTATAAATTAAATGATAAAACCGCCCTCAAAGGACTTGAAATGCTCCAGCAAAGTCTACATGTCATGGCCCCGTGGGAGATGCGACAGCCATGCCCTTGTTAGCCTTTGGGCAGGTGCTCTGTGCGGGATCACACTGCCCTGGAGGTCTAATGAAGAGCTTGACCCTCCTGCAAGTGCCCACAGTACCAGAGAGCCTGCAGGAAATGCATTGTAAAGCTGCAGTCACCACCTTCTGTGTAGGGAGGGAGAAGGTGAAATTAACCAAGAATGTCAGGGAAAGTAACATAGAGGAAGTGTGACTTTGGGGATGACCGAATGGGCTGTAGCATAGTGTGGAGCTCGAGAGTTCAAAGGAGTTTAGAAAATTTTTGGTCCACTGAAAATGTGTGCCGGAGGACACAAAATGGGATTTGAAGAAATCTATTACGGTGTTTAGAGAAGGGGCAGACATACTCATACCTGTAATATATAATTTAGGTCCATAATCCTTTTACCATCAAATAGAACAGATTGGATGGGGGCTTGACTGACTACTTCAAGTTTCCAGTCAAAGCTGGTGCAGTTTTGAAATAGGGAACTCATAATGGAAATAGGAGGTTAAATTTCGGGGGTAGGCTTGGCTGAATTTGGCAATGATTAGACAGAGAGGGTGAAGAAGAGGAAGGTGATAAGTCTGGACACATTGGGCTTGAAGTGCTTGCAGGTCATTCAGGTGAAGAGATTCATTGTCAGGTGGTCTCTGAGGGCTGGAACTCAGGAGGGGCCTGGGCTAGGGGCATAGGTGGGGTTGGTGGCTGAAGCCCTGGGAAGGATTGACATTACCAAAAAAAACAAGAGTGTAGAGAGAGAAGAGGTAAAGAGGCAAATGGAAAATGCCTGCACTTCAGGAGGAGAGGGAAGAAGAACCAGTGAGAGACTCTGAGAAGAAGCAGCCAGAAAGCCAGGAGGACGAGAAGATCGTGGTGTCATGGAAGTCAATGTCGCTTGATGGCTTGCAGTCCGTAAGATGTGGCTTCTCAGGTGTGCTAGAGCAGATCCTTCAGGTTCTGTCCCGGTCTCCTCACTGGACCCCAGTTGCCTGCGTGTTGCCATTGTCCCTGGAGAGATCGGTACCTGCTGCAGGCCCTGTGTCCTCCACCAGTAACCACTGCTGCCACCACCCCAGGCTTATGGAACCGTCCCCAAACACTACTGAGACCAAGCTGTAATTTCTTTCGTTCTCTCTCCTTCCTTTCTTTCTTTCCTTCCTTCCTCTCTTCCTTTCTTCCTTCCTTTCTTTTTTTTTTCTTCTCTTTCCCTTCCTTCCTTCCTTCTTTCCTTTCTCTTTCTTTCTTTCTTTCTCTTTCCTTCTCTTTCTTTTTCTTTCTTTCCTTCCTTCCTTCCTTCCTTCCTTCCTTCCTTCCTTCCTTCCTTCCTTCCTTCCTTCCTTCCTTCCTTCCTTCTTTCTTTCTTTCTTTCT
>NW_016107372.1:6947149-6950140 GCF_001604975.1 Cebus imitator
CTCTCTCTCTCTCTCTCTCTCTCTTTCTCTCCTTCCTTCCTTCCTTCCTTGCTTCCTTCCTTCCTTCTCTCTCTCTTTCTTTCTTTTTTTTGACAGAGTCTCTCTCTGTTGCCAGGTTGGGGTACAGTGGCATGATCTCGGCTCACTGCAACCTCCCCCTCCCAGGTTCAAGCTATTCTCCTGCCTCAGCTTCCCAAGTACCTGGGACGACAGGCACATGCCACCATGCCCAGCTAAGATTCGTACTTTTAGTAGAGACGGGTTTCACCATGTTGGCCAGGATGGTCTCAATCTCTTGATCTTGTGATCCGCCCACCTCAGCCTTCCAAAGTGCTGGGATTACAGGCATGAGCCGATGTGCCCGGCCGGTGTCCTATTCTTTTGACCTGGGCAGGACAGATCAGTAACAGCACAAGAGTACAACATCGGCACGATCTGGGATGTGCAGGCTCGGCAACACGTTGGTTGCTGGCCATCCATTCTGGAGGCTTTTCCCGATTTAGTCATATGGACAAGCTGGAACTCATGCCTGTGTAGTCTTCTTGCAGTCCTGGGGCCTCCCCTCCGGATCTCCTACAATCAGCACCTGACACCACTCTCCAAGATGTAGCCATGTGGGAGAAAGTCATGTGATTTTAAAAAAGATTTGGTTTCACACATACACTCTCAATTGAGACCCATTTCTCAACTGAGACCCATTTCTCTAGACTAATGCACTGTCCTCTAGGACTCTCTGTGGTGATTAAAATATTCTACATCTGTGCTGTTCAGTATGGTGGCCATTCGCCACATGTGGCTACTGAGCATTAGAAATATGGCTGGTGAGACCGATGACCAGAATTCTTAATTTTATTGTATTGTAATAATTTAAATGGCCTTATGTGGTTGGTGACTATTGTATTGGATTGCCATGACCTAGGCCATTTCTAAGGTCTCTTGCATCTTGAAGCTTCTGTAACTATACTGTGTATAGTCTCATTGATGACAAAACTTAATCTCTTATCTCATCTTTTTTTTTTTTTTGAGACAGAATCTTGGTCTGTCGCCCAGGCTGAAGCGCAGTGGTGAGATCTTGGCTCACTGCAACCTCTGTCTCTGGGCTCAAGCTATCCTCCTGCCTCAGTCTCCTGAGGAGCTGGGACTACAGGGGTATACCACCATGCCAGCTAATTTTTGTATTTTTTTGTAGAGACGAGATTTTACCATGTTACCCAGGCTGGTCTCAAACTCCTGAACTCAAGTGATCTGCCGGTCTCAGCATCCTAAAGTGCCGGGATTACAGGCATGAGCCATCATGCCCAGCCCATCTCCTCTCCCTCCCCTCCCCTCCTCTTCTCTCCACTCTCCTTCCTTCCCCTTCCCTTCTCTTTTTGACAGGGTCTGATCCTGTCACCCAGGTTGGAGGATTAGTGGCATGATCATAGCTCACTGCAGCTTTAAACTCCTGGGTTCTAGTGATCTTCTCATCTCAGCCTCCTGAGTAGCTGGAACTACAGGCATGCGTTACCATGCCCGGCTAATTTTTTATGTTTTGTAGAGATGGGGGTCTTGCTATGTTGCTCAGGCCGATCTTAAACTGCCGGCCTCAAGCAATCTTTTTGCCTTGGCCTCAAAGTACTGAGATAACAGGCATGTGAGCCACCGTGCCAGGCTCACATCCTCATCTCTTAAGGGTAGAACTCAGTTCAATCAAAAGATATTTAGCATTAATTGTATTGAATATGGTACAGAGTTGAAGAGATTTTAAGATTTTTTAAGAGCACAACACATATCACCTCTCTGAGACATTACTAACTGAGACATTACTAACTCTGAAAGTCAGGTTGCTAAAAAAATGTTTCATAAATATTTAACACAGTTATCAATCTTTTAAGTGTCTGTGTATAGCTTTTCATAATCTACTTAAGGGCCGCAGATAGTTAATCTAATAATATTATACATGACATTTAATGAACATCTATGTGCCAGCCACTGTGTTGTGTCGTTTCATTATGAATATCTCCACTTTAAAGACAGGAAACCGAGGTTTAGAAAGTTTAAACAACTTGCCCATAGTCACCCAGGAAGCAAGGGATAAAGACAGGTTTCAAACTCAGGTCTCTCTGTCTTGAAAGTTCAAGCTTTTAACACTTACACAATTTTTGTTGTCTTTTAAAAAGATTTGTTAATATATAGTGTTTTCATTTCCATTACAATTTCAAAGAATACAGCACATATAATTGATCTTTCAAAACAAGATAATTCAGCCTGTTTTAGATAATCTACTTCTTTTATTTATATCACTGTAGTGAAACTTGACACTTTTTCCTCTTGCCAAGTTTAATGACAGTTTCTCTGATCCACTTTCCATTCCATAGCTTAGCAAGATTTTAATAAGAATAACTTACTGGATAAGGTTGCAAACAGAATTCTTTAAGATTGCAAGGTTACCAACAAGTGTTTCTTTTTAACTAGAGGTTATTTTCCAGTTTCTAATTAAAAATGTTTGTTGACAAGTACTGAAAGTATCTTTTCTCAAATTTATTGAATTGGTAAACATCCGAGCTGTGTGTGTCCACGCCCGCTGATGGGATTCCTTCCTGTGAGGCTTCTCCTCTCTGTGGACCTTGCTCTCCTTTGCTTGCTTGATGAGCTCCCGGCATTTCCAGTCTCTCTTCTCTGTTATTAGAGGCCCTTGTTCTCTCCTTCAAACTCAAACAAGCAGATTTTCCTTGGCTCGATGGCTCTGGGATCTTGCCTTCTTTCTATGCCTGGCTTCTCAGTTGAGCTGTCTGTTTTGGCTGCCTTCAGCTACAAACTGGTCATGCTTCTCTCCCTGCCATTCTGTACCCTGAGTCTTCCTCCAGCCAGTTGAGGCATCTGCTCTCTGGAGGGCCAGCAGTGCTTGAGGAGAAGACATCAGCAGCATTGGCGCATGTGGGCCACTCCTGCCTTCGTGAAATCCTCTCCTCTGTGGGCTGCCATAACCCAGTTCTTTTTTTTTTTTTTTTT
>NW_016107372.1:6950152-6986834 GCF_001604975.1 Cebus imitator
TTCCTAGACGGCATCTCACTCTGTTGCCCAGGCTGGAATGCAGTGTCGCGATCTCAGCTCACTGCCACCCCTGCCTCCTGGCTTCAAGCAATTCTCTGCCTTAGCCTCCCGAGTAGCTGGGACTACAGGCACCCACTACCACGCCCAGCTAATTTTTGTATTTTTTGTAGAGATGGGGTTTCATGATCTTGGCCAGGCTGGTCTTGAACTCTTGACCTAGTGATTCACCTGTCTAGGCCTTCCAAAGCTGGGATTACAGGTGTGAGCCACTGCGCCTGGCCCCCCAACCAGTTCTTTTTTTTTTTTTTTTTGAGACGGAGTCTTGCTCTGTTGCCCAGGCTCTACTAAAAATACAAAAGTTAGCCCGGGCTGGAGCGCAATGGCGTGATCTTGGCTCACTGCGACCTCTGCCTCCTAGGTTCAAGCGATTCTCCTGCCTCAGCCTCCCAAGTAGCTGGGACTACAGGCATGCATCACCATACCCAGCTAATTATTGTATGTTTAGTAGAGACATATATTTAGTAGAAACCATATGGTTTCACCATACTGGCCAGGCTAGTCTCGAACTCCTGACCTCGTGATCCTCCTGCCTCGGCCTCCCAAAGTGCTGGAATTATAGGCGTGAGCCACCGTGCTTGGCCCCCAGTTCTTTTAAGTAAGGGATTCATTCTTTCTGACTATTCCTTTTCTGTGTTCTTTTTTTTTTTTCCTCAAAGACTCTACTGTTTTTTCTTCTAAGTCCTGTTTTCTCAACCTTGGCACTGTTGACGCTTTGGATAAGAGAATTCTCTGTTGTGGGGGATGTCCTGTGTCTTGCAGACTGCTTAGTGGCAGCCTTGATCTCTGTCAGGTGGGTGTTAGTAACACCGGCCCACTCGCCCCCCGGCTGTGATAACCAAACAGGTTTCTAGACATTGCCAAATGTCCCTTGGGAGACAAAAATCACCCCAAATGAAGACCACTGCCGTGCACCAAAGGTTTCGCCACTGAGGTTACGAAATAAAAATTACCTTGTGGGTTTGGTTATCGCTTTGGTTCACCTTAATCCTGTACTTGAATTTCCTCCGTCTCTTGAGGTGATAGCCTCTTTTCTACTCCCTAGAAGACCATTTAAACATAATGTCTCATCCCCATCCCAGATTCAATCCAAGCAAAACCAAGTCATCGTCGGCCGCCCTCCTCTCCCCACCCCCGACTTCTCCAGCTCCGTTCATTCTTCTCCCATTTGCCCAGGTTTTGAAACATCAGTTGTTTTTAAAAGCCTCCTTTTTTCTCAGAACCCCCACATCCAATCAGTCCCCAGCTGTTCTAATTTTCCTTGGGAGTCATTTCTGCTTCCTGCCTTCTTCTTTAAGCCCACACAACTTCAAACTCACATTATTATTACAACATTAACTCTTCGCCCTGGCTCCAGGCGTTCTGTTTCATCCTGCACAGTGCTATCAAAACACATTTTTAAATGACTACTAAATTTTTGTTCCTTCTCCGTTTAATAACAAAAGGTTAGAAAATCAAGTTAAAACGCCCCTGCCTTAAAGACCTTCCTGTCAGACTTCTACTAGAATCTCCCTTTGCAGGCTGGTTATGGCGACTCATGCCTGTAATCCCAGCACTTAGGGAGGCTGAGGCAGGCGGATCACTTGAGGCCAGCAGTTCAAGACCATCCTGGCCAACATGGTGAAACCCTGTCCCTACTAGAAATATGAAAATTAGCCGGGTGTGGTGGCGTGTGCCTGTAATCCCAGCTACACAGGAGGCTGAGGCAGAGAATTGCTTGAACCTGGGATGTGGAGGCTGCAGTAAGCTGAGATCGTGCCACGGCATTTCAGCCTGGGCAGCAGAGCGAGACTCTGTCTCAAAAAAAAAAAAAAAAAGAATCTCCCTTTGCAGCCTCACTTCTTCACCATCCCAGCCTTCTTACCCTCCTCTTCCCTCCAGAGCTCTGGGCTCACGCCCACACCTTTGGTTTCTATATTTTGTGTATTGTGGTATAATATGTGAGACAAAAAAATACCATTTTCATCTTTTAAAAAAAATTTAGGAAGCCTTATTTATTTTAAAAAACTGTGGTCAAATACACAGAACAAATGCATTTGTCATCTTAACTGTTTTTTGAGGGTACAATTCAGTGGCATTACACATTCAAAGTGTTGTGCAACCATCACTACTATCAATTTCCAGAACTTTCTTGTCATTCCAAACAGAATCTCTGTACCCGTTAAATCAAACTCACCGTTATTCCCTGCCCTTGGTAACCTTGATTCTACTTTCTGTCTCTAGGGGTTTGCCTCTTCTTGATACCTCATATAAATGAAATCATACAATATTTGTCTTTTTGCTTTTGGCTTCTTTCACTTACCATGTGTTTTTCAAGGTTAATCAATGCTGTAACATTTAGTACAATTTCATTTCCTTTTATGGCTGAATACTATTCCATGCTATGGATATCTGTATCCATTCATCGCCTGAGCTACTCTTTATCCAAGGAGGCCTTTCATTTAATCTTCGATTATCCAATTTTAAGGCTCTGATCAAATTCCATTTCCTCTTTGAAACTTCCCGTGAGCTCAACGGCACATTAATTCCCATTCCTAAGTAGAGCATTTCACACCTAAATCTTTGTAAGATGTAACTGATTATACGTTTTCCCGTTCTTGTATTTTATAACGCAAGACTTTATGACTCTCCTTCTCTTTTCAGTATTTCATTGTACATGTTTATTTCCAGTAGAGTACTTGGCAGACAGCTGCTTCTGAAATACTTGTTGATTGACTATTGGTTTTCAGGAAATAAGTTTATCTCTTTTAAGAAGGTATATACAAAAACTAGTTTGGCATAAGCAAGTGTGTGTTTCATTTTATCAACAGATATTTAGCTGTGTTTATTCCTATTTTCTTTATAAGCCATTTAAAATAAAAGAACATAGTGTCTCTCCAAGTAAGTAATTAATTTTCTTCTCTAGCATTTCTTGAGGGCCCCATGTTCTCATTTCTGAGTCTCTCAGCTGTACACTCTCAGGCTCTGTTAATGTCCCCTTAGTTTCCCTCATTTCCCTCCCATTCTCCATCCCTACCCCCAGCATGCCCTGCCCCAACACACATTCCCACTTCTACACTCTTACCCGATACTTTATGTTGCTGTGAAAGAGGCATTGCTTAGGTGGGTCCTGTATTATAGGGGAGTATGTTGCCATTGGTGGTCTTGGCCAATTGATGAAAATAAGTACCTTTCAAAGAATCAGTTAATTGCAAAAGTCTGGTTTCAACTCTTTTTTCTTTTCTTTTTTTTTTTTAAAGGTAATCAGTTATTTAATTAGATTATTAGGACATTTAAAATACCAATTTGTGAGGATAAATTCCATTTGTCAGGACAAACACAGATCGCAGGTAGCCCTGGAGCCGAGGAATAGCTTTGATATTTGGTAAAATTTGTGAGTTCACAGCTTTCTGATCAATCTTGCGCTGCTCTGTAATCTCGTATTTCTCTTTTTCTGCGTTGAAGATCTCACCTTCCTGGTGTCTGGGCTTTTGCAGCTTCTTCTTCTTGAAGTAAGCATCAGTAAGATGTTTTGGGATTTTTACATTGCTGATATCAATTTTGGTTGAGGTGGCAATGACAAATTTCTGGTGCATTCTTCGCAAAGGAACTCGATTGAGGACCAGAGGTCCAGTCACAAGTAACAAGCCACTAGTCAGCTGCTTCAGGAAAACCACCCTCTGGCCCCTGTGGCGCCCAGTGAGGATGATCAGAATGGTCCCGGGGGTAATGCTGACTCGCAGTTTCAACTCTTAAGTGAGTCTGACACTGTTTAGTGGTTTCTTATCATCTACCTAAATTGTTTTCATGCAGTCATTTTCTTCCCCAGTGTTGGAGAAATCCTCTTTTGCTGTCTTCTTGGAATCGCTTATAGAGAAAAACAATATTATTTTCCCTTCGATACAAGTCTGCCCCTCAACAGCTTAATCATTTTTCATTGATGTATTTTCTCTTGTTTTTCAAGAGTTTAGAGTCATAAATGAGTGAAAATCTTCCTGTTAATCACGTAATTGCTGCTGTTCCTTGAAGGACCTATCAACCTGTAACATTTTACAAATATTTCTTAAAAAGATGATCTCTAAATGATCAGAATTCCTACAAATGAATTTCAATTTGTTTTTTGGCAAGAGCTTAATTCTCCCTGAAGGGATTCATCTCAATCACTCAGCACTATGTGTTTCTCCTGGAAATTCTTCATTCCAATGCCAAACATCTGCATTTCTATGTTAATAAGGCTGCAGTCACTTTTGCCGTATGCTTTAAAGACCTCAGACTTCTCTTTAAAAAGAGTGGACATTCCCCTCTCTTAAGAAGATTGCACAAATGTCTAGCCAAGACTTTAAATCCACCTAATATAAAATAATTTGGGGACTAGTTTATCGATGCTACATTCTCCTTCATTTCTAGGTGCAAAAATTCATATTTTGTTAAGCGTTAAGCTTTATTTATTTATATAACAGGTATTTAGTGATTACTTGTTGAATGGTAGGCACTGTGCTAGGCACTGGACATGTGATAACAAAGAAGGTGTATACAACCTGCTTCTCCAGACTGCGGAGTCTGTGGGAAGATACAAAGGAGTCATAGCCGATACAAAACGGTGTGGCAAGTACTCAGATACGAGAAGTTTAGACTGCGCTATGAGAGCTAGTAATAATAATACGGATGATGATGATAACAAGTGCATGCATGGCATGACTGTCCTTTCATTTGCACAGCAACTCTATGATATTGGCACTTATTATCTTCTTTTCCATATAAAAAAACTGAGGCACAGAAATATTAAGCAAGTGGCCTAAAGTCCTACTGCTAATAAGTGGCAGAGTTGATATTTAGTGACACCGAAATCAGGTTTAGTGATACTGAGAAGCCTTCCTTCTCAATGCTGTGCAAGCTTGGAGTTAACAGTGAGAGGAGTTTTCAGGATAAGGGCTAGAGGAGGCATATCCCACACTGAAGAAATAATATATATGAACCCTGGCATGGGAAAGAGCGAATCACGCTCAATTTCAGCAGGTGGAGGTGAATGGAGAAAGTGGTGAATTGCCAGCCTGGTGTAAGAAAAGGCAGACAGTAAAGGGTGAGGCAGGCCACATCCAAGACCTTAGATTTATTTTATCTTAAGAAGAGTAGGGTGTCATTGGGGCAGGATGATGACATGGTCCAATTCTCTGGTAGGGGGGCCGAGAATGGATTCCTGGGAGGTGACAGCGTCTGTGGGGATTTCTATGGGATTGCTATTACTGAAATTCAGATGAGGTGATGATGACAGCCTGTTGTAGGGTGAATGACGGGGGGAGCGGAGGGATGGGAAGGTCACTGATCTGTGGGAGGAAGTGTCCACGGGGACGGGTGGCTGGCTGTGCCTGGGGTATGGAGAAGGGTGACTGATACTCTTGCTTGGGTCATGTGGAAGCTAATGATGCCATCTTCTAAGACAGGGAAAAGAGAAAGCAGAACGCACTTAGTGTGAGGAGGGGGATGAGTTCACGGTGCAGATGATTTGGGGCATGTTATGTTTGAGGGATTGGTGGCTGGAAGGTAATTGGTTGGGTAGGTATGAAGCTTAAGAGACAGATGAAGTTTAAGGGACAAATCTGAGTTGTAGTTACACTTTTGGGAGCCTTCATCATTTAGATGATAACTGAAGGCCTAGATGCGCAGGTGATTGCCCTGGGGCAGGTAGAGTGAGAAGAAAAGGGGACCCAGGCCAGCTCTGAAGAATGACAGCATTAAATGAACCAACAAGGGGAGCAGCTCCTTTAATGGAAACAGAGAAGGGGTGGAGGGAAAGGTAGGAGAAAATCCAGAGGAATGTGTTGGCAAAGAAGCTGAAGAAGAAGACTTCAGGATAAAGGGTATAGACTTCAAGGTCAAATTCTACCAAGAGCTCAGTGAAAATGAAAGACAAGTGGTCTGATTGTAGATGACCTTGGCGAGAAAGGGAAAGTCAGTGGTGTGGGTAGAGGAAATAAGGGGAGGTTTGTAGAAAAACATGACTGTACACAAATTTTATAAAGAGGTTTGACTGTGAAGGGGCGGAGAGAGAAACCTGGAAGGAAAGAGAGGGTGGAAAGAATGTGTTTTTCAAGACAGGAGAATTAAGTTTAATTGCTGTTGGAAAGGAATAGGCAGACAGAAAGAGAAAGAAAAAGAGAAAGAGAAAGAGAGGGAGAGAGATTAAACATCCAAGGTAAGAAAGTGGGACGAAACGAATAATTGATAGGTCGGGGTCACCAAGGAGGCAGGAGGTGATGGGATTCTTGGCACAGGGACTGGTCGCTGTCACCTGGAGAGAATGGTGAAGCTGCAGATAAGTTTCACGGTAGCAATGAGAGTGTTGCTAACTGGTGGCAGGGTCTGCTTCCTTGGTAATCTAGATGGTGAGACCGCCTGATGGGGTGGGAGGTGATGGTTTCAGGACAGTGTCAAAGGTTTGAACAGCTGCTGGGTGAATGGAGAGAGGTGAGTGAGGAAACAGGAGGACTGGCAGGTAGCCTGGGAGAGGCTGGAAACCACGCCATCATGGGACACCCATTTCACAGACACATGCTTTTCTGTGGCATCCTGGGCACATGTTCAGAAAATGTTGGCAGGTAGATGAATGAAAGGTGGGGAGATTTTGTGGGAGGCTGTGTGACAGAATGGGAATAGTGAGGGGAGTTGGAGGTATTGGTGAAGAAATGGTTGAAGTGATGATCTTTGGACTCAAATTGGCTCTGAAAGGCAGTGAGGATGGGAGGGGCTGACAGGGAGAAGCTGGGGGGTGGGAGTGTTGATGTTGCAAAGCAGACGTGAGGGGGAATTGCGTGCTGGAGCTGGTGGTCTCAGAATGCCCGGCTTAAATAGAATCTTTCAAGGATGGGACATTTGCAGGTGGAGAAGGCCCTGTGGAGGGGCTGTGGGACTGGGTGACAGAGGGAAGTGGAGGGGTCATCTGGGTTGACCGAGAAGGGCACTTCCTGGCTGCCCTGAAATGTCTTGGCATTGGTTGGGGCTTCATGACCAATTTCATTATGATCTGAAAGGGGGAGATTACTCAGGCTTCCCTCTCTGTTCACAGTTGCTAGAGAATGAAATAGAAGCTCCAGTGTCAAAGTTATTGATTTCTTTCTCCAGATTGGAAAATCTAATATTAACACTGAACCCTTTCTGAGTATGGGAATATCCATGCCAGTTTCCATTTCTAGAAGAAAAAGCCTTCATTGGGTCAAATAAAAGGGTACATTCTGATACAAGGGCACAGTGTCAAATGGTTCTCCAAGAGGCAGTGATGGCAGTTGGCCCTTTGAAGGACTGAGGGAGTTTGTTCTCCAGGGGAAGGGAAACCCCAGCTGACATTTGGGAAATAGTATTTTTTCCTCCTAATTTGGAGAGGATAAGCAAATAGTTTTCATTGGAAAGTGAGAATTTGGGGGTGATTTGAGTTTGGGGTGGGGAGAAGGCTTTATTTTACACATTTGTAAAAATTTATCACTATAAAAAATGAAATTATTTTTATAGTGATAAATTACTACTTTTATAATAAGAGGTTTTTACTGAAAGCAAACATGAAAAGGAAAGAAAGAAAAGGAAGGGCAGGAGGAGGGAAGGGGAGAAGGAAGAAAGAAAGGGAGGGAGGAGAAAGAGAGTGTGGAGTTAGAGCAAAGGGAAATGTAGAGAGAGATAGTAAAATGATATCAGGCAAAGAATTGATCAGAAATGTGGAGGAGGGGGTCAGCTGTGTGTGATAAGAGACAGACTCACAGCCACCACAAGGTAACTGACTACTCAAAGCCTTGCTTTTCTGGGTCCACGGCAGTAGTTCCCAAACTTTGGTACACATTAGAATTACCTGGGAAGATTTATTAACCCTGATAGCCAGGTGTACTCTGACCTGATGCAATCAGAAGGTTGTGGGGTGGGAGCAGGCATCGCTGTTTTTTGATGATCCCAGGACGTTCCCTTGTGCCTCAAAGTTTGGGAACAGAAATTTCTCCTATGAGTTTGCACAAGGGCCCGTCCCGAGGTGCAGCGGGCACCTCCTCAACAGTGTTGCCCCTAGAGAGTTTCTGAGGCTGGCAGAAGCTCTCTTCAACACAGTCTAGGGCACCACATTCAGCTGTGGCTCAGTGCAAGCACATCTGGGAGGGGGGTTTCAGGTGTGTGTAGCTCTCTAGGGAACTGGCTTGGCCCCGGGGTAGAATTTAGATATTCTAGAATAGTGGTTTTCAAGCTGGTTCTGTAAAGCCCCGGGGAGCCAGAGAGGGGGTTCAGTCAGCAGGGGATACCCCTCTGTGTTTCAACCAGGGATGCTTTAATTAGATTGTTTCATATTTTGGGCTTTCGGGAAAGAAATTTTTTTGTGAAAAAACTTGAGAGGGGGAGAGAGAGAGAATAATTGATCTAGAATAGGGGTTGGTCAACTATGGCCTGGGAACTAAAACTGGTTTTCTATTTTTATATGGTTGGAAAAAAATTCATGACACATAAAAAACATGAGATTCAAATTTCAGTGTTCATGCATAGAGTTTACTGAACACAGCCCTTCATTTACATATTGTCTATGGCTGCTCTGCGGCAGAGCTGGGTAGCTGGGATAAAGACCCTATGAGCGGCAAACCCTCGGATATTCACTGTCTGGCTCATCACTGAAAATATTTGCCACCTTCTATTCTAAAAGAATCAGTGGAAGTCCTTATTTCTTTGTGTGTTTGCTTTTGCAGTTTGGTAATAGGCACCTCACCATTTCTATCAGAAAATTGAGAAAATGTACATGTGCATCATCTATACAAACAAATACTCTCCTCTCTCTCTCCCTCTGTGTGTGTGTGTGTGTGTGTGTGTGTGTGTGTGTGTGTGTGAGAGAGAGAGAGAGAGAGACAGAGAGAGAGAGAGAGAGAAAGAGAGAGAGAGAACTGACTCATTTCAAGACCTGTTTTCTCATTGCCCTGATTTGCCTTGTGAGATAAATATGTATCATTATTTTTTCTCCCTTTAAATAGACAGTTTTTACAGCAGTGGTAAGTTCACAGCAGAATGAAGCAGAAAGAACAGAGAGTTCCCATATACCACTTCACCCGCCCCACCCAGAGAGCCTCCTTTACTGTCAGCATCTGTTATCAGAGTGGTAGACGTGCTACAACTGGTGAACCCACAATGACACATCACTGTCACCCAAAGCCCATAGGGTACATTAGGGTTCATTCTCAGTGTTGTACGTTCTGTGGGTTTGGACAAATGTATAAGGCTGTGCACCCACCATTACAGTATCATGCAGAGTAGTTTCACTGCCCTAAAATTCCTCCGTGCTCCACCTATTCATCCCTCCCTTCCCCCAACCCCTGGCAACTACTGATCTTTTTACTGTCTTCATAGTTTTGCCTTTTCCAAAGTGTCATATAGTTGGAATCATAGTTTCTCTGTCATTCAGGCTGGAGTGCAGAAGTGCAGTGGTAATTCGATTTAACCTCGAACTCCTGGGCTCGAGGGATCTGCCCTCTTCTGCCTTCTGAATAGCTGGGACTGCAAGCATGCACCCCGTGCCTGGCTAATGTTTTAATTTTTTGTAAAGACAGGGTCTTGATAGTTGCCCAATTTGGTCTTGAATTCCAGGCCTCAAGTAATCCTCCCACCTCACCTTCCCAAAGGACTAGGATTACAGGCAGGAGCCCAGACAGACTTCTTTAAGTTAGTAATATTTATTTGAAGTTCTTCCATATCATTCTTCTTGATATTTGATTAATGGCTGGGTCAGGTAGGGATGGATCCTGGATACTGTTTTCCAAGGGCTGTTATCAAGATGGAAGAAATTGCCTTTCTCCAGAAATCTTCTTGGAAAGAGTATTGTGCATGGCATAGGAAGGCTCCCAAGGGTCCAAGTCTTAAAGGAGGGTCAGTGAGCTCCGTTCTATGGAGGGAGAGTGCAGTCAACTTCAGGGTGAGGGTTTTGCTGAGTGTAGTCTGTGTTGGAAACAGATGCATGGTGCTGCAAAGAAAAATCAGCACTGAGACAAAGGATCTTTTAGCAAGCAATTTTTACTTCCAGGACTGCAGGAAGGGTACTCTCGCTAGTCACCTTGCCTCGGGAGTACAACGAACAAAGGAAAAGCAAACATATTTATCCCTTATCCATCTGGGGTTGTCCTTACTGCTGTGTCTGATCTCTGTTGGCTGGGGCCAGACCTCACAATCTTAACTAATACCTGATTGGTTAACAACTTAAAACTTTTCTAAACAGGTAAAAACAGTGGAGAGCTGGGACATGCCTGTGAACATGTCCAGCACAGAGATCTTGGTTAAAGTACAAGGAAATAGAATATGCTATGTGCCTGTAAGCATGGCATGTTTAACAGCTACATGGGATAGGGCTTAACAAAGAGTTATTAGCAAATTTATTCTTTAACAAGAAAGGAAACTTGAAAGAGGAACTTTTCTACTTCCCACAGTCTGTAAGTTTGGAACCAGAGCAGAATTATTAACGATTAAAACACCTAAACTTCCATATAAGCAGTGCCCCTCACACAATACCAGGCTTCTAATCTAAATAAATGGTGCGTCAAGAATTTAAAGAATATTGCTGCCAAATTATGAGCCTGGCTGGAGTGGTCACATGTCTTAGAATGGCCCAAGATACATATTTTTATTAGCATGATCTAAAAGAAGGATCACCAGCTTTAGAAGATTAAATTCTTACTTCAATCCTTAATGACATGTTTTGGTGACTTTTTAAATTTCTTTTTTTGCATGATTGATAATAAATACATCATTTACAACATCAAGTGAGGTCACTGAATGACACCTGTGAACGTCTGCATTGTTTGGACAACTTGCTCTACCAGAAGTGTGGTGTTGTCAATGGCTATTTGATTCCCCAAGTCTTACCCTTGTCAAGAACTTGAGTTAGGGAGTGCCAGAGAGAGAGATTTGGAGCTGGTGCTGATTATACACCTCATAATTATATTGTACTTATCACTTCTATTCAGATTTACTGAATGTCAGCTATGAGCATGACTTGGTAGAGGGTGAAGGAGGCGTAGTCTGCTTTTGGCACTTAGTTAATGGAAAATATGTTTCACGTGCTCCTCCTTTCCTTTTCCCATAGGTCCAGGTGAATCCTGAACTTGCTGTTAAGAGTGGCACCTTGGGAGCCGGCATGCTTCCCCTGGGCTCGAGGCTAACTTCTGTTTCTACAAACAGGACCTTAGAACCCAGAAGCCAGAGGAGCCAGGGCAGGAGGTTCCAGGGGCATTCTCTGGAGCTTCCTGAGCCTGGTGGGAGCCCCACGTCAGACAGCTGTGGTGGCACTTCGTGGAAAAGCCCTGGCCGGTCCTTCCAGGCCAGCAGCCCAGCCACAGGTGCCTACCTGCATCTGTCTTCTCATCACCTTGAATCCAGGACCAGAAAGAAGGTCCTCAACTGGGAAAACAGCTTTCAGAAGCTTGAGGCAGAGACAAATGTTGACACGGGGTTCACTATAATAAATTCTGAACCCAGGCAGACTTATTTTGGTGGATTTCCAAGGGATTTGCAGACCAGCCAGCCACCATTCTGCTTGCCGGTCTCTTCCTTAGGGGTGGCTACCTCCCAAAACAGCAGTGTCCTTAAGGAAAGAGTCTGTCCTTTGCCGCTTGCTGGCCAAAGGGACCTTAGTACCAGGAGGACAATTTCAAAATGTCTTCATCTGCACGTTCAGGGTGAAGAAAAAGAAGACAAAGAAGAATTCTTTATATAGCATAAAATGAACGTGGTTTTCTAAAACATAAGCTCAGATAGAATGCTCCAGAAATGGAGTACTGATCCAGAACCAGCCTGTTAGTTTTCATCTGAGAGGGCCTGAGTGTGCTCCATATACAATCTTTATTGGTTTTATTTCAAATGTTCAGTCTAAAGGTGCTGGGAATGAGTGTTTTTTTGCCATCACAATCATAAGCGAACACAGCCAACACAGGGAAAAAACCGAATGTGTTTGTTCCCTGGAGATGCACTAACCCAGCTGGATGTGTTGAATCCAGCACCTATTGGGATAATTGCATTGTATGCAAATGAATTAGTATGTTATACAACACTAATTAGTGTCTGTAATTTGGTTTTAATTTTTACTTAGGCTGCATAGCTCATCCCCCTCGATGATATGGACTGCTATTTATTCTTCAGTGCTTTTTAATTTTTATGTGACCTCTTTTGGTAACTAGGTCTGGTTCACCACATACCCTCTTGTGATTTTACCTTTAATGTTCCTTGTATCTGGAATGAGTGAAAATGCAAAGTATTTCGAAAATTATAAACACTTAATTTTGTTTTCCTGTTTAATGAGCCAAAATACTGGAAGCCAGGAAATCAGGTTAAAAATGAATGCTAGGCTCCAGGGTTTTCCTCCTCGTCTGCTTCTCGTTTGTTTCTGCGCTACGTCAAAGAGGACTGTGGTTCTTGTTACAAACCAAAGAGGAACATGGATGATTGGATGATTCCTGATCTCCACTGAGCACAGGGAAGATTGGATGGGTTGATCTGGTCACTGGAGCAGGACTTGGGTTCCTCTGGCCACATTTCCACTCCCAGATTATTTTACAAAACTCACTCACTTATTCATTTATATATGTTCATTCAATATATATTTTTCTGAATATTTGAGTAAGACATTGTGTATATGGTACATATACCATCTGTGGCCATGAAACCCAAAAAGTGTTTATGGCTTCACCACTATGATAAATTCATTCTGCCAACTCTTTTTTTCTTTTTCTTTTTTTTTGAGATAGAGTTTTGCTCTGTTGCCAGGCTGGAGTGCAGTGGCACAATCTCGGCTCACTGAAACCTCCACCTCCTGGATTCAAGTGGTTATCTTGCCTCAGCCTCCCGAGTAGCTGGGGTTACAGACGCACCACCACTCCAGGCTAACTTTCGTATGTTTAGTAGAGACAGGGTTTCACCATGTTGGCCAGGATAGTCTCGATCTCCTGACCTTGTGATCCGCCTGCCTCGGCCTCCCAAAGTGCTGGGATTACAGGCCTGAGCCACCACGACGAGCCCATTCTACCAACTTTTAAAAGGATATTGAATTCCAAATACATTCCTCCAAAAACGTTTTCCACAGTTGAGGCCCACACTTGCCGCATAATGGTGTGATAAGCATTTGCAGCCTGCAGAGGGAGACTGGGCGGACTATGAATTGCAATTATAATTGCAATGGACAAATTCTCAGTTGCCCATATGCTGAATTTTTTGATTATGTCTGTACACACATTTGTTAAAAACCTGAGGCCTGTGTTTCAGTTCATTTAGAAGGTTATTCGACTCCATGAACTTCACTCTCAGAATAGATGTTACATAAGAGTATAAATGCTGATTCAGCTGGATCTTTTGGAGACTTGGAGACTTACTACACCTAACTGGAGGCAGAGATGAGTTCAGGCCTAAAGTCAAATCTTGCACAAGTGAGTCTAGGCTGATTTTGGGTGCTCTGCTCAGCAAAAGGGATAGAAATGGAGGAAAGTTTCAAATGGACAAAGACAAGACTTCTTAACTGATATTTCTTGTCCTTAAAATACCAGTATATTCTCATTCCCATTTTCTCTCTTTCTCCCCCAGACTAAAATGTGATTTTAGAAAATGGGATGAAGAACTTAACTTTGGTATGGCTTTCTATAATAAGAGTTAAAAACAAAAAATAGAAAGTTCAACTACCAAACTTTGAATAAACACAGCAGGAAGAAGTTTTGAAATTTCCTTTCTACTTTTTTTTTTGTGTTATCTAAATTTTCTTTTCTTTTTTTTGAAGTGAAATGTCTCACATATTTGTTACTGAACCCAGGCAACCAAAACCTTCTTTTTTTTTTTTTCTTTTTAACATGAATAATGGAAGCACTGTGCGTTGTACTAATGCCTTCATAACAGATACAGAAATGAAACTGTTCAAACTTCTCCAGATGGCGATGACATTTTTCAGCTTGATTTGGTAACACGACTGTGACCTACAGACAGCATAAATATGTGTGCCATCACATGTGTAATTTCTTACAGAACAAGCTTGGTTCTTCTCCAATGTCTCCTTTTGGAGTTGTACCTGATTTTATTACCAGTTTTCATCCGAATCCACTGGGGAATGGGACGATTTTGCTTTTGTTTCTTGGCCAGGCTTAATCCTAAAAGTCTTGTGAGAAGACATGGCGAGAAACGGAGTAATGCACACACCACGATGGCGGAGAAAGGAAGCGAGGAGTCTAAATTTTCTTAATATAATCCATGGGTAAGAATACAATTATCTACAAATCATAAAGAATATGAGAAATGTGAATCAGGCACCTTACGAAATTGAGTTGTAAAATAATATACTCTTAAAATGTCATCTATTCTATCTTACTCGTATTATTCAGGGTTCCCTAGGGGAAGAGAACTAATAGGAGATATTATATATATATATATATATGGTAGTTTATTACAGAGAATTGACTCACACGATCACAAGGTGAAGTCCCACAGTAGGTTGTCTGCAAGCTGAGGAGCAAGGAAGCCCGTCTAAGTCCCCAAAGCCTCAAAAATAGGGAAGCCAACAGAGCAGCTTTCAGTCTGTGGCCGAAGGCCCTAGAGACCCTGGCAAACACTGGTGTAAGTCCAAGAGTCCAAAAGCTGAAGAAGTTGGAATCTGATGGAGTCCAGGGTGGAAAGTATCCAGCACAGGAGAATGATGAAGACCAGGAGACTCTGCTAGTGTGGTCCTTCCACGTTCTTCTGCTTGCCCTATTTTAGCCACGCTGGCCACTGATTAGATGGTGCCCACTCAGACTGAGGGTGGGTCAGCCTCTCCCAGTCTACTGACTCAAATGTTAATTTCCTTTGGCAACACCTTCACAGATATACCCAGGAATGATACTTTGCATCCTTCAATCTAATCAAGTTGACCCTCAATATTAACCATCACACTACTCAATATAGGAATTCAATTTACAGCATGATGTGATAGAAATACTACTGGACTGGATGAGGGAGGCCCAGATTTTGGTTTTCTCTTCTAAATTTACTATTGATGTGACCTTGAGAATGTCAGGCTCCTTGGTTCTCTGTTGCTTTATCAACTCTAACAAAAGATTGTTAGGGGACTCAAGATGATGATGTATATGAAAGCATTTGGATTTCATGAAGCATTATAAATGTGTGAGGTTTTTGTGATTATTGTATTTTGTATATTATATAACATAGTGTATTATTAATATCATTGGTCCTTCGGATTCACAGTTTAAAAATGTCATGAGAACGAAGGACTTTTTTTGAAACAAGTTTTAGTAAAATCAATGAGGCAATAAAAAACAAATCCACCCTTCTAAGAGTTTTACTATATGTACCATTTGCTTTATGTTTCTGTAGCTAAGAAGAAAATTATTTATAACAAGTGATCAAATGCATCCTAAAGTTCAACACAGATTGTATACAACCGGGGTAAACTATGAACTAGCTCAATCCAATTTATCAAATTAATGAGACTTAATTAAATTATGTGCTATTCCCTAAAATGTATAATGTGTCACTTGTTAAATCTGAAATGTATAATGTGTCACTTTTTAAACCTGAAAGTCTTCTGATGATTAGAATACTTTATTTTTCTATAAACAAAATCCACATCCATTGTGAGTTCAGTACTAGACCACTGCAATAAAGCAGGTATTGTAATGAAGAAAGTCCCATGAATTTTTTGGTTTCCCAGTGCATATAAAAGTTATGTTTACAATATACTCTAGCCTATTAAGTGTGCAGTAGCATTATGTTCAAAAAAATCCAGTGTACATACTTTAATTAGAAAATATTTTATTGCTAAAAATGCTAATGATCATCTGAGCCCTCAGTGAGTCATAATCTTTTTGCTGGAGGGGCTTGCCTTGATGTTGATGGCTTCTGACTGATCAGGGTGGTGGCTGCTGAAGACTGGGTGCTTGTGGCAATTTCTCAAAATAACACAACAATGAAGTTTGCCACATCAATTAGGACTCTTCCTTTATTAAAGGTTTATCTGTAGCATGTGACACTGTTCTGTAGCCTTTTGTCCACAGTAGAACTTCCTTCAAAATTGAAGTCAATCCTCTTAAACCCTGCCGTTGCTTCATCAACTAAATTTATAGACTATTCTAAGTCCTTTGTTGTCATTTCAACAATGTTCACAGCATCTTCATCCAGAGTAATTTCCATCCCAAGAAACCACTTTCTTTGCTCATCCACAAAAAGCAACTCCTGATTTTCAAGTCTTATTATGACATTAAAGCAATTCAGTCACATCTTCAGGCTCCACTTCTAATTCCAGTTCTCTTGCTAACTTCCTGCTAATTGACAATGCTCTTGGTCACCCAAGACCTCTGATGGAGATGTAGAAAGAGATGAATGTTGTTTTCATGCTTGCTAACATAACATCCATTCTAGCCCACAGGTCAAGGACTCATTTCTACTTTCAGGTCTGCGATTACTTCCTTCACTGAAGTCTTGAACCCTCAAAGTCATTCATGAGGGTTGGAATCAGTTTCTTCTAAACTCCTGTTAAAGTTGCTATTTTGACCTCCTTTCATGAATCACAGATGTCCTTGATAGCATCTAGCATAGTCAATCCCTTCCAGAAGCTTTTCAATTTACTTCACTCAAATCTATCAGAGGAATCACTCTCTATGGCAGCTATCACCTTGCAAATTCTATTTTTCAAATCCTAAGACTTGAAAGAATAAATGACTTCTTGATCCATGAGCTAGAATGGATGTTATGTTAGCAAGCATGAAAACAACATTTATCTCTTTGTACATCTCCATCAGAGCTCTTGGGTGACCGAGTGCATTGTCAATTAACAGTAATATTTTGAAAGGAATCTTTTTTTTTTTTTTCTGAGCAGTGAGTCTCAACAGTGGGCTTAAAATATTCAGTATGCCACACTGTAAACAGATGTGCTGTTGTCCAGGCTTTTTTGTTCCATTTATAGAGCACAGGCTGTGTAGATTTAGCATACTTTTTCAGGATCCTAGGATTTGCCGAATGGTATGTGGGCACTGGTTTCAATTTAAAGTCACCAGCTGCATTAGCCCCTAACAAGGGAGAGAGCCAACCTGTCCTTTGAAGCTTTGAAGCCAGGCATTGACTTTTCCTCTGTGTAAGTCCTAGAAGGCATCTCCTTCCAAAGAAAGGCTATTTCATGTACACTGAAAATCTTTTATTTAGTGTGGCCACCTGTATAAACAATCTTAGCTGGATCTTATTGACAATTTGCTGCAAATTCTATATAAGCTCTTGCTGCTTCACCTTGTACTTTTATGTTATGGACATAGCTTCCTTTTTTCAAACTCACAAGCCAACACCACTGTTAGCTTCAGACTTTTCTTCTGCAGCTTGCTCACGTCTCTCAGCTTTCACAGAATTGAAGTTATGGCCTTGTTCTGGATTAGGCTTTGGCTTAAGGTGATGTTGTGGCTGGTTTGATCTTTTACGCAGACCATCCAAACTTTCTCCATATAGCAATATGGCTGTCTTGCTTTCTTATCATTCATGTGTTCACTGGAGTCACATTTTTTATTTTAAGAATTTTTTTTTTTTTTTTGCATTAACAACTTGGCTAACTGTGTGTTGCAAGAAACCTCGCTTATTTCAGTTTTTGACCTGCCACCTTCACTAGGCTGCACCATTTCTAGCTTTTAATTCATTTATTTACTTATTTGTTTTTGAGACAGAGCCTCTTGCTCTGTCACCCAGGCTGGAGTGCTCACTGCAGCCTCCACCTCCCAGGTTCAAGCAATTCTCCTGCCTCAGCATTCTGAGTAGTTGGGATTACAGGTGTTTATCACCATGCCTGGCTAAGTTTTGTATTTTTTTTTTTTAGTAGAAGTAGAGTTTTGCCATTTGGTCAGGCTGGTCTTGAACTCCTGACCTCAGGTGATCGGCCCACCTCAGCTTCCCAAAGTGCTGGGATTATAGGCATGAGCCACTGCACCCAACCTCTATATTTTAATTTAAGTGAGAGAGGTGCAATGCTTTCTTTCACTTGAACACTTGGGAGCCACTGTAGGGTTATTAATTGGCCTAATTTCAACATTGAGTAGGAAGGGCTGAGGAGAGGGAGAGAGATAGGAATGGCCGTTCAATGGAGCACTCACAACACATAAGACATCCATGGATATGGGCACTATTTGTGGTGCCCCCAAACAATTGCAATAGTAGCATCAAAGATCACTGATCACAGATCACCGTAACTGATATAATACTAATGAAAAAGTTTGAACCATTGTGATAATTACCGAAACATGACCAGAGACATGACGTGAGCCCATGCTGTTGAAAAAATGGTTCCAATAGACTCCCTTAGTGCAGGGTTGCCACAAACGTTCAATTTGTAAAATAAAAAAAAAAAACCCCAATATCTGCAAAGAACAATGAAGCAAGCACAATAAAACAAAGTATGCCTGTACAAGCATATTAAAAATCAGTTGCATTGCAGTTGTTTGGCTATTTTTAACCTTATTAATAATATTTCACATTTTTTACAGGTATTATTTGTACATTGCTAAACATGAACAGAGATGATAACATTTGGAAGCTTGCAAACGTATTAGTCTGTTAGTGGAAGTAGAGGAAGGGCTGTGGGATTTGAGGGTGGAGCGGGAGAAAATAGGAAGAGATGGATATACCTTGGTTTACAAAGGCAGGTGAAGCTGGAGCCTCAGCCGCCGCCACCATGTGCCTTTTGCTTGATGGGAAGTTTGTGAGGCAGCTCTGGTCTTTCCATGGCCCCTTCAACAACCTGCTTGGTCACACCAGTTATGCATGGAAGAGGTTCCTTTCATCCCTCCCAGAGAAAGACCGAGAAAGGGGAAAGGAAACATGAAACAGAAGAAAGGAGCTACAAGCACACAGCACGTTTTCTGTTGATTAAAAGCTCCTCGGTTACATTTCCACGTGACAAAATGTATTCAGAAATTCCTATAACAACTCACCACTGTGTGACTTGCCTTCTCTAAGCCATCATGGGTTGGTCTTTCCCTTTCTCTCTGTTCCTTTCTCTTCCCCTTCCTTCCCATTTGATTTCTTTTCCCTTCCCTCCCTCTATTTCTCCCCTCCTTTTGTGCATCAATTTGATCCTTTCTTTATTCTTTGCTCTGTTTTAAAATACTTTTTTTTTTCATTACTGCATCTCCCAGGATTCCCTTAAGGGGCTGAGATGCAGCAGAAACTTCTAAATGGGCCTTCTTGGCTAAGCTCAGAGAATGCGAAAGATGAGCTCTCTGAGGAAATTCTCGCCAGTTGCCAGTTCGTTTTCAGGATTCTGCTCTGGGTCAATGAAGCCCACCTCACTTAGAAACAAACTGGTCTCTTCATCCACAGCTCCCTCCTGTCACGTCTACTAAACCCTTACCTGAGGTTTGAGATGTTTCTTAAGCATTTCTCACAGTTTGCGATGTTTAAAATCCGCTGTAGCAAGTAAGGAAAAGAAAAAGTGCTTATAGCCCCCAGGCCACATAATTAGGACGTCCATTACTGAAAACTTGGTTTCATCAAAATTTATTTTCTAATATAATTATTTAAAAAGTCTTGTTATTCCAGGGATCCTAGCTGGGCTTTTGGAAACCCAAGACTCTTAGTGGAAGAAGGAATGTATTGTTTTCACAAATCCCAGTTCTGCCAGAGAAATTTCTAAGGTGAGTCTTCTGAGAACAATAATTCTTTTTTTTCCTTTTGTACTTTATTACTCATTTTTTTTACCTTTAATCGATATGATTACATATTCAAATTTTAATAAAAGAAATATTGTCTATTTCTTTTTTGAACACTTATTTTTCATTTGTTTTTAGACATTCACTTCTGAATATTATCATAGTTTCATTGATTATAGCTCAAAATAATTTCATCATATATAAAATTTCTTCCTTATGTCCAAATGCAACTTATCCTTTTCTTACATAAACATCTGTATTGTCAAGCAAAAGAACTGCTCTTCACTGAGTTCCTTTGTTTTTTTTAACTTTTATTTTAAGTTCAGGGGTACATGTGCAGGTTTGTTATACAGGTATTGATCTACTTACGACCTACGCTACTTACAACCATTCGACTTTATGACCACAATAGCTAGCCACGACTGCTCCGCGTCTGTCAGCGCAAACGTTGCCCAGCTGGGCGTACGACAGTGCGGACCAGCTTCCGGCAGCACTACCATCTCCGTGTGCATATAGCCTACGCAACTTACGACCAAATCATGTTACGGCCGGCCTATCACAACCAATCGTGGTCGTAAGTCGAGCACTAGCTGTATAGGTAAACTTGTGTCATGGGGGTTCGTTTTACAATTACGTCGTCACCCAGGTATTAAGCCTAGCACTCATTGGTTATTTTTTCTGATCCTCTCCCTCCTCCCACACTTCACCCTCTGAAATACCCCAGTGTGTGTTGTTCCCTCTATGTGTCCATGTGTTCTCATCATTTAGATCTCACTTATAAGTGAGAACATGCAGTATTTGGTTTTCTCTTACTGTGTAAGTTTGCTAAGGATAACAACCTTCAGCTTCATGCATGTCACTACAAAGGACAGGATCTCGTTCTTTTTTATGGCTGCATAGTATTCCATGGTGTATACATATCACATTTTCTTTATTCAGTCTATCATTGATGGACATTTAGGTTGCGTCCATGTCTTTGCTATTGTGAATAGTGCTGCAACGAACCTACGTGTGTGTGTGTTTTTGTAATAGAACAATTTATATTTGAGTGTATATACGGTAATGGGATTGCTGAGTCAAATGGTATTTCTTTCTTTAGGTCTTTGAGGACTTTCCACACTGTCTTTCACAGTGGTGGAACTAATTTATGCTCCCACTAATAGTGTATAAGCATTCTTTTTTCTCCACCACCTTGCTAGCATCTGTTATTTTTTAACTTTTTAATGAGAGCCATTCTGACTGGTGTGAGATGGTGTCTCATTGCTGTTCTGATCTGCATTTCTCTAATGATCAGAGATGCTAAACTTTTTTTTTGCATATGATTGTTGGCTGTGTGTATGTTTTCTTTTGAAAAACATCTGTATATGTTGATGACAGTAATTCTAGGGAGAGACAGTAATACTGAATTAGAGTTGATATTGATGATGGAGCTATCTTGCACTTCCTACATGTGAAGCACTCTCGTGAACATTTTGGTCTTCACAAAAATCCTGTGGGGTATGTGCTATGATGATCTGAACTTTGCAGTTGAGAAAATCAGGGCAGAGAGGTCTGGAGCCTAATCCTGGACCGCACAATGAGTAATGGTCACAGTTAGTATTGGAAGCCAGGCTGTGAGGATAGAGCCTGTGTCTCTGACCACCAGCCTAGCAGCCTGGCTTCCAATCTGTTAAAAAGAGGGGTGCAGGAAGGGTGACCTGAACTTCACACAGTCCACGCTGCCTTCACATCGTACACACACACAGCTGGTGCCACCCTGGCTTCCTTTCTGCTCCCCAAGCATGCCCCACTTGTTCCATCTACCTGGAGCTTCCTGCCCAGACCTGCCTGGTGGACTCCTTGTCATGGAGTTTCAGGTTAGAATCCCTGCTGCAGGGTCTTGACCAGATGACACCTTGTTAAAGCAACGCTGGCACCCCAGCCCTAGCCCAGTGCCAGGACCAGAGTAGCTGCTTTTACAGATAGTTTGTTCAACAAATGCACAGCAAGGGACAGGAATGTGGAAGAGGCTTCCATTCCCTGGAAGTCAGAAAGTAAGAGACAGTCTTAGTGAGTTTGACATACAGTATCTGAGACTGAGTAATTTATAAAGAAAAGATGTTTAATGGACTTAGAGTTCCACATGACTGGGAAGTCCTCACAATCATAACAGAAGGTGAGTGAGGAGCAAAAACACGTCTTACATGGTGGCAGGCAAGAGAGCTCATGTAGGGGAACTGCCCTTTATAAAATCACCAGATCTCATGACACTTATTCAATATCACGAGAACAGCAGGGGGACGATAAGCCCCCATGATTCAATTACTTCCACCAGGACCCTCCCACGACACATGGGAATTGAAGCAGCTACAATGCAAGGTGAGATTTGCATGGGGACATAGCCAAACCATATCAGGCTGATATCACAGAAAACCATAGACTGGGCAGCAATTTATTTCTTACGGTTCTGGAGGCTGGATATCTGCGATCAGGCTGCCAGTACGGTCCAGTTCTTGTGGGGACTTTCTTCTTGGCCTGCAGATGGCCACTTTCTCACTGCGTCTTCATGTGGTGGAGGGAGACAGAGAGCCAGTTCCCTGGTGCCTCTTCCATGAAAGGCACTACTTCCATACGAGGACCCCACACTCATGACCCAATTACCTCCCAAAGGTCCCACCTCCAAATGTCATCATATTGGGGGCTAGACTTCAATATATGAATTCGAAGTGGGGGGTGGCATAAAAACATTCAGACCACAGCAGACATGAACTGTATCATTCATGTTTGTATCCCAAGTTCTGGCCACTCCAGAGAGCCCTCTCTGCTTTTGCTCCATTTCTCCGGTATGTATTTTTCCTAGTTTGCCTGTTGGCTGCAGAGCTATTAGGCAGCAGCGGCTTCTTCCTCATCGTGTCCTTATTAGTACAAGCATCACAGCACGTTTCTTTAATGGTTTGTGCTGTTGTGCTCTAGCTGAAGCTCACTGCCAAGGTTTGGGCCTCCTCTGTTTGTCCCACAAGCGCGTCCTGTTAGCCAGACCCAGAGCTTGCTCAGGCTTCATGGGCCTCCACCAGCCAGGCTCACTGCAGGAGCCCTGGGTGCAGCGCAAATGAGGCGATCTGGGGATGTGGGGGGCTTCTAAGGAGCAGGTTGTTTTCTTAGTCAAGAGACACTCAAGGGTCGTAGCAGAAATGATGCTGTCACTCTCGTGGTAAGGGCTGTTTGAGTTCCTGCAGGCACTGACTGTGGTTGATTCAAGCTAACACCCATTAAAAGTCATGGTGCCTTTTATGTCCCTCTCATGGGATTGCAGTTGCATTTGGGAATCTTCTCTTGCTTTGTGTAATGATCTAATTCGCAGAATTAAGCAGGAACGAATTTCAGCAGGATTTTTTACAGGGTGTGTATCTATTTACCTAGCTTTTCACTCTATCAAAAGTCTGTCACTAGAGGGCACTGTTGTAGCACTATCTAAATTACTGTGGTGGAATCACCAACCCCCCCGTACCCCCCCTTCACCCCAAGAGAAGACATAGTAGATATTTAAAGGTTAATTTATGCTTAGAAAGTTCCCTCATAGGAGTCTTGGTGGGAGGCAGAGCTCACCCGAAAGATGTTGCATCCCCATCTCCCCTGGCTTGGGCTCACCACTTAGACTTGGCCGGTCAGCTGGTCTCACCTGGAGTTTTGATGCTCACACGGAGGAATGGGGCAGATTTGTTTCGGGTAGGGAGGGGACGTGGTCATCATCGCTCTGGTCAAAGGGAGAAGTGATGTCCAGTCTTTGAGCATGGGGGCAGGGGAGCCTTTGGACCCACCTGGTTCTGTGGCCTGATTCTGGTTGTGTTTCTGCCACGGTTCTGGGGTGTTTTCTGAGCCCAGTTCTCCAGCCTTCTGATAAATGCATTCTCAGCCTGAGTCAGCCAGAATCAGTTCTGCTGTTACAGCAAATAATGGAGGCTGATCCAGGTGCAACACTGATTGGGTTAAGGCCAAGTACAAAATTGGGGCACAATGTTAAATTAAAGTTTCAGGGAGATAAAGATCTGAAAATTGTTTGTTTGGGGGTCCCGTGTCTCTTGGATGTTTTGTTGGCTTTGATTCTTTCACTCTTCCGTTTGGTTTGCTTCTCTCTCCTCTCCCGTGGCTTTGACAGTAAGGGGCCTGGGTTTGTCTTTAGCAGGCTAAGAAGCAAGCAGGAGGGGACACAAAGAGGGAGGCAGGGTCCCTGTGGAGAAGTAGGTCCTCCTGTTAACATTTGTCTAGGCTCCACAAAACAAATTCTGCGGGCCACATGTGGTCTAGCCTAGGTCACCAGGACAGAGCTTCAAATTAGTGTAGTGCCCTTTCATTTATAAACAAGAGTGACTGAGAATGGATTTACTTAAACAAAAAGGGAGAGAAGGAAAGTTATTTGTCATGTAGCTGAAAAGTCTGTTGTCAGGGAATCACAGCCCCAGAGCCACACCCCACCAGCTCCGCCCTGGAGCGGGAAGACCTTGTCTTTTCAGAGAGCTTCAGGAGAAAAATCCCCAGGGAGAACTCCCATTGTCTTGGCCTGAGTCACACGCCCCTTCCTGGGCCAACTGGGTGGTTTGTGTGGCAGGGCTCTCTGATTGGTGGGGCCATGGCTCTGGGTCCATTTGTTGGAATGAGGAATGGGGGGACTGGACAGAGGGAGCCAGTCCCACAGAGCAACAGGGAAGGACCCCACACAGGAAAGGGGCAGGGTGATAGGAGGCAACAAAAGCAGGCGTCCACTTCTGGCCAAAACTGTAGCTGGCAATATGAGAGGAATGCCCTTTGCATGTCCCCTGTGAGGGGGTGTGTATTAGTCCATTTTCACACTACAGTAAAGAAATACCTTAGACTAGGTAATTTATAAACAAAGGCAGTTTAATTGACTCACAGTTCCACAAGGCTGGGGAGGCCTCAGGAAACTTACAATCATGGTGGAAGGTGAAGGGGGAAGCAAGGACCTTTTTTACATGGTGGCAGGAGAGAGAAGTGCAAGCCGGGGAAATGCTAGACCCTTCTAAAACCATCAGCTCTTGTGAGAACTCAATCGCTATCAGGAGAACAGCATAGGAGAACCCACCCCCATGATCCAATCACCTCACACTGGGTCCCTCCTTCCACACGTGGAGATTGTAGGGATTACAATTTGAGACGAGATTTGGGTGGGGACACAGCCAATCCATATCAGGGTTCTTGGATGTGGGCTTTACTCATCTTTCAATGCCTTTTGACCTTGTGAGATCCTCCAGCCTGCAGTGACCCTCCATCTGTTTTGTTTCCTTTCCAGCCTGTATAGTTTCCTAGGGCTGTTGTAGCAAATGACCATAAACGTCATGGCTTAAAACAGCCAGAAGTCCAAAATTGAAGTGCCGTCAGGCCCACGTGCCTTTAGGGGACCCAAGGAGAGACTCCCCCGTCTCGTCTAACTTCTGGAGATTCCAGGCCTTTCCTGGCTTCAATCTCTGCCCCTGTCTTCACATTGCCTTCTCTTCTTTGTGTTTTCTCTGTTTTTCTTATAAGGACACTTGTCATTGGGTTTAGGGCTCATTTGGATAATCCTGGATGAGCTCATCTCAAGATCCTTAATTTAATAACTTCTGCAAAAACTCTTTTCCAAATAAGATCACATTCACAGGTTCTGGGGGTTAGGACGTGGGCATAACTTTTTTGGGGGTCACCCTCAACTTACAACAGAGCACTTATATAATCTTTTCTCGTTTAGTTGTGGTTTTACACATCACCCTCTCTTTGCCCACTCTACTGCTTGTTCCCTTTGTCTCTCTTCCCACCCATCTCTCCTCCCTCTTTCACTCCATCAGAGCTAGGATCTGTCTGTCCTCTCCATAAAACAGTGCCTGAACCAGTGAAAGGAAGAATGAAAGACTGGATTTCCTTGAACTGTGGCCCCTTAGCACTTTATCCATAAATTTGGTGCTGCCTTTTTTTTTTCTTTGAGACAGAGTCTTGCTCTGTTGCCAGGCGCCAGGCTGGAGTGCGTGATCTCGGCTCACTGCAACCTCCACCTCCTGGGTTCAAGCAATTCTCCTGCCTCAGTCTCCCGAGTAGCTGGGACCACAGGTGCACACCACCATGCCCAGCTAATTTTTGTATTTTTTTAAGTAGAGACAGGGTTTCACCCTGATCTCGATCTCTGGACCTCGTTATCTGCCCGCCTCGGCCTCCCAAAGTGCTGGGATTACAGGCATGGGCCACCATGCCCAGCCCATGTATGTACATATATATATATATCTCCCTGGTTTTAATATACACTCCCTGAGGCCTGTTTTTCCATAGTTCTAGGCAGTCATTTCTGCCTCATCATTCAGAGCAATAAAATTATGTGCCAAGCATTATGCTACATGCTGACTTGGTTATTAATAATGGATAAAGACAAGTAGAAATACAGCCCACACATTGCATAGCTTTGGTTTTATTTGAATTCCCGCTGTAAATAATTTCGTCTTTCTCTCACTCCTCCGAGTATTTTTCTCATATCAGAGTACAGGGTAAGCTACAAAGCACTGAACCACATGTGGCCAGAGCCTTTAAGTATTTTTTCACTCTAACTCTTCTTTTTCAAGTAATCGCTTTGCCAATTTTTTTATTTTCTTAAATTGGTCCAGAACCATTGAAGCATGAAAAGAAGTCTTCATATGCATGGTAAAGTGATTCTAATAGATTGAAAAGTAAGGGACTAAAGCTTGTTTTTGACTGCCTTCCATCTAGTCTTTAAAAAAATCATAATTATCATGTTCTACCTCCTAAGCCGCTGTCTCATCAGTCTGAAACACCTGCTGGGAAGAAGTATTAATGGAGTAATTTCTAGTGAGACACTTCACAGCCACAAAGATAATTAAACAACAGCACTGATACCCCCCTGCTTTGAGGGTTTGCGTGTGTGTACCCTGTGTACATGGAGGGTTTCGAACCAGCCTCCCATCAGGTCCGTCTTGAGTACTTGCTACCAAGCAGCCACACGGTGCTGGGCATTGAGGAAATATTGGCCTGGTTTGCGACCATAGGGATCCAAATGGATTCTTGGAGCTTTCTTTAAGAGAACAGTTCTCCTGTGTTTGAAGAAAGCAGTTGGCGTACTGCAGAGTACTGGGTTTCAATTACATCACACATTGCTATGCAAAATGAGCAAGCTTTAAAAGGGCCCTGTAGACGCCACAGAAATGATCCCCGAGTGCAAAAGTGTAAAAACGTAAGCCTCTTTTGGTAAATGTTGCCCTAAAAAAGCCTGCCACAGGAATGAAAACCTAACGAATGAAAGCCAGATTGGGATCAGATCCATGAGATACATAATTAGTGAGCATATCACCTCCTTCGATGGTTACTCATCTGTTTTGACCACACCGACGTGGGCCAGAGTTTGCTTTCAGTCCCGCCCATGAAAGTCTGGGTGAGTCTGAATTTAATGCATCATTTGACTTTGTGAATATTTGCAGTTTGCGTATAAAGAAGAGATAGTCCAGTGAGGCAGCTGAAGTCAGCGTCGTAAGGAAAGCCCTCCCCTTTTGCTGTGAGTATTATTTAAGAAAAAGTCAAAAGTATTCAGTATCCTGGGCAGTTTTGATTAAGTCTAAAAAGCGCACTCTTTATCAGCACTTGAATTTAATATGGTAGGGCACTATTCAGTTATGCTGCGGACCGTCTCTAAATCGTGCTTACATTAAGATTCTAAGTTCCCGCGCCTGTGTAAGGTGTTGTAGGGTTACTTTTGCAGAAAGCCCACAGAAGTGGATGAAAATGGAAAGGTACAGGATGAAATAAACTTATAACCTCTATCCTTTCAGCTGTCATATGAGGCTGTGACCAGTTTTCTTGCCCCAAGTGGCATGAAAAGGAGGGTACCCAGAAGGAGGTGATGATAACCATGTTTTAAATGGATTCGGAAAGAAGTACTAGAGCCTCAGTTTTATGCAAAGGCAAAGGCTTTCCTCTTCAACTCTTAGCTCTGTAGTTTCTGTTTGTACTCCTGAGTCACACTTGCACAAAGATCCAGTGAGGTCATCTCCTGTCGGATGGATGACTTGGGAGTGACTGTGTGGTACAAGTTTGTTCCATGAGAGACTCTGAAGGAAAAAAGAAGTCTATGTCTCTGGATGCTGATTCTGACATACAGAGGAGGGGAGAAGGAGGGCTTGAGCCTGATGGGAGAGAAATCACATCACAGGAGCAAGACGGGGAGAAAGGAATTGGTCCAAGATCTCACTCTCAGCTACCGATGGCAGTGGCAATAGGACCTTTTGTTTAATGTGGCAGGAGCTGAACTGAGGTCCCTGGCACTCAGCGAGGGGTTGCCAGAGGGAGAAGAGGAGGGTTCTGGGCATCTTAAGCACAGGGCTTGGAAAACACGGAGAGCCAGTGCCCATTGACTGTGGGCCTGGAATCAAGGTAAGAAAAAGGAAAAGACAGAGTCTGGGTTGTGTGTCTGCGTCTGTCTTTGGGACGTGCAGTTCTTTGGTAGAATATTAATAATCATGATGGGCAATCGGTATGCCTGAGGAACAAAGATTTTTTAAAAGTGTACAATTCAGATTTTAAGATTTTTATACCTATTAACTCATTTAATTCTTACAACCCTACAAGGGATATTATTATAATATTCCTCATTGGTTAAATGAGGAAACTGAAGCAAAAAGAGTGTCAATCATGCACAACTAGTAAGTGGAGCCCAGGCTGCCTGACTCATTGATTCCTGACTCTTTCTGTTGTTGCCGTATGTGGCCAGCTGAGCACCGGCACCATAGACTATCTAGATCCGAATCCCCAGATCTGTGAATGTGACTTTACATGGCAGAAGGGATTGTGCAGATGTGATCAAGTTAAAGATACTGAGATGGGGAGATTATTCTGGATTATCTTATGGTGTAAATTAATTAATAGAGGGAGGCAGAGAAAGATCTGACTACCGAAGAGGAAGAGGGTGGTGGGATGTGAGGATGGTATCATGAATGGAGGAACGCAGGTGGCTTCTAGAAGGTAGAAAAGCCAAGGAAACGAATTTTCCCTAGAGCCTCTAGGAGGCACTAGGCCGGCCAGCATCCTGATTTTAGCTCTTTCATATCCATGTTGGATTCTGGCCTCCAGAACTGTAAGAGGCTAAATTGCTGTTGTTTTAAGTTGCTAAATTTGTATAGCAGCCCTGGGAAACTCATACACCATAATTCTTCAATCTTTTCGCAGAAACACATGGAGATGATGTTCCCAGGGTGAACATATGTTCATGGGCATAGCCACATGTTGACAACCACCCAATTAGTGTATAGTGTTTGTGGAGAAGCCTGTGTCTGTGTGTGTGTACTTAGTGAGGGCGTGGCATGATAAACACATGTTGTAAGTATGTCATTCAGTAGTATAAAAGATCTGAAAATTCACTTTTTAAGAGAATGCAAATATTAATTTAATACATCATTTTAAACTTTATTATCTTGACTCTGCAGAAGCTATTAACAAATATACATATTTGCACCTACCATACCTAATGCCATGGTTTGAATATGGTTTGTTCCCAACAAAACTCATGTGAAGGCCTGGTCTCAATGTGGCAGTGATGGCAGGTGGTGACTTTCAGCGGGAGTTGGGTCATTAAGATGGATGAATGTCTTTCTCGTGAAACTGGGTTCGTTCTCAAGGGAGTACATTAGTTCCTTCAAGAGTGAGTTGTCATAAAACAAGTTTGCTTCGTGTGTTTTTCCCTATTTGCATGTGCCCATGTCCCCTTTCATTTCTCCACCATCTTGTGACATAGCATGAGGCCCTCACCAGAAGCCACCAGAAACTGTCTTCCATTATTGAACTTCCCAGGCTGCAGAACCATGAGCTAAATAAATATCTTTTCCTTATACATGACCTAGTCTCAGGTATTCTGTTATAGCCACACAAAAGGGACTACGACAAGGTAGTATTGAAGAATAATCCCATGTAAACCTTGTTTGACTTTTTGTAGCAATGCACATTACTATTTGCCTTATTAGATTAATTTGGTGGTAATTAACTTCCACTGACACCCACAGAAATGTTCTAAGCATTGTTTTTCACTCCAAAAAATGTAGATGTAGATGGTCTACTTTACTTTGTTATCTTTCCATGTCTTTCTTTCTTCCTCCCTCCCTTCCTCCCTCCTCCTTCTCTTCCTCCTCCTCTTCCTCCTCTTCTTCCTCTTCCTCCCCCTCTTCCTCTCTTTCTTTCTCTGTCTGCTTTTCTCTCTCTTTCTCTCTCTCCCTCCCTCCCTCCCTTCCTCCCTCCCTTCCTTCCTCCCTTCCCTCCTTTCATTTTTGAGGCACTATCTCACTTTATGACCTAGGATGAAGTGAAATGGTGCAGCCTCTGGGCTCAACTGATCCTCCAACCTAAATCCCCTGAGTAGCCGGGGCTACAGGTGTGCACCACCACGCCTGGCTAATTTTTGTATTAGGAGAGATGCGGTTTTGCCATGTTGACCAGGCCGGTCTCAAACTCCTGGACTCAAGCAGTCCCCCCACCTTGGCTACCAAAAGTTCTGGTTTAAAAGTTAGAACCACTACACCTGACCCCTTGTCCTTTTCTTAATAAAGATATAACCACAGTCAGAAGGATGAGGGAAAGGGACATAAAACAAAATTCACAACTCTGTACGTCAATCCCAGGTCACCATCAGGGACTGGAGCCCAGGGAAATTTCCATTCTGCCAGCATAAACCTTATCCATTAGCTCTAACTCAGAGCTAAGAGGGCCAGAATGCAAGTGATGGGAAGCTGGGTTATGATTGGAATAGCCTCGAATATCAATTAATGAAAACTGTAAACTTTGGTCCTATATTAATCATTGTAAAACACTAGTATTTTGTCAAACAGCCATGGATACAGACATCCAGTGTTCACTGGGATACACAGGAAGGTACATTTCTCCTTTGCACACGCAGCCAGGGCCCTATCATATTGTTGTACACGTTGGGTGTGCACACTTGAGGAACTACCTCCATTGTGTTAGCATTTTAGGATTCACGTTGGTTAAGATAATTTTTCAGAGGGGGCAGTTGAGCATTGCAAAGAAAGATTTCGTTTTTCTAATTTACACAAGGATGCCATATAGGCCAACGAGAGGCCATGAGAGCGTTTGCACAGACATGCTGGGAAAGGGCCAGTGCAGAAAGCAATGGGCTTATCAAGGCCATTTTTATCAGGAAGAGGTGAAGACAGTAACTGAGAAAAGGCAAGAGACACTTGTCATTGCATGTGAACCCTACAAATCCCAGTCTTAGTGGGACTATCTAGAAATCCTTTGTTAAAAATCACTGCAGTCATTTTTATGTAAGATGACTCCTGTATATCACAGGAACATGCTGAAGCCTAACTGATGTTAGTGTTAAGTGGATTTTTGTTTGTGTAAAACTTTATTGATCATAAAAATTATCTTTAAGTGGAAAAATCATAATCCACAGAAGCAGTCAAACTACGCAATAGAAGGTTAAAAAAATTTCTAAATACTTTTGCTAATTTTCATTCCTAGTTAAACTTTATGCCAAGCAAACATGCAACCTACTAGATTGTCACTAGGCCAAGTAAGTTGGCAACAAAATGTAAGTTGCCCACGTATATAATTGAGCTCTCCAACTATAACAAGTTCTGGCGCTTCATTTCACTCTTAGAAGAAATTGTGTGCAGTAAAGTCTTATGATTTGTTCTATTGGAGGTTAAAAGCCTGTCAGGTGGCAATGATTTACTTGAATTAATCAAGAATGTACTAGTTTAACAAAAAGTGATTTTTAAGTCTTTATAAATCTCCAAATTAACACTGAATAAAGAAATGTAGAACACATGAAAGGAAATAAAAATGTTGGATTCTATCCACAATGGAAACCTCTTCCTAATTCCTCCTTTGCCTACCCTCTCATATTTCCTTGTATCTCTGTAATGGCAGTGATCACCATTTGTCCTATAATCCAGGCTTTATTGCACGTGTACCTGATTCCTCTACGGAGTGATGAGGGGTGATGAAGACTAAAGATTGTTTAAAAAATTCTTATATTCTCTAAACTACGCAGTAGCGTGTTAGTTCATAATGGATGTTAAATAACAATTCTTTGCATTATAGTTGGCAATCATATCTATGGGCATAAATTCATTCTACTCATTTTGAAAATATCAATATTTCAAAATTGTCCCGAGCCTTGTTAAAATGATGTGTTAAAATGTAGATTTTATTCTTATTCAATTATGGCGGGGCCAACAGGTCAGGAGACCATGACCAGACTACCCTTGGAGTAAAGATAGTTGTTGCTGACAGTTCCTGCAGAAGGGGGCATGCCGCACCATTCAGGGCCACATGGGGGAGCACCAGGGCAAATTAGGAGGCAGAAGGAGTGAGGGGACTGGTGGACGAGAGCCTTTATCCTGATTTCCCTGGGAAGAAACAGGCAAGGCCGGCTAAGCAGGCTTAGGATTGGCTAGTTTGAAAAATTCCAGTGAGCTCTGGGGCGGAGAGACTGTACCTGGTTGTCTGGTACTTGGCCCTGGGGTCCTTAGGGCAGGGGAATTGTGCCTGAGGCTGAGGGCTCTATGAGAGATGCTGAAGGGGGTGGCTGGGTGTGGGCTCTGGGGTGGCTGCTTTGCGTCTGAAAGGTGCATTTGCGGGTGAGTCCTTTGCTATCTCTAGAAATTGGCTAGTCTGATTCAGACAGTCTCTCTAGAGTCAGCAAGGTCCCATATGTCAAAGCATCAGAATAAAAAGACACACTTCATAAAAGTGGGGAAACTGCTGCCCGATGTATAGGGCACTCAGAATAGAAATGGCCAACACGCCAGAGCACGTGTTTGTGCCTGGCCTTGTGCCACGTGCTATGCACCTGTGAACCCAGTTCATCCTACGCGGCCCTTGGAGCTGTGCTGTTTTAACTTGCCCAGCAGCATTCTGCTGGTAAATTTCTAAATTAGGAGTACCAGCCTAAACAGTCTGTCTCCTGAGAACCAAAAGGAAACAGTGTTTTTTTTTGTTTTTTGTTTTTTTTTGTTTGTTTGTTTTGGTTTTTTTTTGAGATGGAGTCTGGCTCTCTTACCCAGGCTGGAGTGCAATGGCGTGATCTTGGCTCACTGCAACCTTTGCCTCCCAGGTTCAATCAATTCTCCTGCCTCAGTCTCCTGAGTAGCTGAGACTACAGGTACGTGCCACCACACCTGGCTAATTTTTTGTAATTTTAGTAAAGACAGGGTTTCACCATGTTGGCCAGGCTGGTCTCGAACTTCTGACCTCAGGCAGTCTGTCCACCTTGGCCTCCCAAACTGCTGGGATTATAGGTGTGAGCCAGTGTGCCTGGCCAGGAAACAGATTTTTAATGGATGCCATTAAAAGAACATAGAGAGCATCATAGAGAGGATGAGCTTGGTGAGAAGGTGTGTGCAGAGTGAAATATGTTTTCATTCGAATGGAGAGAAGAATCAAAGAATAGGTTTCTAATGAATGAAAAATACGTACACCCAAAATTTCATTGAGCTAAAAGAAATGTATACTCTTAATGATACTACCTTCTGATGTTTGTTCTCCATTTGTTCAAATGGACTCAAATTAATTGCCTTAAATAAAAATGTGTTTTTTGAAGAAAAATGGAAGGAGGCTTGGTTTCTGCAGTAGGTGGGTTTTGCCAGTTTCCCCAGCCAAAAGTCTCCAAGTGTCACGGCCACTTGCAAGTCAGAGAGGATATCCCTTCTGAGGGGCCAGAGTAAGGGACAAGATGCATGCAGGTGAGTGATGGTGGGAGGTCTACTTTAAGCCAGGTCACCTGCAATTCTGTCATCATGGGCACAAAGATGGAAAGAATGAGGCTGGCACCCAGGCCACTGCAACTGGCCTTAGAGAATCCCTACCACTTGTGGTAATTTTGTCATAAGGAAGCCAATTTTAGACTACCTGCATCTGGGAAAATTCCAAGACCATGTCTTATTGGAGCTATATCCAAGCCAATATAGTCTGAGACCATGCCAGGGACCCACTCAAGAGTCTATCCTGTTCTAGAAGATTAAAGTAGGTGTCAAGATAAACCCGCAAGGTCTATATCAAAACCAAGAATTCTCGGGCTTCCTGTAGAGTAGCATTCAGTAAATATTTATCCAATTAATTCAATTTCATTAAAGAAATCTTGACCTGCACAGGGAAAACGTGTCACATATCTGCAATATGCACTCTCACTGTTTTAATGACTATTCACAAATTCCCAGGGCCCTGGGCTCTTCTGTATTAAATGAGTGGGGTACTATCGCCACCTTGTGATGAGAAACGGAAGTATTTTCATTCAGAGAGTTGATTATGCAATACTTTATTTAAATATGGATTCGTTTCTGCCACTTGCTTTTGATCCGTTCTTTCGTTTTCTTGTTTTGTTGCCTTACATATATTTACAAGAATTTGCACTAAATTAAAAAAAAAAATCGGCACTAACCTAAAATTGGTGAAAAACACCCTCAAATCGTTTAAAGCAAGGAAGGGGCCGCTGTCTCTGTGTCCCTAGCCTATGCTTCTTCTCAGATGGACTGAACCTAGCAGATTTGGAAGCAAATATCCAAAGTACCAGGACATCTGTTAGATTAATTCCTAGGAACTCCGGACCACTTTAAGCATTCCTTCATAGGTGATTATCACACATTTCTCTGTGTTTGTCAAAGATGATTGGTGCTACCTCCTATTTTGACTTTGCTCATTTTTTTTTTAATGAATGAGAGGGTTATGCATTATAAAATCAGGCTACATATTTTGTAGACCTTATCCACAGAGAACATTTCCAACCACTGGAAATTAAAATAAACAAAATATTGCTAATAGGGAAAACTTC
Source organism: Cebus imitator (assembly GCF_001604975.1). Classification (NCBI taxonomy): domain Eukaryota; kingdom Metazoa; phylum Chordata; class Mammalia; order Primates; family Cebidae; genus Cebus; species Cebus imitator. The sequence goes on from NW_016107372.1 coordinate 6,984,644, forward strand.
ACACGGGTACTAAACTACTAAGATTGCACCTACTGTGATCTTGTCATCTTAGGTTTGGGGTCTTGGATTATCTACCAGCAGACAACAAAAGGTGAGGCAGGATTGTTCCTAGGTTAGGAAAAAAGTCAAGCCAATTGTTCCGAAGCTGGTAATAGAGGAGTTTCTGAGCACCTCCCTCCTGCCCTCCCCCTGGACTCTTACAGCCCTGGGGAATCATCAGTCAGCCCAGGGCGTCCACCTGGAAGAGCAGGTCAGAGGCCACTAATAGGCATATCTGGCCCTTGGTGATGGCAGAGTTCCAGATTTCCCCCTTTTGCACATTTAGGCATTTTTATTTCACAAGAACATCCCCACAGAATGGTGATAAGGTACATCTTAAATTTCTGACATAAAGAAGCCCAGGGACCAAGAATGCCTGAGAGACCCTGCATCAGGGCGGTGGTGATTGCAATAGAAATAGCAGCACCAGTGAGCACTGTTCCAGCCGAGACACCGTGGCCTGAGCTCCTGGGTGGAGGCTGCTGCTGCTGCTGCTCCTCTGTCCTACGTCCAGAGTTTCATCCCCAGAGGGAGATGATCTGCTCCACCGTCTACTGAGAAGGATGAAAATGGCTAATGGTTCCAGCAGAAGCTTGACCATTTTAGCAACGATAGTGGGCAAGTCTGGCAACAGGTAAAAAACAATGACCACGGAGGTGGTGGCAGGTGAGGGATGGTGCCTGCCCTGAGATCTCCTTGGGGGAGTTCTGGAGGGGATGGGACAGGAACCAGAGTGTTCCGCAGGCCTCCTCCAGGCCAAGCTCTGAGGTGGCCATTTTGCATCTTTTTTTTTTTTTTGAGACCAAGTCTTACTCTGTCACCCAGGCTGGAGTGCAGTGATGTGATCTCTGTTCACTGCAACCTTCACCTCATGGACTCTAGTGATCCCCCTGCCTCAGCCTCCCAAGTAGCTGGAACTATAGGCACATACCACCACACCTGGTGAATTTTTGTACTTTTTTTGGTAGAGATGGGGTTTCACCGTGTTGGCTGGTCTGGTCTCGAACTCCTGACCTCAAGTAATCCACCTGCCTCGGCCTCTCAAAGTGCTGGGATTACAGGCGTGATCCTCCGCTCCCAGCCCCATTTTGCATCTTATCACACTAATTTAGATTTACTTTTAATGATGAAATATTTCAAATATGCAAAAGAGTGCAGAAAATAATATCACAGACTCATGTAATGACGCCTACCTAGAACAGACGTAAACATTTTGTCACATTTCCTCACATCTCTTCTGAGGTCTTTTTCAGCATCTGGGTTTTAAAGGGATTGCTTTGGGGGCATGTGGTAGAGCCCAGCTGCTCTAATTTTAAAAACAAACAACGAATCTGTAGCCAATATTTGGCTGCTAAGAAGGGCAATCGTGATGTGATTCTTGTATCAATTCACATATTCTGTTAATTCCTTATTTTCAAAAGTATTTTATGATTATTATTTTTTTGAGACAGGGTCTTGCTCTGTCACCATTTCACTGCAGTCTTGACCTCCAGGTCTCAAGTGAGCCTCTTGCAATAGCATCCCAAGTAGCTCTCCGGTAGCATCCCAAGTAGCTCAGTATCCCAGCTACTTAGGATGCTGAGGCGAGAGGCTCGCTGGAGTCCTTGAGGTCGAGGCTAGTGTCTTTATGTATTTAGTTTTTGTAGAGATGGGTTCTGATTATGTTGTCCAAACTGGTCTGGAACTTCTGGCTCAATCCTCTTATCTTGGCCTCCCAAAGTGCTGGGATAATAAGTGTAAGCCACTGTGCCCGACTTGATTTTTTGTTCAAGAAAATTTTGCTTGTGATTCCCCTTCCTTACAAGTGCTTCTGTTTCCCTGTGTTCTTGTGCATTTTTATCCCTTTGATGTAGTTGCAACCATGGTTTCCTTGTGATTCTGTGTTCTACTTTCCCTCTGCTATGGCCATAGACTGTTATTTCATCAGCTTCCATTTCACTACGCAGTTAGCATCTATAGTAAATTGTAGTGGCTGCAGGCGGTTTCATTGAGCTTATATGCCCAGATTTCCTTTGGGGGAAATTTAAGTTATTTCTCTCTCTTTTTTTTTCTTTCCATTCCATAGTATGATCCTGAGATTGTTTAGCGGCATCAAACTGAGCTGGTTGTGCTCCTAATGTCATGGCACTTCATCACCATCATTTTTTTTTTT
>NW_016107372.1:6988182-6994779 GCF_001604975.1 Cebus imitator
AAAAAAAAAAAAAAAAAACAAAACAAAACAAGCTGTATGTGAGAATATTGGTGTGCTCAATTTCACAAAATCTTGCCAGACTGTTCTCCAAATGAACACATAAACTCTGGTCCCATTAACAGTGGCTAAATCTTGTTTTTTTCACATCTTTGTCAAGAAATGATTTTATCAAAATTCTAAGTTTTTGCAATCTAATGGGTTAAAATAGAATCTCAGGATTGTTTTAACTTACATTCCTCTGACCCTAGAGAAGGCTCAGTTTTCTTCTGTGAATTGCACTTTAATATTCCTTGTCCATTTTCCTATTGAGTGTCTTGTTTTTCTTCCTCTCTGATTTGCAGGAGTTCCACTGATAGACCAAAAGTGCTATAACTTACCTGATTCCTTTCTAGTCATTTACAAATGGACTTATGAACAATTTATGTCTAAGTAAATTGAGACAATTTGTTGCCCTAACATCACCCATAATTTAAATGCTGGGGGAGAAGATCACAAGAAGGAAGATGTTCAGTTAGAATGCTTTGATTTGCAAGTGAGAAAATCACAACTCAGAGTAATTTAGACATAAGGGAGAACTGTATTGGCTCACAAAAGTTCAGGGTAGGTCAGATTTCAGGCATGGTGGGCTACAGAGATTGAAAGAGGCCATCTCTTTGTCTCGTGGTTCTGCTTCCCGCATTGGCCTTGCTACTAGGCAGGCTTCTCTCTATAGCTCTAAAGATGGTCCGGAGCTCCCCCTGCAAAGGGGTCCTGGGTGCTTGTGATTTCCATGTAAAAGTGAGTGTTTTAGGGTTACTGAGGGAGGAATTTGTGCTTAAATAAGATTATTCAGGTTCTAATCTGTGTATACAAAAGTGAAATTTGGCTTTATTAAGTCAAAACTTGGCTTTATTAAAATTTATAACTTTAATAAATTATAAATTTAGAAACCCAATTCTTCCTTAAGCTTTGAAAACTAAGTTATAAATCTTGTCATCCATTTATAACTGTAGCAAGTTTCAACAATCACTTTTAAGGGTGCTTTTATAACTTAATAAAATTCCCTTAAACATTTAAACTGTATTAATAAATGTAATGTATTTTATTTTCTTTGAAGTACTTTAAATGCCTGATTAATGCACAACCCTTCTAAAATCTTAGACAGTCTGATAAATCAGATGCATTAAAGCTGTACATATGGGGAATTTTAACTTTTCTTAAATGTTTTTATACTTTTTATGACCATAGTCAATTTATCTTATTCCTTTCATCTTGGATTCAAGGCTAAATTAATTACTTATGTGCCCTTTTACATTGGAATGACTAGTCTAATCTGTTAAGTAAGCAAATTCTCTTAAGCATTAATAGTGTTTATATTACTCAATGTGCACAGATTGTTTTTATTTCTGTGCTTAATGAGGCTGCATACAACCAGAAGTCTTGGCTGGGACATCAGATCTGGAGTAACATAATGGGAGAGTATTTCTCACATCATTCACTGGGACAAATAGAACCCTTTTTCATGGCCACTAAGCCAAGAGGGATTTCAAGTCCATGCCTCTCAAATGGAGTGGGCTTAAAGACCTCTTAAAATTATACATTATCTAATTCTGAAATCAGATTTGATCTCAATGCTTGGTTGGGTTCAACTCAACCAACAATTAACTTGTTAATTCTAATTCTGAATTCTTTTCATATCCCTCCTATTTGATAAGACCAGAACTTGAATAATTCTGTAAGTGAATTTCGCTGATTCTCTATGTCTCTAAAGGGTCGGTCAGGCTTTGCAATCACAAATCCAAAGTCATACTAAAGATTGACACTCCACAGCATAAAAAGCCACTTTCTGAGCATAACTTCCAATTCTAGGTGAGAGAACTCACTTGGTTTTATTTGTGTCGTGTGTTCATTTCTGGAATAATCTCTGTATTTTTGGCTATGAAATATTTGGAATGGCTGTCTTGAGAAAAACGCTTTCTCCTCCTCATGACGGCATTGGGAAAAAACACATATTTAACATGCACTTTTATAATGAACTGAACATAATTATATATAAATATATGTGTGTGTATCCTGTAGATAGTTATAAAGTACATAAAATCATGACACAAAGATATGTATCTACTCTGTTTTTAAGGGACGGATGTTGAATTTTACCAAGTGCCTTTCAAAAATAATACATATGATCATATTAATTTTTTTATAATTCATTAGAGTGGTAAATTATATTAAATTTCCTAATGGTGAAACTTCTGTTCCTAATATGAATACCACCAGGTCATCATGTGTTATTGCTTTAAAGTGCTGACAGAATTGTCCGACTGTTTTTTAATATTTCATGACTTTGATATTTAGAATTGAAATTGCACTGTAATTTCCCTTTGCATTGACTCTCTATATCATGTTTTGGTATTATATGTAACTTCAACTTTAAAAAAGGACTGCTTTTTCCTTACTCTGTGCTCTGAAACAATTTATAAAACATTAGAATCTTGCCGGACGTGGTGGCTCACGCCTGTAATCCCAGCACTTTGGGAGGCCGAGGCGGGTGGATCACGAGGTCAACAGATCGAGACCATCCTGGTCAACACGGTGAAACCCTGTCTCTACTAAAACTACAAAAAATGAGCTGGGCATGGTGGCGCGTGCCTGTAATCCCAGCTACTCAGGAGGCTGAGGCAGGAGAATTGCCTGAACCCAGGAGGCGGAGGTTGCGGTGAGCCGAGATCGCGCCATTGCACTCCAGCCTGGGTAACAAGAGCGAAACTCCGTCTCAAAAAACAAAAACAAAAACAAAAAACATTAGAATCTTTTCCTTAAAATGTTGATGGAACTATTTTTCTTCCTCATTCTCTCTTCTCTTGCAATTTTCGCTGTGTTCTCTATCATAATTTGCTTAGAAGTCTAGTCTTTTCTGCAGCCTCTTTTGGTAATCCATATTTTCTGAGAATATTATTAAGTAAGCAAGTTCTCTTAAGCATTAACAGTGTTTATATCACTATCATTTGCTTAAAGTTGAGTAAAGTCATTTGCTTAGATTTGAGTAAAAAGTGTTTTACAATTAAAAAAAATGTCCTTGAGTGAGGTTATTTCTCTATCCTCATTCTTATTTTATTTATGTGTACTTTCTACCTTTTTTTCTTGATCAGATTAAATCAGAGTTTCTCAATCTTGGCAGAACTCACATATTGGGCCAAATAATTCTTTGTTGCGGGGGCTGTCCTGGTATTGCAGGATGTTTAGCCATCTCTTTCACTTCTACCCCAGATGCCAGTGGCAACCTCTTCCCCACCCTTGTGACAATCAAAAATGTCTCCAGACTGCCCAATGGCCCCCGGGGTGGGGGATGGGCAAAATCACCCATGTTGAGGACCAGTTGGCCTGGTAATGACTTATTTGTGTGTGTGTGCATGTGTGTTTCAAATTTCATTTTGTTTTTAAAGAATCAGCTCTTGGATTTATTTTTAGTTCCATTATTTTTCACACTCCTGATTCATTTCTCCTTTTATCTTTATTATTTTTTTTTTCAGGCTTTCTATGGATCCATTTTGTTTGTGTTTGTGTTTGTCTAAATGCCTGGGTTGGAGACTCATTTATTTATTATCATTCTTACCTGTCCCCTGTGGTGTCAAGAGAGATTCAGGGGCTTCTGCATCCCCTGACCCAGGTCCTGCATAAAGATCTTTTTGTATCATACAAGAGGTCACTGACTCCTCCCACAGATGTTTCAACACTTTACAGAGGTCTATGGTTTTGGTCAGGCGCGGTGGCTCACACCTGTAATCCCAGCACTTTGGGAGGCTGAGAGGGGCAGATTACCAGGTCAGGAGATGGAGACCATCCTGGCCAACATGGTGAAACCCTGTCTCTACTAAAAGTACAAAAATTAGCTGGGTGTGGTGGTACGTGCCTGTAATCCCAGCTACTCGGGAGGCCGAGGAATGAGAATTGCTTGAATCAGGGAGTTGGAGGTTGCAGTGGTACCACCTCATGCCAGTTAAAATGGTGATCATTAAAAAACCTGGAGACAACAGATGTTGGAGAGGATGTGGAGAAAAAGGAACACTTCTATACTGTTGGTGGAAGTGTAAATTAATTCAACCATTATGGAAGACAGTGTGATGATTCCTCAAGGATCTAGAAATAGAAATTCCATTTGACCCAGCAATTCCATTACTGGGTATATATCCAAAGGATTAGAAATCATTCTATTATAAAGACACATGCATACATACAGCAATAGCAAAGACCTGGAACCAACCCAAATGCCCTTCAGTGATAGACTGGACAAAGAAAATGTGGCACATATACACCATGGAATACTTTGCAGCCATAAAAGATGATGAGTTTGTGTCCTTTGTAGAGACATGGATAAATCTGGAAACCATCATTCTCAGCAAACTGACACAAGAACAAAAAACCAAACACCACATGCTTTCACTCATAGGTGGGTGGTGAACAATGAGAACACTTGGGCACAGGGAAGGGAACAACACTCACTGGGGTAGGTTGGGGGTTGGAGGGGAGGGGAGGAGAGGGACAGGGAGGGGCGGGAAGGTTGGGAGGGATAACACCAGGAGAAATGCCTGATGTAGGCGATGGGGCCAGATGGAGACAGCAAACCACCATGGCATGTATGTACCCATGCAACAATCCTTTAGGCTGCAGGATGTGCACATGTACCCCAGAACCCAAAGTACAATTAAAAAAAATACTAAACGTAAAAAAAGAAAATGTATTCTCTTCAATAGATGAGTTAAATTCATATAACCATTTCAATTATTATTGGATTTTTATGTTCTTTCTTCTTTTCACAATTGTGAATAACCCTGGAGAGAACATCCTAGTACATGAATCTTTTTGTGCCTTTCTGTTTGTTTTTTTTTAAAGGGTAGAATTTGTTTCATTTAGAATAAAGTTTGGTTAATAAGACCCTAAATTGCAGATAGATTTTTTTTTGTCCCCTCACATAAAAATTCAGAAATAGGCAATCTAGGCACATACAGACCTCACCCTGGTTCCAGCATATTTATGATATTAGTAGGACTACATTTTTTTCACAGGTTCATTGGATATCTGTATTTCTTTTTTGTGAATTATCTTTTTATATCCTTAGCTCATTTTTTTGACATATGCATTTAGCACCTTGGAGCATTACTCTGCTTGAAATTAGTAGGTCTAGCAAGGAGAGGGGAGGGTGAATTGATTCTTTTGGTGTTGAGGATTAAAAACAGACTTCACAGAAATAACACAAACAACAGACTTCTATAGGATTATAAGAAGCCCCACTGAACAACAGCTCAGTGGTAAATTACTCTTTCGTTCCTTCATACCTTAGGAAATCCAAGCTCATATTGGCTTGGTCTGGATATTAACAGGCAAGCCAGAAAGACCATAAAATACTCTCCACACAATTAACCATGGATTCTCTAAATTCTTGGAACAAAACGAAGCAATGCCCGCTTATTTCTTTTATGTATGAGCTACCCTTGGAGTGAAGCTGAAAAGTTCATTACCTCATTTCAGTTTGCACAGGGCAAGATGAAAGAGTATCTTGTGGTGGGGGACCCTCTGGAGTTCCTAGCCCATGCTAAGGATGGGAAGTGCATACTGAAAATGAGACTTAAATGTTAGCTCCTTCTGCTTTTTCCCGCCTGCATTTAGGTGTCACCGTTAACTAGAATGTTCTGCATAGCTTCATTAAAACATTCAAAGTTGGAGGAATAGATCTCAATGTGCCTTCCACACTTGCATTTTGGCCGCATCAAGCATGTGCCAAGTCGTCTGTCATTCCTCTCTAGATGTTGTCATAAACAAAGAGTGTTTGTGCTTTCTGAGCTTTGCTATCTCAGCAGCAGGCAAGCCTCAGCCAATCTTGCAGACTTCCAAACCGTCATGGCAGAGAAAATGAGAATTACCAACAACTTGTGGGTCATGTTTGGCGGTTCATCTGCAGGATCTCTTGCAGTGTGGTTGAGAATAAAATACTCCAATCTATTTGCTGCAGTCATGGACAGCAGTGCACCACTCTTGGCAAAAGTTGATTTTTATGGTGAGTACACGTTAAATATAGAAAGATAGTTCTGGAAGGGGATGACTCACTGGATAAGTTCATTGATCACCCTCATGGTCATCCAATAGCACCTATGCCTACCCCCAACCTCGTTATGTGATGATGGCTCCATGAGAGACACCCAGGCCACACACCTTTATTTAATAGACAGTTATTTATCCATTTCTAACGGTGACTGACTGGATTGCCTTTAAAGTGGGTTAGCTCAGTTGGAATTTGAATAGTGAAGTAAATCATTATCTAGATTTTCCAGCTAAATGAAGGAAAAGTTCTTATTTTTGATAGGTATGTTTTTCTAACTTCAGAGTTGTCTTTTAATTCTTCTCCTTATAACCTGTAATAATTAACTGTTTTATGGAAAATTATATACAATTAATGTCTTGAGATTTTGAGAGGTATATATGACTAAATATCTATCATTTATATTCAACTGAGAAAGGCATAAAACTTCTAATCAGAGAGACACTTCTGAAACAAGTAATTTCAGATGCACTTTAGCTAGCGTTTGCTTTAATAGTAAATGTTTCCATGGTGAACAAGCATTA
>NW_016107372.1:6994809-7000861 GCF_001604975.1 Cebus imitator
CCAGTTTCTATAGCCTCACTCAAGAGTTTATCTTCTAAGTCTATAAGGACCCCAAATCATTGAGTCTTTCTCTCTTTCTATCTTTCTTTCTTTTCTTTCTTTCTTTCTTTCTTTCTTTCTTTCTTTCTTTCTTTCTTTCTTTCTTTCTTTCTCTCTCTCTCTCTTTCTTTCTTATAGAGACAGGGTCTTGCTCTGTTGCCTAGGCTGGTCTTGAACTCCTGACCTCAAGTAATCCTCCTGCTCTGGCTTCCCAAAGTACTGGGATTATAGATGTGAACCACCATACTGGGCCTCTTAGTTTTCTTGCACCTTTTAGAAATAATTGTGTCCCAGTTGATTAATTAACTAGGACTTGCTGAATGTGGCTTTGCTTCTCTGCTCTCATATTGAATTTTTGTTCCATCCTGAAAAAATAATTAAATTCACCTGTTCCTAGACCTCTATATTAAAAAGTGGTCAAAGAAAACTTAAAAGAAATTAAATTGTTCTGGTGTTTGAATTAGCAAAATTAAATATTAAATGGCCGTGTTTAATTTTTTTTCCAATATCCTAGACTACCTCAAAGTCGCACAGCATTCTCTGGCTGCACATGATAGCAAATGCCCAGAAACTGTGACAGGCCTCTGACATCATGGTGGGGATGCTGAAAGGCCCAGCAAACCATGATGAGTTTGACAAAAGATTTCAAGTAACTGAAGGTGCATGAACATGCAGAGATTGTTGGGCCTGAAAACATGACACGGACTTGAATTTCCCACCATTGCTAACATTTCCTTAAGACCTGCTGCTTTGAGGTAACTTACAGAGGCTTATCACTATCATATAGTAGATATTGAATAGGTATTTTTTTGGTTGGGTGTGGGGTGGAGCTCAGAGAAGGAGATGTTGTATTTCACAGAAGGAAGGTCAAGGGAGGTAGACAAGAGTAGGTGCCATCAAGGGACACCTTAAAGTCCCCAAGAGAGGAAGGAAGGACCCTGGACATCAGCCCATGCAATATTCCTCTTAGCTGATAATGTAAGGGGTTTGGATAATGTGAGGGCTTTGGGCTATTGAAACCATGACATGTTTAAAGGAGCTTCTTTTATACCAAGCACAAGTATCTTTTACACTTGAGGTAGGTTTTTCTCCAGCACAAGAAGGTCTTGTGTTTGGTTGATTGCTTTGTGTAGTTTAAATGAGAGTAAAGGAGTTTTGTATCAGAAAATAGGAGAGTTCTACTGAAGAAAAGAATGTGGGAGAGATGAAAATAAGATATAATTAAAGGTTATAAAAGAGTAGTTCTCACTGTCTTCTTGAAGACTGATCAGATACTGTTTTGGGAGATGGTCCCTCCAAGGTCATTCATAGCTGTTTATAATTATTATTATTAGTATTTGAATTGGAGTTCAGCTCTTATTGCCCAGGTTGGAGTGCAATGATGCAATCTCAGCTCACTGCAACCTCTGCCTCTGGGTTCAAGTGATTTTCCTGCCTCAGCCTCCCAAGTAGCTGGGATTACAGGCATGCACCACCACACCTGACTAATTTTGTATTTTTAGTAGAGACAGGGTTTCTCCATGTTGGTCAGGCTGGTCTTGAACTCCTGACCTCAGGTGATCTGCCCTTCTTGGCCTCCCAAAGTGCTGGGATTATAGGCATGAGCCACCGTGCCTGGCCCATAGCTGTGTATTTTAACTGGTCTTAGGGGGGGAAAAAAGGGAGGGCTAAGAAACAGTTTCTTATTAGGCCAAATGTGAAAGAAAGGTCAAGAAGACACTTCTGGGACTGTCTGAGGACCTGGTTTGGAAATGAGAATTTTGCTAGTTATGAGGGGACCTGAGGCATATTTTGTATTCTTAGTAGAGACAGAGGTTTCTCCATGTTGGTCAGGCTGGTCTTGAACTCCTGACCTCAGGTGATCCGCCCACCTCGGCCTCCTGAAGTGCTGGGATTATTACAGGCATGAGCCATTGTGCCCGGCCAGGCGTTTCTTTTAATCTGATGAAGTTAAGTTTTACAATCTCTTTCAAGCAGTGTCATGATGAATTAAACCTCTCCAAGTGAAAGCAGTTTTTAACCTATGCTAGCATTTAAGGCATACTTTCTGGCTACTTCTTTTGGAATTCCTTAACACCTGATTTGATGTATTTGCAAATCTAGGAGTCCTATTGATCCTTTTCTTAGAGGCTCTGGATTCTAATGAGATCCAGAATATAGATTTTTATCTCTATATGCTCTGTTTTGTGCCATGAAAGAACCTCCGATCCTATCAGCTATGAAGGGATTGATGTAAATTTAGCAGCTCTAATAAGAAATCGGCTGAAAATACACTGTCAGCCAGTGGTGAGTCAACAGCATATCTCAATAAAACACTGTGCAGGATGACGGCTTTTTGCAGAAGCTGTACCAGATCTTTCAGGCATGGTGGCACTATCTTGAGTCCTGATGGTTGTGCCCTGAAGGTTATAACAGCCCCCCGCCATCACCGGCCTTGTCTCTTCTGGCCTACCCAGTGGCCATTGTTCATGGAATCCTAGAAGCTGGACCTCACAGGGTCTTAGAGAACATACTGTCCAGTTCAGAGCTAAGGATGCTGGAGCCCAGAGATGTTTGGTCATAAGATTTCAAGGTAGCTAATTGGTGTTAAGAATGCAATCATCTGTGGCCAGGCGCCGTGGCTCACGCCTGTAATCTCAACACTTTGGGAGACCAAGGCAGGTGGATCATGAGGTCAGGAGATTGAGACAATCCTGGCTAACATGGTGAAACCCTGTCTATACTAAAAATACAAAAAAAAAAAAAAATAGCCAGGCATAGTGACACGTGCCTGTGATCCCAGCTACTCGGGAGGCTAAGACAGGAGGATTGCTTGAACCCAGGAGGTAGATGTAGTGAGCCGAGATGGTGCCATTGCACTCCAGCCTGGGTGACAGAGTGACTCTGTTTCAAAAAAAAAAATGCAATCTGTGACCAGGAGACAGTTTGTTTTCTAGGAGTAAATTCTACTCTGAGGAAATCTGCAATCTCCTAGTGTGAAGTAATGCCTGAATATGTAATAAGATTTCAGCCTGTGGGGAAGGAGCAGCATTAGGCAGTTAAAACTTTGAACCGTCCAGAAGCATCAAGGATCCAATACAACCAGCCACTTCCAAACACAAAGTCCATTGTGATAAAGGTGGGATCTGGGTCAAAATGATGAAACCATGTGTTCTATGCCAGACTGGGTTGGAGTCTCAGGGAAGCAGCTGAGGAACAAGACTTAGTGGGCACAGGGTTAGAATGGTATAAGGAATATGGACAGAAGACAGAGCTTTTCCTTCTTCCCAGTAATTTAGACATCATTATTACATGACATTTAGGCTCTGTAATATTTGTACACACATGTGTGTACACATACATGCAAACAGTAGTGTTTGTGTTTACAGAAAATTTGCATTGTGTTGACCAATGTTATTGGAAATATAATTATCTTTTAACATTTTCATTATTTTTATGATTATAAAAAGGTCTAAACTATTGAAACATTAATTTTTTTTTTTGAGACCAGGTCTCGCTCTGTTGCCCAGGCTAGAGTACAGTGGTACAATCTTTGCTCACTGCAACCTCTGCCTCCTGAGTTCAAGCAATTCTCCTGCCTCAAGTTCCCAAATAGCTGGGACTACAGGCACATGCCACCACGCCCAGCTAATTTCGTGTTTTTAGTAGATTTGTGGTTTCACCATGTTGGCCAGGCTGTTCTCGAACTCCTGACCTCAAGTGATCTGCCAGCCTTGGCCTCCCAAAGTGCTGGGATTACAGGTTTGAGCCACCACGGCCAGCCTGAAACATTAAAATTTAAGCAGAACTACATGCTTCAAAAATAAAATGTAGATTTCCGGGCCGGGCGTGGTGGCTCAAGCCTGTAATCCCAGCACTTTGGGAGGCCGAGGCGGGCGGATCACGAGGTCAAGAGATCGAGGCCATCCTGGTCAACATGGTGAAACCCAGTCTCTACTAAAACTACAAAAAGAAATTAGCTGGGCATGGTGGCGCGTGCCTGTAATCCCAGCTACTCAGGAGGCTGAGGCAGGAGAATTGCCTGAACCCAGGAGACGGAGGTTGCGGTGAGCTGAGATTGCGCCATTGCACTCCAGCCTGGGTAACAAGAGCGAAACTCCGTCTCAAAAAAAAAAAAAAGTAGATTTCCTCCAATCTTATCCCTAGAGACAATTGTTGTTAAGAATTTAGTGTCTATTCTTCTTTCCAGAATTTTTCTATGTATCTGCTACTATAAAATGACTGCATATACCATAAATGCCATAAATGCACTTATCATTTGGTACAGGCATTAGACAAGGGCATAACATTGTTTCCAATTTTCCAAAACACTAGAACTGAATGCCTGCAATCATAGTTTATTTTCTTTGGTATGTTTTCTTTTCATATTTCTTTTAATGGAAAAGAAGTAAAATATTAAAGGAAACTCAGAAATAAAAACTAAAGGCCTAATTCTAGAACAAGCCAAATAAAAAAAAAATCACATTTCTACAAAACCTTAATGGGAAAGGCAAATGAGCCTCGTTGGTAGTAATGATGATAATAGTTAAGAGGTAACTTACTGAATTTGAATTGTTTCAGACCCCATTCTGAGCAATCCTCCTGCCTCAGTCTCCCAAATAGCTGGGACTACAGATGCATGCTACCATGCTAGGCAGAAATTAATTTAATTAGTGTATTAGTTTGTTTTACCTCGCTATAAAGGGATACTGGAGACTGGGTAATTTATAAAGAAAAGAGGTTTATTTGGCTCATGGTTCTGCAGGCTGTACAGGCATGGCACCAGCGTCTGCTCAGCTTCTAGTGAGGCCTCAGGGAGCTTACAGTTGTGGCAGAAGGCAAAGGAGGAGCCAGAGTATCACATGGTGAGAAGGAGCAAGAGAGAGGGAAGGAAGAGGCACCACATTTGTTTAAACAACCAGATCTTGTATGAACTCGTTAGCACTCATTACCATAAGAAGGGCGTGAGGACATTCATGAGGGCTCCAGTCTCATGGTCAACAACTCCTGCTAGGCCCTACCTCCAACACTGGGTGTGACATTTCAACATGAGATCTGAGGGGACGAATATCCAAAGCACATCAGGTAGTGATCAGGAAATCTAAAAAGCAGAGCAAACAGACATTTATAGCAATTTGAGATTACTGGCAAAGTAAGTAGCTGACAATATCTCAAAGTCCACGAAAGAGACCATGATGATTGGCAGTAACAGAACATTTAGAAAAGCATCATTTTAAAGCCAGGTGTCATAAGTTGCATAAACATAATTTGTTCAGTAATAAATATATCATTAAATGAGTGATGGTAGCTTAGATATGCCACTTAATTTATATTGATCATAAAAACAACAATTTTTTTAAACTTCTCATTTTTAGGGTGGTGTTATTTACAATGATACAAAAATATTTTAACAAACTCATTATTTTTATAATACTTTAATTAAAATCACCTTGAAAGCTTCAGTGGTACATAAAATAAGTTGGAGTTATATGTACAAATCATTCTCGGTGAAAATTAAAAATGTTGGCTGGAACTGATCACTTGACCCATATAAACCTATTAGAAACAATATAAACTATTTAAAATCTAGTGTTGATTCTAGCATTGGCTCATTTTGTTTATACATTTGGGATTTGTAACTTCAGTGGAATGGAAATTATAGTCATGCTTTTCCTTTCCTCTGAGTTTGTGAAACTCTCCAAATTAACTCAGAAATGGATCCAGCCTATTTGCTGAAAAGTCTGGCAGCTACTTTTATAGAGGCCATTTGTTTTAATAAAGACAACACATCTTTTAGAGTAAGCAAAGTAGAGAAAGAAAGAAAAGGACTGAGAGAAGGAACAGAAACTAAGAAGGTATTCTCTTCCTGAGAGCTGTCAAAATTAGGAGTAGGTTAAAGAAATCAGACTGAGACCAGCCGTGGTGGTTCATCCCTGTAATCCCAGCACTTTGGGAGGCAGAGGCGGGCAGATCACTTGAGGTTAGGAGTTTGAGACCAGCCTGGCCAACATGGTGAAATCCTGTCTCTACTAAA
>NW_016107372.1:7001477-7016365 GCF_001604975.1 Cebus imitator
ATGTGCCTCTGCAGTCTTGAGGACCAGGAATCGTTTGGGGTTAATTGGCACAAGTTCAATGATGAGCAGAACTTTTACTGCATTATTTAAAAATTCTACATTTCCACATTTTACTCATCTTTTATATTAAAATATTTAGAAGCTATTTCAAAACATAAAATAGTGATAACTATATGCCAGAATAGAGCCATTTTTTGTAATCTTTGATTTACAAAACTTTAGAGGCTAGGTGGGGTGGCTCATGCCCGTAATCCCAGTACTTTGGGAGGCCAAGGTGGGTGGATTTCTTGAGCTCAGAAGTTCAAGACACCAGCCTGGGCAACACAGAGAGACCTCATCCTTAATTTTAAATTAAAAAAATAAAAAATAACTTTAGGAAGTGGTCTCTATTGAATGTGAAACCATAAACTTAACTATATATATATATATTTTAACCCTACAAGCCTCTCTCTTTTTCTTTATTTTAAATAGCTCCTGTGTTTGGGTTATTTTTAGAAGGAAGTTCATAGGAATAGTTAGACATAGCCAATGGAGAGGCTACTGCTGTATAGCAGGACCCTCTCAACGATTTCTCACCAAAAGTAGAGATTTGGCACATGCTGTGTAATTTGCATATTCTTCACTTAGTTTGCATGTTTGGCATAAATCTTTCTATCACTTTAAATAACTGGGTTGACTGAAAATGCATTTTTTAATGTTTTTATGGATATGCAAGATTCACAGTTTTGCAGCCAACAATGCTTTCCCCTGTAATTTATTCAGGCAGGAGTTCTTGGCTTCTTTTATCCATGAATCATTGATTTTATGCCCACCTGTGGCCTCTGATTAAAAGGAGGGTGGTTGCTTGCTTTATCAGTGGGTCATTAGGTCTCCCATTTCCCGAGCAGGAACTCCGCAAAGCTGACAATAGGTCCAGGACACACTGGCTGGTCTTCAGTGATCTGGTAAGTCATTCAGAGGTTACTTTCCAATGCTGATAGAATTGTTTTATCTATCTATAGAAGGCCAAGAGCATGCATCTTCTATAGAAGGCCAAGAACATGCATTTTGATCTTTGGCTTACTTACTGAACTTGTGAAAACAGCAAATTTGCCCAGAAATGAACATTGAGGCTCTCTGAATAGTTCCATATAGTTAATGACCAATACTGATAACACCTTCCATAAACCAATGGCTTAGCTGGCCTCAGCCTGATGCTAACTAGTGTCTGTTCTTTCTCTTCGATAATCCTCACAATATCCCCATGTTACTTTAATTTTACAGATGAAGAACTGAGACTTAAGCAGTTTCTGTGGCTTGTCCAAAGTGACATGAACTATGGGCCAGGTCATGATTTAAACTTGCCTGACCCCCAAGGTCCTGGCTTACTTGTCCTTCTATTCTAGACCATGTTCTTATCTGGACATGTGGCCTATCAATCAATTCCACACATCACTGGATTGGAGCAAAGACTCTATATTAATCCAAAGAGTTCATCCTCCTGTCTTTTCCTTAATTAAATGTTCACACTGTCGTGGGGATAGTATGGATTTACTGAATGCTGATTCAGTGCCAGGCACGCAGCTGGGCATTTTCACAAACTTTATGTCATTCCCTTGAAATAATAGCGCTGGAGGTGAGCGTTTTTATCTCTATGATTTCAGTTAAGAACACTGATGCACAGGGAGGTAATCACCTGGCTAACTGGGCATAGCTAACTGATCGCACCCATCCCTACTGATGCCACCGTGAGGTCTTCCCGGAGCAGGTGGTGTTATCTGATGAGAGCCAGTGCTCCAATTCATACTCACACTTTGTTCTTGATCAACCCAAACCAGATTCTTTCCTACAGCACATGTTGGCTTGGCTTTTTATCAAACCACACCCAAGAATTCTGGGTGGAGTTCTGTGGAATGACTAAAAGGCAGATGTGAAAGGACTTGACTTTTCTCTTTGATCCCTAATTTTTTTTTTCTTTTTCTTTTTCTATTTTTTTAGACAGGGTCTCACTTTGTTGCCCAGGTTGGAGTGCAATGATGCAATCTCAGTTCACTGCAAACTCTGCTTCTTGGGTTCAAGTGAATCTCCCACCTCAGCCTCCCAAATAGCTGGGACTACAGGTATGTGCCACCACGCTTGGCTAAGTTTTTGTATTTTTAGTAGAGATAGGGTTTCACTGTGTTAGCTAGGATGATCTCAATTTCCTGACTTTATGATCTGCCTGCCTTGGCCTCCCAAAGTGCTGAGATTACAGGCGTGAGCCACCATGCCCAGCCCTAATTTTTGTATTTTTAGTAGAGATGGGATTTCATCATGTTGGCCTGGTTGGTCTTGAAGTCCTGACCTCAAGTGATCCACCTGCCTCAGCCTCCCAAAGTGCTGGGATTACAGGTGATCCCTAATTTTTTTAAAGTGCTAAGTGTACTTGTTTTTGTTGTTGTGTGTGTGTGTGTTTTAATTTTAATTTTATATATTTTTTGAAACAAAGTCTCAGTTCTGTTGGCCAGGCTGGAGTGCAATGGTGTGTTCATGGCTCACTGCAGCCTCGATTTTCTGGGCTCAGGTGATTCTCCCGCTTCAGCCTGCCAAGTGGCTGGGAGTACAGGTGCATGTCACCACACTTGGGTGTTTTTTGTTTTGTATTTTTTGGAGAGTCGGTGTTTTGTCACATTTCCCAAGTTGGTCTCAAACTCCTGGGCCCAAGTAATCCACCAGCTTTGGCCTTCCAAAGTGCTGAGATTACAGGCATGAGCCACATGCCTGGCTGTGGGGTGTGTGTGTGTGTGTGTGTGTGTGTGTGTTTGTGTGTGTTTAAGGGAATATATCTTTTCTTTAGGTCAGAAAATGTCAGAACAGCTTTGGATCTGTGTGGGTCAGTAACTGCAAATTTCGAATCTTCTGGTCTGTCATTAAAAAAAAAATCAATCTTTCATTCTGAGAACACACTAAAATTAAATATGAAGGTTCCTTTTGCATTAAGGAATAGACTATAGTCTGAAAATCTTGTGGATTTCTTTATCCTGACCTGAATGTATAGTTCTACTGTGAAGTTTGACATTTGTCCCTAGAAAGTCAGAGAAATGAGGGAAAAAAATCACTTACTCTGTGACAATACATTATGCACTCAACAAAATATGTTATTGAAGCCTCTTCCCTTGGTTCAAACAAAAACATTGAATCCATGCTTTGTTATAATACAGCTTCAGCCATACTTTGTCAACCAATTCCCTAGAGGCCTCTGGTTACGTAGTCAGCTGCGTGGTGAATGCTGAAATTGGGTTTGGCTGCTGAATCCTCCTGAAGGAAGGGAAGCTGAGCTTTAGGTGTCAGGGTTTGCCAGGCCCACCAAAGCCTAGATTTACTGCTTAGCTGAAAAGACATTACCCTGCTTTCAAGGTGACAGATGATTTCGGTGCCAGGTCATTTCTGTGTTTTCCCCTTTGCATTGTCTTTAGTCATTGACATTCCTCTGCCAGAAGGCACTGTCTTACTGTCTCTGCACAACTTTCCAGATTTATCTCAATTCCTATCTTCCCCAGAAGCCTCCGGTAACTACTCAAGCCCACGTGGTTCCCCTATCTGCAAAGTCCAACAGCAGCTTCTTTTCTTTTCATTTTTTTTTTTAAATTAGACTTTAAGTTCTGGGGTACATGTGCAGAACGTGCAGGTTTGTTACATAGGTATACACGTGCCATGGTGGTTTGCTGCACCCATCAGCCCATCGTCTACATTAGGTATTTCTCCTAATGCTATCCCTCCCCTAGTTCCTGCATCTCCTGACAGGCTCTGATGTGTGATGTTCCCCTCCCTGTGTCCATGTGTTCTCATTGTTTAACTCCCACTTATGAGTGAGAACATGCGGTGTTTGGTTTTCTGTTCTTGTGTTAGTTTGCTGAGAATGTTGGCTTCCAGCTTCATCCATGTCCCTGCAAAGGACATGAACTCATCCTTTTTTATGGCTGCATAGTATTCCATGGTGTATATGTGCCACGTTTTCTTTATCCAGTCTAGCCTTGATGGGTATTTGGGTTGGTTCCAAGCCTTTGCTATTGTAAACAGTGTAGCAGCTTATTTTCATGTGTTGTTTCTGCTTTCTGTCCTGTCTTTTCATCTAGATTGTCTTCCCTGGGGACAGACTTGCTGCCTTACATGCCTGTTGTACACAACTGTCCTGAGAATATGGCAAATGTACAGGCAAAGTTTTATACCTTTAGGAAGTTGTGAAAATGCAGTATTTACTCACAGGCCAAGAACCCCAGGGATGCTTGCCACTGCTAAAGTAAATAGGCAGTTGTAAGAGATGTGTCTCACACAGGAAATTTTCAACTTTTTTTTTTTTTTTCATTTTTTACAAGGAGAAAAACCAAGCAAGCAGTAACCTCATATAATCATCTTCCAGGTTAAGTCACCTGAAGTCTCATCCTATAGGAATTTGTATTGATTTCATTTGTATCTTCTTTGAATAAAAGCAATCACTTTAGACACTTAAAATAAGTTTCAAATGTAAATTTCATTTAGACCTAAAAGATAGTTCCATGTATATTCTTTTTAAAAAATTTCTTAAAAATTAAGGCATAATTGACATACATGGAATTTTTACTCTTTTTTAAGTGTATGGTTTTGAGTTTAACAAACATAAGCAGTCAGGTAACCACCGTCCCCTCTAACATGTAGAATACTTTCATCCTCGCCCCACCAAATTCTCCCAGCCCATTATAGTCAGTCCTTTCTGCCACCTCCACACACCATGAATCAGTGTTGTGTCCCTATAGTTTTGTCTTTTCCAGAATGTTCTAAATGGACTCCTGCGCTGGAAAGCTGTTTGAGTCTGTCTTCTTTCCATTATTATAATGCATTTACGATTCATCTAGTTGTTGTGTGTATTGGTAGTTCTTTCCTTTTCATTGCTGAGTATGCATTTAAAAATACATATTTTTAAATTTTACTTTACATTCTGGGATACATGTGCAGAATGTGCAGGTTTGTTACACAGGCATACATGTGCCTTGGTGATTTGCTGCACCTGTCACCCATCATCTAGGTTTTAAGCCCCGTATGCATTAGATATTTGACTTAATGTTTTCCCTCCCCCACATCCCTACCCCCCGACAGGCCCCATTGTGTGATGTCCCCTCCTTGTGTCCATGTGTTTTCATTGTTCAACTCCCACTTATGAGTGAGAATATGCAGTGTTTGGTGTTCTGTTCCCGTATTAGTTTGAACATGCATATTTTTTAATGAATTATTGGAATCTTGGTTTTATAGGAAATGTGGGGATTCAGGGTCACTACTGACAACCTGTGTAGGATCATGACCAACACCCCTCTTGGTTCAGCCTACGACAGATATGCAATGGTTTTGTGTCTCATGGCTGAGAAGCACAGAGTTCTGTGTCATGACCCGGCTTAGAGACATACATGGAGGAACGGGCTAACTCTCCTCGGGAAGTCCTAAGTGCAGGAGGAGGTAAAGCGTTGCCTGGTGATGTTTGGAATTTGCATTTGGGGGTTGAGAAGTGTGAGCCTAGGCCACCAGCATTAAGCATTCTTGGTACACAAATTATGAAAATTGAATTCGGCCCAGGGAGGAATTACCAAGGAACCAGGAGCTGAATGTCCTTGAACAAGTAGTAAAGGGGCGTTGGACACGACATCACAAACAACTCTCTTTACACAGACAAGAGGGCAACTCTCACATGTCCATGGTTTAAAGAAGCAGAATCAAGAAAGATACTCCACAGTGCTTTTCAGAAGGATGCTATTATCTTTTAACCACCTAAAACAGGAGCTGTCAGCAGCAAGAAAGTGCTCTATTTGCAGTTCCTTGTAGGGTTTCTCATTCTTGGTTGGACCTGAGAATCGCCTAAGGAGGTTTTGAATATCACCAATGCCCTGACTCCTTGCCTTAGGGCTAGTATTTACCAGAATTTAACATCTTCCTAGGAGGAGGTATTTATGCTTTCTTCTGTGCATTTTTTTTTTTTGCCCAGGGACCCCCGGGGTGAACTAGGGCCCAAATAGACTAGAAAAGTCTCTTGCCTAAACTGCTGCAGTGAAAGTGTGGTAGTGCCTCTTGGTAGCAAGCTTTAAAAAAATTTTCTTGTATTTTTTAGAGAAAGGGTCTCACGGTTGCCTAGTCTGGAGTGCAGTGGTGGGATCATAGCTCACTGCAGCCTCAAATTCCTGGGCTCAAGCAATCCTCCCACTTCAGCCTCTTGAGTAGCTGGGACTACAGGCATGTGCCACCACATCTGGTTAATTTTTAAAATTTTGTAGAGATTGGGTCTGGCTATGTTGCCCAGGCTGGTCTTGAACTCCTCGCTTCAAGCAATCCTGAGTTGCTAGGATTACGGGCATGAGCCACTGCATCTATCTCCTCTACTAGCAAGTTTTAAATTTGCTTTCAGGGATGCTTTAGGCAGAGCCCGAGAGGGTATTCAGCCAGATTATGAAGGCTACAACTGCTGCTAGTTTGCAGAAGGAGGAGGCTTAAGTGAAAGATGTCTCAGAGAGGGTGAAGCTGAAGCTGTGCAGTGTGTTTGCCTCTCCTACTCGACTGTCAGTGATTTGAAGCCAAAGATGACTATGGCTTGTTCATTTTTGTGTCTCTAGGGTTTGGGATAATGCCTGGTGCAAATAAGGGCTCACAAATGTTGATGGAATTACAGGAGGATTGAAAGCCTTGAGAAAAGCATTGTCTGTTAAAATTAAGGTTCAGTATCTGATTACCAATGCATTTATTTGTCCATAACTCATATTTCATGGAGCGAGAGACATCTGCAAGTGTAATTTTGTGTAATACATGCACAATTCAGATATATATATGTGCAAAACAATCTGTAGAAGGGGCAATAGTCTTTTTAAAAATCTGCGTTATAATAGTCTCATTGCACTTCCCTATCAAATGTACAAATGTAAATATACAAAGATAATTGTGGAGAATGACATTGATGGGAAAATAAGAGAAACTTTAGTCTTCCTGTTATTCTTGACACACAGTAAATCTTCAAATGTCTTGGGTAGGTCAGAACTAGAAATTTCCTTGAGATTATGGCTCCAGAATATGTAGCTGGAAAAATCCCAACTAGATTTCCAAGACTGCTTTTAAGTTTTTGGACCTAGATTTCTCCAGAATCCAACTCCTCTGGCTCTGCTTCCCTGGCTGCCACCTCCTCTCCACCGGATTATTGGAACAACCTCCTAACTTGTGTCTGCATCTCCGTGCTGGCCCCTGCACTTATTCTAACTCGGTAGCTGTAGAGATCCCTAATGAACAAATTGAATTCTCTGCTCAAAATGGTGCAATGATGGCCATTTCCCTTAGAGGAAAAGCTACTGTCCTTACAGTGGCATGCAGGGTCCCATTCAGTCTGACATCATTCCGCTCCCCTCACCCTGCTTGCTCTGGGACAGCCACACTGGCTCTGTGACATTCCAGGACATCCTCTTCCCCACTCCCTTACCTCCTTAGAATCTTTGCTTAAACTACCTTCTCAGTGGCACCCACCCTGTCCTCCCCATCTAAAATTGTAAACTGTCCCTCGCCCCCATTCCAGGTACTCTGGGTCACTTTTTTTTGTATTCTTTCCCTATCTGCTGAGAGCTACAAACTCTTAGGAGGATGCCTAGGTTCTTGATATGACTGCTAGACTTCACATGAATCACATTTCCAAACTGTTACTCATAATTCTAATTCCTTGGTTTAGTTTCCAGCCAGGCACTGTGTTAGATGCTGAGGAGGGGTACTTTCATAGGAACATGTGCAAGAAAGTCGGAAAAACTCTAGGAATGAAACAGGAAGATAGCATGAAGGAAGGGTAAGGGAAGAATTCAGAAGCAGCAACCTCTGAGTTCAGGCGGCAGGATGGGCAGAAGTTTTCAAAACAGGAGATAAAGGAAGTTGTTTTATGTAGGTAGGAGTAGAAGTAGAAAAGGCACAGAGATGTGGAGAAACCCTGGGTCTAGGCCACAGAAGCAGGATACAGCTTGAGAAATGAGTGTAAGGGAGGTGGTGTTATAGTGGTAGGAGATGAGGTTGGACCAGTGGGCAGGGCCAGATTAGAAAGAGCTTTACATCCTATTAAGAAGTCTGAACTTGATCATACAGCCCATACAAATCAATAACAGGGCAGGGGAAGAGCATGCATGTGGTTTCGAATTATTTTCCCAAAGACTTGAAAAGTGAACAGGACGAGAGATAACGAGGCAGGGAACCCAGTTGAGAGTCCTTCGTGACAGTCCACATATGAAACCATGAGGACCTGGCATTTGACAAGAGCAGTGACTGTAGACACAAGAGCGCTGGGAAGTAATATTGGGGTGACTCAGTAACCCATTGATGTAAGGGGGTGAGAGATAAGAAGGACCCCAAGATGGAGTTTATTTTTTTCTGGCCCAGGTAGACAGATGAGAGGATGCACAAGTGGTGACAGATGATGTCTGAGAGTAAGGAATCTTGTCAGGGTGATATCTGACTCTGTTTTAAGTATTTAGTTTTTGAGGTTCCAATGAAGGTGTCTAGAGGGTATGGTGTGCAAACAAGAGAGTGGTTGGGCTGGAGGAGAGATTTGAGAGTTAGCAGCTAGGATTTGGGTCCTGGAGAGAAGAGGACTAAGAGAACACCAGCATGTGAAAAGTGAGCAGAAGAAGGAGGTGAGCCTAGGTGAGGCAGGAGGGGTCTGAGAGGGGGGTGTCCCAGAAGCCAAGCATGAAGCTCAGAAGGTATGCTTGGTGGGTAAGGTCAGCTACGGAAGAAGGAGGTGGGCGTAAAGTCTATTTGTTGCACCTGAGAGGTCACTGCAGACGTGAGGAGGAGGGCATCCTGTCACAGGGCTACTGAGGGTATGGAGAAGGTGACGAACAAATGGATCGATTGTGCATCACTCATTCATGAAATTTTGCTGTGAAACAATGGAGACCTTGAGGGGAAGTCAGCTAGGGAGGGATGCAGAGGGCATGGAGCATGATCTGGAAAGGCTGGGAATAGAAGGGGAGTCGGCAGACCCCAGGTGCTGAGAGGAAGGGGAGGGGCTCCTTCAAGGGCATGTGGGTGTCATGATAGCATGCCTGGTCATAGGACACAGCTTCAGCACTTTGGTGTGGCTATGTTTGGACATGACTAAAAAACACTGAGGAAAACTGAGATCCAAATTGTTCTTCTAGTGTGTGAGAATGTTGTAAAATGGAATCCTTTAAAATTTTTAGGTATTTTTCTGGTCACCAGTGAAATATTATCACTCTGGTGATAATATTACCACTCAGGCAGTGGTTTTCATCAGATTTGCACTGAATTTGTCTTCTACTAGAGCACGAGATCGAAGAACCAGCCCTTCTCTGGATTCCCTGTGAGATAAGAACTTGCCTTGAGTTCTGTTTGCCACTAGAATCCACAATTGCAAATTGTTTCTATGTTTAAAGGAATATTTATATTCATCAGATTGGCCATGCCTAAATCAATGAAAAATTAAGGGAGAAATTTTCCAGGTGGAAGTTTGAGAAGTCACAATAAGACAAACAAAATTAAAACTCAGTTTCTCTAACTCACTATTTTGATATCAAACTCCAGAGTCAGAAACATTAATAGCTCTCTATGACATAAGAGAGAGTATACACTAGCATTCTCTGTCCTAATGTGTGGCATTACTGAGGTACTTCATTTTAAACTTATTTCTCCAAAATATTTGATGTGTTGATTTAAAAAATCCAATTTAGGATCATAAGCTACACCAAAGATACAAGTAAAATACATATTCTCATCAAAGAATGCAAGATATCTATATAGTTTACCTTTGTAGTAGGCAAGATTCACTGGAGAAATGACACCAGGCCTCTAACCTTAACCTGCCTTTAACCTGGTCTGTTAGTGTTCTTTTGTTCTTATTTATTAGCTTGGCTGAGCCAAGGATAGCTTCTGCTTTTGGAAGTTCACATTATAAACTGAGGTTGTTAGACATAGAGGGGAGTCATTTCCTATTTCCTCCTCTTACCTTTTCTTTTTTCTTTCTTTCTGTTTGGTATGAGGAGCAGAAGGATTTTCTCTCTCTCTCTCTCTCTCTTTCTCTCTCTCTCTGTGTGTGTGTGTGTGTGTGTGTGTGTGTGTGTGTGTGGTGCACATGTATATCCACCTTTGCATGTCCGTCTCTCTCGCTTCTTTCTCTCATCTTTCTAATTTTAAGGATGAAATAATACAAAATTACCAAATATCCAGGTGAAGTCTATAGTTTCTTTTTTCTGGCTCTACAACCCTCTCAGCTCCCCAGTGAGGGGGAATGTCACCCTGGTTTAGCAAAGCCAAAGAGCCACACCAGGTCACGTGATTCGGAGTGGTACCTGCGGTTGCACGAACAGCCTGGACAGGGGCCAACACGTCTACGTGTCTCTTCGTTCTGGGCCACTGGGTGTGAGACACCCAGTCCTCTTTTTCTCCTTTTGTATTCACCACCCATCCAGCCCCACCCTATAATTCAGAAGAGAAACTTCTCTCCTCTCTTTCCTCCTTCAGTTTCTCATTGTCGTGACATATTTTTGCAACTAACAATTGCCCTCTTGCTTTTATACCTTACTTGCTTTCTTTTAACTTTTTTTCATTTCTTGTAACCTTTTGGAATTTGACTTAGCTGGAACGGCCAAACTCTGGCTAAATGTATCTTAAAAATAAAAAAAAGATCAAAGAAGCCAGAGTTCACTTTTGAGTTAGAGTTACACTGCATAAGATTATTACCTCTCTTCACCTCCCTTTTTTTAAAGGAGGCTCACTAGCACAACTGAATTTAGAAAGAGAGTAATACTTCATTTTTCCAATGCTAACTCATTCAGTATTAGGGATTTATGTTGAGTTGTGTATGATTTATTTGATTAAGAAATGCATACTTTTCTCTAAGTCTGAATCCAGCATTTCTTATGTACATAGGAAGGTAAGCTTTAGAGAACAGGATCACAGCACATGCTTTCATCAAAGTAAGAAAGAACATTGTGTGTATAAACATTCTCATGGAAATATACGCATGGGTCACATGAAAAGCTATCTTGCTGTATTACAGTGTCTTTAGGTGTTTGGCAATAAACTAATACTTTAGCATGTGGAAGAGATGTCTTCATGAGAAATAATGATTCTGAGATGATTGGGATTTTAATAATTTCTTCTTATTATTATCTTTTAGAGAGACAGGTTCTTGCTCTGTTGTTTAGGCTGAATTGCAGTGGCATGATCATAACTCACTGTAGCCTCAAACGCACCACCATGCCTGGCTAGTTTTTTTCTTTTTAAGGAATTTTTTTGTAGATACAGGATCTCACTATGTTGCCCAGGCTGGTCTTGAACTCCTGGCATCAAGAGATACCCCCACCTCAGCTTCCCAAAGCACTGAGATTATAAACGTGAACCACTGTACCTGTCTAATAACTTTCTTTTTTTTTTTAATTGCAGAGGTTTTCTTAGTCATTTTAGTAAATTCAGATTATCAGAAGAAAACAGCACAAATTCATCTCCACCATCTTTCTCTTTATACCCTTCTTAAACTCCTCATTCCTGCTTGATCAAAGCCGTAATTTTTTTTTGCAGATTTTTTTCTTCAGCAATGTTCAGATATCTTGGGCTCTGACTTCAATAATGTTTCAGTGGCTCAGGCTGTTCAGGCCACCACCGAGTTCTACGGTGGCCTGAATGTGACAGGAAGCAAAATTGTCTTTGCCAAAGGTTTCATTGGCCCTTGGCATGCTTTGAGAGTCATAAAAGGTATCAGTGAAGATTTGCCTTCTGTTTACATTGAAGGTAACACAGTTGCTAATATTTGTAGAGATACAATATGAACTGCTTTGTTAACTATTGGGCTTAAAGGTTTTTCTATAAGTGGTTTATGCAGTTTCAGATAATGTGACATAAGGTCACATTCTTTTTTTTTTTTTTTTTTTTGAGACGGAGTTTCGCTCTTGTTACCCAGGCTGGAGTGCAATGGCGCGATCTTGGCTCACCGCAACCTCCGCCTCCTGGGTTCAGGCAATTCTCCTGCCTCAGCCTCCTGAGTAGCTGGGATTACAGGCACGCGCCACCATGCCCAGCTAATTTTTTGTAGTTTTAGTAGAGACGGGGTTTCACCGTGTTGACCAGGATGGTCTTGATCTCTTGACCTCGTGATCCACCCGCCTCGGCCTCCCAAAGTGCTGGGATTACAGGCTTGAGCCACCGCGCCCAGCAAGGTCACATTCTTTAGGGAATCTTGTTACTCATTAAATTGAGCTATTTTGTCTACATAAATTTGACTTGAAGGCAAATGATGTGCCCAGTGATGTATCTACCTAGTTTTTAGTGCAATAAATTCACAGGATGCAAGGAACCTGTTGAAAATTATTGAAGTAAGCTTTAAAATAATCCAAAATCATCCATTTTTAGCATTCCGATGTTCACTTGTTGTGCTCCTTGAAAAATGAAAGTCTTCTGTTTATTATGTTAATATATTTGCAAGGCTATCACCTTGATTTCAAGCCCGAAGTTTCTCCGAAGTCCTTGCAAATCAATAAAAAAAGAAAGTCAGGTGTATACGAATGCAGTAGGTTCCCATGTATATTTCTAGATCATTGTTAAGTCAGGACAGATAAAATACATGTCCCGGTGACCTGACTTCATCAAGTGACTTTACAAGTCACATAAACTATCTGAGTTTCAGCTTTGTTTCATTTTCTTTAACCTGAAAAAGAAAATAAACAAAACATGTCTTAAAATTCTACAATACTATAAATCATGCTCTTGTTCTTATTTTAGTAGCTGTTAACTTTCTACTTGTAACTTCCAGGGAATAAACTCATATCCTGGGAGCTTATGTCGTACTTTTGAGTTGAAGGATGAGATAATTAAAAGCATTAATCTCTAAATTGACAGGATTAGGCAATTTTCTACAGTGTTTATTCATTTATATCACCTTGTTCTTAACAATAAGCAATAAGTGTTTTTAATAAATATTGGGCCAATTAATTGAGAATTTCTGGGAGTTGTCCTGGACAGAGATACTTTTAAAAGCTCCCCAGATACGTTCATGTGCTGTCAGAGTTAAGAATTCTTGCTGTAGAGGTATTCCGATCTTTCCTTTCCACATTTTAGGTGAAGCACACTGTGCAAATTTGTATCCAGCCCAAACCACTGATTCAGCTGACCTAACCAGTACATGGGAAAAAATCTTTCGAGTTTCTGCAAAAGTGGCTAACTAACCCAAGCGATTGATGAGAAAGGAAAGCTCAGTGGAATGCAAAATCTGCTGTTCATTTGTCACTGAAACACAAAACCTCTGCAAGGATGAATTTAGAGGAGATGGAAGGACAGTACTTTTAGATTTAAATGGTGTGTGTGTGTGTTTTATATTTTAAAAAGTTTTTTTTTTTTTATCAAGTTCTTCCTTTGTGATGTTTAGAAGCATCGAACCATTCCAACACTTAGAAATTAATTGTACTGGAGGACCATGTGCATGCTAATTATTGGTTGCTACAGAAACAGACTAGATTTCCTAGGCTTATGTCAATTTCATGTAATCTTGTTTTCAATAAAGCCCTTTTATGAAATGTACATTTCATATTGTACATTTGTGATTGTGATTTGGTTAAATCATTTTGTAAGCCATCCGTGTGTGTGTGTTTGTGTGTATGTGTGTGTGTGTGTGTGTGTGTGTTTGGTTAGGAAAACTATCTGGGCCCAGGTGTCCCTTTATAAATTTTTTATACCAGAGAATTTTGCCATCAATGTCCCATGCCTGCATCGGCCAATCAGAAATGAACTCGTAAAGCATACTAGAATGCCTAGGAAACACTGGATCCAAATCCTCTTGGAACTTGGACCTATCATCTATTCACAATAATATCAATGAGAACATTTCATTAAAATTCTGGCCAGACTAATTTATTTTCAGTTCTCAAAATATATTCAGTTAACAAAATTAAATGAATTAAAATTTTTTAAGTTGGATTTTTATAGCACATAGTTTTCTACAGAGAGCAATTCTGTCATTGTTAAGTCATACTTATTCAAAATTCAAGATTCAAGAGAAAGCCTTCTAAAACAATATGCTTAAGCACATTGTTGGATTGCGCTGCAGCTTTCCTTAAAGATGCATTTTGTCCAAGTACATTTTTATCCTGAAAATGAATTGGCTTCAACCTCCCTTTGAGCTGCGGCAGTCATTCAATGGCTTGCCATTGCTTTCAAGGTGAAGATGGTCTTGGTTCATCTGGTTTCCAGGGCTCTGCATAAGTTATCCCACTACCAGCTTCTCCACCCTTGTTTTAGGCCAACTTTTCTCCATTCTTCCAGCCACACAATTTACTTCAGTCCCTCATATTCTTCACGCTTTGCTGCCCTCAGGACTATTGCTCATGCCATTTTTACCACCTGGATGCTTTCTCTTGGCTTTTGTGACCTCGTTATCTTGCATTCACCTTTGAGATCTTAGCTCAAACATCTCTTGTTCAGGGAAGACTTACTTGACTTTCCTTACAAGATAAAATCTACTGTCAGATAAGTCAGGACCCTTAATTCCATCTTCAGCCTTCATTGTCTTTTGCAATGAAACCTGATATAGTCACAGGTTGCAGGAATCTTTGAAGGGGACTGTTATTCTGCCACAGGTTCCTAGTAAGTCTGGGGCTCTGCTCACAGAATCATTGTAAGCATGGTCTTTTCTCCTCTAGGAGACGTGCCATCCAGACTTCAGTTTCTATGTCTTTTACTTTATTGCCTACAATTGACAACAGGACTGCTTACAAATCTACCTAATTTATTATATGCTAACAGGTATTCTGAGAAAAAAAATCTTAGAAGGACAGTGAAAGAGAAGAATATAACTTTGTTTAACCAGTTTTTCTTTTCTCCTCTCCCTCTCACTCTCTCCTTCCTTCCCTCCCTCCCTCCCTCTTTTTCCTTCTCTTCCC